>NC_060120.1:1068119493-1068439919 GCF_021461395.2 Schistocerca americana | reverse complement strand
AGAAAGTTAGAGTGTCAGTCCTCTTGTACTTATGTCGGTAATGTGCCTATTGTATTAAATTCGGATGCAATTTCTGTGTATCATCGTCAGTAAGAAGGTCCAAGGGATACAGTAAACCTGAAGTAAAGCTTCGGACTCTAAAACTGGACTCACAGGAGAGGTTCAACTCATAGAAAGTTAGAGTGTCAGTCCTCTTGTACTTAAGTCGGCATTGTGAGTTTTGTATGAAATTCGGATGCAATTTCTGTGTTTCATCGTCAATAAGAAGGTCCAAGGTGTACAGTACACCTGAAGTGAAGCATCGGAACCTAAAACTGGACTCACTGGAGAGGTTCAAATCATAGAAAGTTAGAGTGTCAGTCGTCTTGTACTTAAGTCAGCATTGTGCCTTTTCTATTAAATTCGGATGCAATTTCTGTGTTTCATCGTCAATAACAAGGTCCAAGTGATACAGTAAACCCGAAGTGAAGGTTCGGAATCTAAAACTGGACCCACTGGAGAGGTTCAAATCATAGAAAATTAGAGTGTCAGTCCTCTTGTACTTAAGTCAGCATTGTGCCTTTTGTATTAAATTCGGATGCAATTTCTGTGTTTCATCGTCAATAAGAAGGTCCAAGGTATACAGTAAACCTGAAGTAAAGCATCGGAATCTAAAACTGGAATCACAGGAATGGTTCAAATCATAGAAAGATAGAGTGTCAGTCCTCTTGTACTTAAGTCGGTATTGTGCCTTTTGTATCAAATAGGGATGCAATATCTGTGTATCATCGTCAATAAGAAGGTCCGAGGGATACTGTAAACCTGAAGTAAAGCATCGTAATCTAAATCTGGACTCACAGGAGAGGTTCAACTCATAGAAAATTAGAGTGTCAGTCCTCTTGTACTTAAGTCGGCATTGTGCCTTTTGTATGAAATTCGGATGCAATTTTATGTGTTTCATCGTCAATAAGAAGGTCCAAGGTATACAGTAAACCTGAAGTGAAGCATCGGAATCTAAAACTGGACTTACTGGGGAGGTTCAAATCATAGAAAGTGAGAGTGTCAGTCCTCTTGTGCTTAAGTCAGCATTGTGCCTTTTGTATTAAATTTGGATGCACTTTCGGTGTTTCATCGTCAATAAGAAGGTCCAAGGTATACAGTAAACCTGAAGTAAAGCATCGGAATCTAATACTGGACTCACAGGAGAGGTTCAACTCATTGAAAGTTAGAGTGTCAGTCCTCTTGTACTTACGTCGGCATTGTGCCTTTTGTATTAAAATCAGATGCAATTTCTGTGTTTCATCGTCAATAAGAAGGTCCAAGAGATACAGTAAACCTGAAGTGAAGCATCGGTATCTAATACTGGACTCACAGGAGAGGTTCAACTCATAGAAAGTTAGAGTGTCAGTCCTCTTGTACTTCAGTCGGCAATTTGCCTTTTGTATTACATTTGGATGCACTTTCGGTGTTTCATCGTCAATAAGAAGGTCCAATTTATACAGTAAATCTGAAGTAAAGCATCGGAATCTAATACTGGACTCACAGGAGTGGTTCCACTCATTGAAAGTTAGAGTGTCAGTCCTCTTGTACTTAAGTCGGCATTGTGCCTTTTGTATGAAATTCGGAGGCAATTTCTGTGTTTCATCGTCAATAAGAAGGTCCAAGGTATACAGTAAACCTGAAGTGAAGCATCGGAACCTAAAACTGGACTCACTGGAGAGGTTCAAATCATAGAAAGTTAGAGTGTCAGTCCCCTTGTACTTAAGTCGGCATTGTGCCTTTTGTATTAAAATCGAACGCGATTTCTGTGTTTCATCGTCAATAAGAAGGTCCTAGGGATACAGTAAACCTGAAGTGAAGCATCGGAATCTAAAACTGAACTCACAGGAGAGGTTCAACTCATTGATAGTTAGAGTGTCAGACCTCTTGTACGTAAGTGGGCATTGTGCCTTTTGTAATAAATTCGGATGCAAATTCTGTGTTTCATCGTCAATAAGATGGTCCCAGATATACAGTAAACTTGAAGTGAAGCATCGGAATCTTAAACTGGACTCACAGGAGAGGTTCAAATCATAGAAAGTTAGAGTGTCAGTCCTCTATTACTTATGTCGGTAATGTGCCTATTGTATCAAATTCGGATGCAATTTCTGGGTATCATCGTCAGTAAGAAGGTCCAAGGGATACAGTAACCTGAAGTAAAGCATCGGACTCTAAAACTGGACTCACAGGAGCGATTCAACTCATAGAAAGTTAGAGTGTCAGTCCTCTTGTACTTAAGTCGGCATTGTGCCTTTTGTATGAAATTCGGAGGCAATTTCTGTGTTTCATCGTCAATAAGAAGGTCCAAGGTATACAGTAAACCTGAAGTGAAGCATCGGAACCTAAAACTGGACTCACTGGAGAGGTTCAAATCATAGAAAGTTAGAGTGTCAGTCCTCTTGTACTTAAGTCAGCATTGTGCCTTTTCTATTAAATTCGGATGCAATTTCTGTGTTTCATCGTCAATAAGAAGGTCCAAGTGATACAGTAAACCTGAAGTGAAGGTTCGGAATCTAAAACTGGACCCACTGGAGAGGTTCAAATCATAGAAAATTAGAGTGTCAGTCCTCTTGTGCTTAAGTCGGCATTGTGCCTTTTGTATTAAATTCGCATGCAATTTCTGTGTCTCATCGTCAATAAGAAGGTCAAAGGGATACAGTAAACCTGAAGTTAAGCATCGGAATCTAAAACTCAATTCACAGGAGAGGTTCAAGTCAGAGAAAGTTTGAGTGTCAGTCCTCTTTTACTTAAGTCGTCATTGTGCCTTTGTATTAAATTCGGACGCAATTTCTGTAATTCATCGTCAATAAGATGGTCCAAGGTACACAATAAACCTGAAGTGAAGCATCGGAATCTAAAACTGGACTCACAGAAGGGGTTCAAATCAGAGAAAGTTAGAGTGTCAGTCCTCTTGTACTTAAGTCGGCATTGTACCTTTTGTATTAAAATCAGATGCAATTTCTGTGTTTCATCGTCAATAAGAAGGTCCAAGAGATACTGTAAACCTGAAGTGAAGCATCGGAATCTAATACTGGACTCACAGGAGAGGTTCAACTCATAGAAAGTTAGAGTGTCAGTCCTCATGTACTTAAGTCGTCAATTTGCCTTTTGTATTAAATTGGGATGCAATTTCTGTGTTTCATCGTCAGTAAGAAGGTCCAAGGGATACAGTAAACCTGAAGTATAGCATCGGAATCTAAAACTGGACTCACAGGAGAGGTTCAAGTCATAGAAAGTTAGAGTGTCAGTCCTCTTGTACTTACGTCGGCATTGTGCCTTTTGTATGAAATTTGGATGCAATTTCTGTGTTTCATCGTCAATAAGAAGGTCCAAGGTATACAGTAAACCTGAAGTGAAGCATCGGAATCTGAAACTGGGCTCACTGGGGAGGTTCAAATCATAAAAAGTTAGAGTGTCAGTCCTCTTGTACTTAAGTCAGCATTGTGCCTTTAGTATTAAATTCGGATGCAATTACTGTGTTTCATCGTCAATAAGAAGGTCCAATGGATACAGTAAACCTGAAGTGAGGGTTCGGAATCTAAAACTGGACCCACAGGAGAGGTAAAATCATAGGATGTTAGAGTGTCAGTCCTCTTGTACATAAGTCGGAATTGTGCCTTTTGTATTAATTTCGGATGCAATTTCTGTGTCTCATCGTCAATAAGATGGTCCAATGGATACAGTAAACCTGAAGTGAAGGATCGGAATCTAAAACTGGACTCACAGGAGAGGTTCAAATCATAGAATATTAGAGTGTCAGTTTTCTTGTACTTAAGTCAGCATTGCGCCTTTTGTATTAAATTCGGATGCAATTTCTGTGTTTCATCGTCAATACGAAGGTCCAAGGGATACAGTAAACCTGAAGTGAAGGATCGGAATCTAAAACTGGACTCACAGGAGAGGTTCAAATCATATAATATTAGAGTGTCAGTTCTCTTGTACTTAAGTCAGCAATGTGCCTTTTGTATTAAATTCGGATGCAATTTCTGTGTCTCATCGTCAATAAAAAGGTCCAAGGGATACAGTAAACCTGAAGTGAAGCATCGGAATCTAAAACTCAATTCACAGGAGAGCTTCAAATCATAGAAAGTTAGAGTGTCAGTCCCCTTGTACTTAAGTCGGCATTGTGCCTTTTGTATTAAAATCGGATGCGATTTCTGTGTTTCATCATCAATAAGAAGGTCCTAGGGATACAGTAAACCTGAAGTGAAGCATCGGAATCTAAAACTGAGTCACAGGAGAGGTTCAACTCATTGATAGTTAGAGTGTCAGACCTCTTGTACTTAAGTCTGCATTGTGCCTTTTGTAATAAATTCGGATGCAAATTCCGTGTTTCATCGTCAATAAGATGGTCCCAGATATACAGTAAACTTGAAGTGAAGCATCGGAATCTTAAACTGGACTCACAGGAGAGGTTCAAATCATAGAAAGTTAGAGTGTCAGTCCTCTTGTACTTATGTCGGTAATGTGCCTATTGTATCAAATTCGGATGCAATTTCTGGGTATCATCGTCAGTAAGAAGGTCCAAGGGATACAGTAAACCTGAGGTAAAGCATCGGACTCTAAAACTGGACTCACAGGAGCGGTTCAACTAATAGAAAGTTAGAGTGTCAGTCCTCTTGTACTTAAGTCGGCATTGTGCCTTTTGTATGAAATTCGGAGGCAATTTCTGTGTTTCATCGTCAATAAGAAGGTCCAAGGTATACAGTAAACCTGAAGTGAAGCATCGGAACCTAAAACTGGACTCACTGGAGAGGTTCAAATCATAGAAAGTTAGAGTGTCAGTCCTCTTGTACTTAAGTCAGCATTGTGCCTTTTCTATTAAGTTCGGATGCAATTGCTGTGTTTCATCGTCAATAAGAAGGTCCAAGTGATACAGTAAAACTGAAGTGAAGGTTCGGAATCTAAAACTGGACCCACTGGAGAGGTTCAAATCATAGAAAATTAGAGTGTCAGTCCTCTTGTACTTAAGTCGGCATTGTGCCTTTTGTATTAAATTCGGATGCAATTTCTGTGTCTCATCGTCAATAAGAAGGTCAAAGGGATACAGTAAACCTGAAGTGAAGCATCGGAATCTAAAACTCAATTCATAGGAGAGGTTCAATCCAGAGAAAGTTTGAGTGTCAGTCCTCTTTTACTTAAGTCGTCATTGTGCCTTTTGTATTAAATTCGGACGCAATTTCTGTAATTCATCGTCAATAAGATGGTCCAAGGTATACAGTAAACCTGAAGTGAAGCATCGGAATCTAAAACTGGACTCACAGAAGAGGTTCAAATCAGAGAAAGTTAGAGTGTCAGTCCTCTTGTACTTAAGTCGGCATTGTGCCCTTTGTATTAAAATCAGATGCAATTTCTGTGTTTCATCGTCAATAAGAAGGTCCAAGAGATACTGTAAACCTGAAGTGAAGCATCGGAATCTAATACTGGACTCACAGGAGAGGTTCAACTCATAGAAAGTTAGAGTGTCAGTCCTCTTGTACTTAAGTCGTCAATTTGCCTTTTGTATTAAATTCGGATGCAATTTCTGTGTTTCATCGTCAATAAGAAAGTCCCAGGTATACAGTAAACCTGAAGTAAAGCATCGGAATCCAAAACTAGACTCACAGGAGAGGTTCAAATCATAGAAAGTTAGAGTGTCAGTCCTCTTGTACTTATGTCGGTATTGTGCCTATTGTATCAAATTCGGATGCAATTTCTGTGTATCATCGTCAGTAAGAAGGTCCAAGGGATACAGTAAACCTGAAGTAAAGCAACGGAATCTAAAACTGGACTCACAAGAGAGGTTCAACTCATAGAAAGTTAGAGTGTCAGTCCTCTTGTACTTACGTCGGCATTGTGCCTTTTGTATGAACTTCGGATGCAATTTCTGTGTTTCATCGTCAATAAGAAGGTCCAAGGTATACAGTAAACCAGAAGTGTAGCATCGGAATCTGAAACTGGACTCACTGGAGAGGTTCAAATCATAAAAAGTTAGAGTGTCAGTCCTCTTGTACTTAAGTCAGCATTGTGCCTTTAGTATTACATTCGCATGCAATTTCTGTGTTTCAACGTCAATAAGAAGGTCCAATGGATGCAGTAAACCTGAAGTGAAGCATCGGAATCTAAAACTCAATTCACAGGAGAGGTTCAAATCATAGAAAGATAGAGTGTCAATCCCCTTGTACTTAAGTCGGCATTGTGCCTTTTGTACTAAAATCGGATGCAATTTCTGTGTTTCATCGTCAATAAGAAGGTCCAAGGGATACAGTAAACCTGAAGTGAAGCATCGGAATCTAAAACTGGACTCACAGGAGAGGTTCATCTCATAGAAAGTTAGAGTGTCAGTCCTCTTGTACTTAAGTCGGCATTTTGCCTTTTGTATTAAATTCGGATGCAATTTCGGTGTTTCATCGTCAATAAGAAGGTCCAAGGCATACAGTAAACCTGAGGTAAAGCATCGGAATCTAAAACTGAACTCACAGGAGAGGTTCAACTCATTGATAGTTAGAGTGTCAGACCTCTTGTACTTAAGTGGGCATTGTGCCTTTTGTAATAAATTCGGATGCAATTTCTGTGTTTCATCGTGAATAAGAATGTCCCAGGTATACAGTAAACTTGAAGTGAAGCATCGGAATCTTAAACTGGACTCACAGGAGAGGTTCAAATCATAGAAAGTTAGAGTGTCAGTCCTCTTGTACTTATGTCGGTAATGTGCCTATTGTATCAAATTCGGATGCAATTTCTGTGTATCATCGTCAGTAAGAAGGTCCAAGGGATACAGTAAACCTGAAGTGAAGCATCGGAAACTAAAACTGGACTCACTGGAGGGGTTCAAATCATAGAAACTTAGAGTGTCAGTCCTCTTGTACTTAATTCAGCATTGTGCCTTTTCTATTAAATTCGGATGCAATTTCTGTGTTTCATCGTCAATAAGAAGGTCCAAGTGAAACAGTAAACATGAAGTGAAGGTTCGGAATCTAAAACTGGACCCACTTTAGAGGTACAAATCATAGACAATTAGAGTGTCAGTCCTCTTGTACTTAAGTCGGCATTGTGCCTTTTGTATTAAATTCGGATACAATTTCTGTAATTCATCGTCAATAAGATGGTCCAAGGTATACAATAAACCTGAAGTGAAGCATCGGAATCTAATACTGGACTTACAGGACAGGTTCCACTCATAGAAAGTTAGAGTGTCAGTCCTCTAGTACTTAAGTCGGCAATTTGCATTTTGTATTAAATTTGGATGCAATTTCGGTGTTTCATCGTCAATAAGAAGGTCCAAGGTATACAGTAAAGATGAAGTAAAGCATCGGAATCTAATACTGGACTCACAGGAGAGGTTCAACTCATTGAAAGTTGGAGAGTCACTCCTCTTGTACTTAAGTGGGCATTGTGCCGTTTGTATTAAATTCGGATGCAATTTCTGTGTTTCATCGTCAATAAGAAGGTCCCAGGTATACAGTAAACCTGAAGTAAAGCATCGGAATCCGAAACTGGACTCACAGGAGACGTTCAAATCATAGAAAGTTAGAGTGTCAGTCCTCTTGTACTTATGTCGCTATTGTGCCTATTGTATCAAATTCAGATGCAATTTCTGTGTATCATCGTCAGTAAGAAGCTCCAAGGGATACAGTAAACCTGAAGTAAAGCATCGGAATCTAAAACTGGACTCACAGGAGAGGTTCAACTCATAGAAACTTAGAGTGTCAGTCCTCTTGTACTTAAGTCGGCATTGTGCCTTTTGTATTAAATTCGAATGCCATTTCTGTGTTTCATCGTCTATTAGAAGGTCCAAGGGATACAGTAAACCTGAAGTGAGGCATCGGAATCTAAAACTGGACTCACAGGACAGGTTCATATCATAGAAAGTTAGAGTGTCAGTCCTCTTGTACTTAAGTCGGCATTATGCCTTTTGTATTAAATTCGGATGCAATTTCTGTGTTTCATCGTCAATAAGAAGGTCCAAGGTATACAGCAAACCTGAAGTAAAGCATCGGAATCTAAAACTGGACTCACTGGAGAGGTTCAAATCATAGTAAGTTTGAGTGCCAGTCCTCTTGTACTTAAGTCGGCATTGTGCCTCTTGTATTAAATTTCTGTGTTTCATCGTCAATAAGAAGGTCCAGGGGATACAGTAAACCTGAAGTGAAGCATCGGAATCTAAAACTGGTCTCACAGGAGAGGTTCAATCATAGGAAGTTAGAGTGTCAGTCCTCTTGTACTTAAGTCGGCATTGTGCCTTTTGTATTAAATTCGGATGCAATTTCTGTGTTTCAACGTCAATAAGAAGGTCCAAGGTATACAGTAACCCTGACGTAAAGCATCGGAATCTAAAACTGGACTCACAGGAGAGGTTCAACTCATGGAAAGTTAGAGTGTCAGTCCTCTTGTACTTAAGTCGGCATTGTGCCATTTGTATTAAATTCGGATGCAATTTCTGTGTTTCATCGTCAATAAGAAGGTCCAAGGGATACAGTAAACCTGAAGTGAAGCATCGGAATCTAAAACTGGACTCACAGGAGAGGTTCAAATCATTGGAAATTATAGTGTCAGCCCTCTTGTACTTAAGTCGGCATTGTGCCTTTTGTATTAAATTCGGATGCAATTTCTATGTTTCTTCGTCAATAAGAAGGTCCTAGGTATACAGTAAACCTGAAGTGAAGCATCGGAATCAAAAACTGGAATCACAGGAGAGGTTCATATCATAGAAATTCTGTGTGGCAGGCCTCTTGTACTTACGTCGGCATTGTGACTTTTGTAATAAATTCGGATGCAATTTCTGTGTTTCATCGACAATAAAAAGGTCCAAAGTATCCAGGAAACCTGAAGTGAAGCATCGGAATCTAAAACTGGGCCCACAGGAGAGGTTCAAATCATAGAAAATTAGAGTGTCAGTCCTCTTGTACTTAAGTGGGCATTGTGCCTCTTGTATTAAATTCGGATGCAATTTTTGTGTTTCATCGTCAATAAGAAGATCCAAGTGATACAGTAAACCAGAAGTGGAGCATCGGAATTTAAAACTGGTCTCACAGGAGAGGTTCAACTAATAGAAAGTTAGAGTGTCAGTCCTCTTGCACATAAGTCGGCATTGTGCCTTCTGTATTAAATTCGAATGCAACATCTGTGTTTCATCGTCAATAAGAAGGTCTAAGATATACAGTAAACCTGAAGTGAAGCATCGGAATCTAAAACTGGTCTCACAGGAGAGGTTCAACCCATAGAATGTTAGAGTGTCAGTCCTCTTGCACATAAGTCGGCATTGTGCCTCCTGTATTAAATTCGAATGCAACATCTGTGTTTCATCGTCAATAAGAAGGTCTAAGAAATACAGTAAACCTGAAGTGAAGCATCGGAATCTAAAACTGAACTCACAGGAGAGATTCTAATCATAGAAAGTTAGAGTGTCAGTCCTCTTCTACTTAAGACGGCATTGTGCCTTTTGTATTAAATTCGATGCAATTTCTGTGTTTCATCGTCAATAAGAAGGTCCAAGGGATACAGTAAACTTGAAGTGAAGCATCGGAATCTAAAACTGGACTCACTGGAGTGGTTCAAATCATAGAAAGTTAGAGTGAATGTCCACTTGTACTTTAGTCGGCATTGTGCCTTTTGTATTAAATTTCTGTGTATCATCGTCAATAAGAAGCTCCAAGGGATACAGTAAACCTGAAGTGAAGCATCGGAATCTAAAACTGGTCTTACAACAGGGGTTCAACTAATAGAAAGTTAGAGTGTCGGTCCTCTTGTACTTAAGTCGGCATTGTGCCTTTTGTATTAAATTCGGATGCAATTTCTGTGTTTCATTGTCAATAAGAAGGTCCAAGATATACAGTAAACCCGAAGTGAAGCATCGGAATCTAAAACTGGTCTCACAGGAGAGGTTCAACACATAGAATGTTAGAGTGTCAGTCCTCTTGTACGTCAGTCGGCATTGTGCTTTTGTATTAAATTCGGATGCAATTTCTGTGTTTCATCGTCAATAAGAAGGTCCAAGATATACAGTAAACCTGAAGTGAAGCATCTGAATCTAAAACTGGACTCACAGGAGAGGTTCTAATCATAGAAAGTTAGAGTGTCAGTCCTCTTGTGTTTAAGACGGCATTGTGCCTCTTGTATTAAATTCGGATGCAATTTCTGTGTTTCATCGACAATAAGAAAGTCCAAGGTATACAGTAAACCTGAAGTGAAGCATCGGAATCTAAAACTGGTTTCACAGGGGAAGTTCAAGTCATAGAAAGAGTGTCAGTCCTCTTGTACTTAAGTCGGCATTGTGAATTTTGTATTAATTTCGGATGCAATTTGGGTGTTTCATCTTCAATAAGAAGGTCCAAGGTATACAATAAACCTGAAGTGAAGCATCGGAATCTAAAACTGCACTCACTGGGAGGTTCAAATCATAGAAAGTTAGAGTGACAGTCCTCTTGTACTTAAGACGGCATTGTCCCTTTTGTATTAAATTCGGATGCCATTTCTGTGTTTCATCGTCAATAAGAAGCTCCAAGATATACAGCAAACCTGAAGTGAAGCATCGGAATCTAGAACTCAACTCACAGGACAGGTACAAATCATCGAAAGTTAGAGTGTCACTCCTCTTGTACTTATGTCGGCATTGTGCCTTTTGTATTAAATTCGGATGCTATCTCCGTGTTTCATCGTCAATAAGAAGGTCCATGGTATACAGGAAACCTGAAGTGAAGCATCGGAATCTAAAACTGGTTTCGCAGGGGAGGTTCAAATCATAGGAAGAGTGTCAGTCCTCGTGTACTTAAGTCGGCATTGTGCCTTTTGCATTAAATTTCTGTGTTTCATCGTCAATAAGAAGGTCCAAGGGATACAGTAAACCTGAAGTGAAGCATCGGAATCTAAAACTATTCTCACAGGAGAGGTTCAACTAATAGAAAGTTAGAGTGTCAGTCCTCTTGTACTTAAGATGGCATTGTGCCTTTTGTATTAAATTCGGATGCAATATCTGTGTTTCATCGTCAATATGAAGGTCCAAGGGGTACCGAAAACCTGAAGTGAAGCATCGGAATCTAAAACTGGTTTCACAGGGGAGGTTCAAATCATAGAATGAGTGTCAGTCCTCTTGTACTTAAGTCGGCATTGTGCCTTTTGTATTAAATTCGGATGCTATTTCTATGTTTCATCGTCAATAAGAAGGTCCAAGGTATAGAATAAACCTGAAGAGAAGCATCGGAATCTAAAACTTGACTCACTGGAGAGGTTCAAATCATAGAAAGTTAGAGTGTCAGACCTCTTGTACGTAATGCGGCATTGTGCCTTTTGTATTAAATTCGGATGCAATTTATGGGTTTCATCGTCAATAAGAAGGTCCAAGGGATACAGTAAACCTGAAGTGAAGCATCGGAATCTAGAACTCAACTCACAGGGGAGGTACAAATCATAGAAAGTTGGAGTGTCAGTAATCTTGTACTTAAGTCGGCATTGTGCCTTTTGTATTAAATTCGGATGCAATTTCTGTGTTTCATCGTCAATAAGAAGATCCAAGGTATGCAGTAACCCTGAAGTAAAGCATCGGAATCTAAAACTGGACTCACTGGAGAGGTTCAAATCATAGAAAGTTGGAGTGTCAGTCCTCTTGTACTTAAGTCGGCATTGTGCCTTTTGTATTAAATTCGGATGCAAGTTATGTGTTTCATCGTCAATAAGAAGGTCTAAGGGATACAGTAAACCTGAAGTGAAGCATCGGAATCTAGAACTGGACTCACTGGAGAGGTTCAAATCATAGAAAGTTAGAATGAGAGTCCTCTTGTACTTAAGTCGGCATTGTGCCTTTTGTATTAAATTTCTGTGTTTCATCGTCAATAAGAAGCTCCAAGGGATACAGTAAACCTGAACTGAAGCATCGGAATCTAAAACTGGTCTCACAAGAGGGGTTCAACTAATAGAAAGTTAGAGTGTCTGCCCTCATGTACATAAGTCGGCATTGTGCCTTTTGTATTAAATTCGGATGCAATTTCTGTGTTTCATCGTCAATAAGAAGGTCCAAGATATACAGTAAACCTGAAGTGAAGCATCTGAATCTAAAACTGGACCCACAGGAGAGGTTCTAATCATAGAAAGTTAGAGTGTTAGTCCTCTTGTACTTTGTCGGCATTTTGCCTTTTGTATTAATTTCGGATGCAATTTCTGTGTTTCATCGTCAATAAGAAGGTCCAAGGTATACAGTAAACCTGAAGTGAAGCATCGGAATCTAAAACTGGACTCACACGAGAGGTTCAACTTATAGAAAGTTAGAGTGTTAGTACTCTTGTAATTAAGTCGGCATTGTGCCTTTTGTATTGAATTCGGATGCAATATCTGTGTTTCATCGTCAATTAGAAGGTCCAAGAGATGCAGTAAACCTGAAGTAAAGCATCGGAATCTAGAACTGGACTCACAGGAGGGGTTCAACTCATAGAAAGTTAGAGTGTCAGTCCTCTTGCACTTAAGTCGGCATTGTTCTTTTGTATTAAATTCGGATGCAATTTCGTTGTTTAATCGTCAATACGAAGGTCCAAGGTATACAGTAAAACTGAAGTAAAGCATCGTAATCTAAAACTGGACTCACAGGAGAGGTTCAACTCATAGAAAGATAGAGTGTCAGTCCTTTTGTACGTAAGTCGGCATTGTACCCTTTGTATTAAATTCGGATGCAATTTCTGTGTTTCATCGTCAATAAGAAGGTCCACGGTATACAGTCAACCTGAAGTGAAGCATCGGAATCTAAAACTGGACTCACTGGAGAGGTTCAAATCATAGAAAGTTGGAGTGTCAGTCCTCTTGTACTTAAGTCGGCATTGTGCCTTTTGTATTAAATTCGGATGCAAGTTCTGTGTTTCATCGTCAATAAGAAGGTCTAAGGGATACAGTAAACCTGAAGTGAAGCATCGGAATCTAAAACTGGACTCACAGGAGAGGTTCTACTCATAGAAAGTTAGAGTGTCAGTCCTCTTGTACTTAAGTCGGCATTGTGCCTTTAGTATTAAATTCGGATGCAATTTCGGTGTTTCACCGTCAATACGAAGTTCCAAGGTATACAGTAAACCTGAAGTAAAGCATCGGAATCTAAAACTGGACTCACAGGAGAGGTTCAACTCATAGAGAGTTAGAGTGTCAGTCCTCTTGTACTTAAGTCGGCATTGTGCCCTTTGTATTAAATTCGGATGCAATTTCTGTGTTTCATCGTCAATAAGGAAGTCCAAGGTATACAGTAAACCTGAAGTGAAGCATCGGAATCTAAAACTGGACACACTGGAGAGGTTCAAATCATAGAAAGTGAGAGTGTCAGTCCTCTTGTACTTAATTCGCCATTGTGCCTTTTGTATTATAATTTGATGAAATTTCTGTGTTTCATCGTCAATAAGAAGGTCCAAGGGATACAGTAAACCTGAAGCGAAGAATCGGAAACTAAAACTGGACTCACTGGAGAGGTTCAAATCATAGAAGGTTAGAGTGCCAGTCCTCTTGTACATAAGTCGGCATTGTGCCTTTTGTATTAAACTTCTGTGTTTCATCGTTAATAATAAGTCCAAGGGATACAGTAAACCTGAAGTGAAGCATCGGAATCTAAAACTGGTCTCACAGGAGAGGTTCAACTAATAGAAAGTTAGAGTGTCAGTCCTCTTGTACTTAAGTCGGCATTGTGCCTTTTGTATTAAATTCGGATGCAATTTCTGTGTTTCATCATCAATAAGAAGATCCAAGATATACAGTAAACCTGAAGTTAAGCATCGGAATCTATAACAGGTTTCACAGGTTAAGTTCAAATCATAGAAAGAGTTTCAGTCCTTTTGTACTTAAGTCTGCATTGTGCCTTGTGTATCACATTCGGATGCAATTTCTGTGTTTCACCGTCAATAAGAAGCTCCAAGGGATACAGTAAACCTGAAGTGAAGCATCGGAATCTAGAACACAACTCACAGGAGAGGTACAAATCATAGAAAGTTAGAGTGTCAGTCCTCTTGTACTTAAGTCGGCATTGTGCCTTTTGTATTAATTTCGGATGCAATTTCTGTGTTTCATCGTCAATAAGAAGGCCCAAGGGATACAGTAAACCTAAAGTGAAGCATCGGAATCTAAAACTAGACTCACAGGAGAGGTTCAAATCAAAGAAAGTTAGTGTGTCAGTCCTCTTGTACTTAAGTCGGCATTGTGACTTCTGTATTAAATTCGGATGCAATTTCCGTGTTTCGTCGTCAATAAGAATGTCCAAGGGATACAGTAAACCTGAAGTGAAGCATCGAAATCTAAAACTGGACTCACAGTAGAAGTTTAAATCATAGATAGCTAGGGTGTGAGTCTTCTTGTACTTAAGTCGGCATTATGCCTTTTGTATTAAATTCGGATGCAATTTCTATGTTTCATAGTCAATAAGAGTGCCCAAGGGATACAGTAATCCCAAAGTGAAGCATCGGAATCTAAAACTGGACTCACAGGAGTGGTTTATATCATAGAAAGTTATAGTGTGAGTCCTTCTGTTCTTAAGTCGACATTGTGCCTTTTGTATTAAATTCGGATGCAATTTCTGTGTTACATCGTCAATAAGCAGGTCCAAGGGATACAGTAAACATGAAGTAAGGCATCGGAATCTGAAACTGGACTCACAGGAGAGGTTCAACTCATAGAAGGTTAGTATGTCAGTCCTCTTGTACTTAAGTCAGCATTGTGCCTTTTGTATTAAATTCGGATGCAATATCTGTGTTTCATCGTCAATAAGAAGGTCCAAGGGATACAGTAAACCTGAAGTGAAGCATCGGAATCTAAAACTAGACTCACAGGAGAGGTTCAAATCAAAGAAAGTTAGAGTGTCAGTCCTATTGTACTTAAGTCGGCACTGTGACTTTTGTATTAAATTCGGATGTAATTTCTGTGTTTCGTCGTCAATAAGAATGTCCAAGGGATACAGTAAACCTGAAGTGAAGCATCGGAATCTAAAACTGGACTCACAGTAGAGGTTTAAATCATAGATAGCTAGAGTGTGAGTCCTCTTGTACTTAAGTCGGCACTGTGCCTATTGTATTAAATTCGGATGCAATTTCTGTGTTTCATCGTCAATAAGAAGGTCCAAGGGATACAGTAAACCTGAAGTGAAGCATCGGAATGTAAAACTAGACTCACAGGAGAGGTTCAACTCATAGAAAGTTAGAGTGTCAGTCCTCTTGTACGTAAGTCGGCATTGTGCCTTTTGTATTAAATTCGGATGCAATTTCTGTGTTTCATCGTCAATAAGAAGGTCCAAGGGATACAGTAAACCTGTTGTGAAGCATCGGGATCTAAAACTGGAATCACTGGAGAGGTTCAAATCATAGAAAGTTAGAGTGTCTGTCGTCTTGTACTTAAGTCGGCATTCTGTCTTTTGTGTTAAATTCGGATGCAATTTTTGTGTTTCATTGTCAATAAGAAGGTCCAAGGGATACAGTAAACCTGAAGTGAAGCATCGGAATCTAAAACTGGACTCACAGGAGAGGTTCAACTCATAGAAAGTTAG
This sequence comes from Schistocerca americana, assembly GCF_021461395.2. Classification (NCBI taxonomy): domain Eukaryota; kingdom Metazoa; phylum Arthropoda; class Insecta; order Orthoptera; family Acrididae; genus Schistocerca; species Schistocerca americana. The sequence goes on along the minus strand of NC_060120.1, from coordinate 1,068,424,429 downwards.
AGTGTCAATCCTCTTGTACGTAAGTCGGCATTGTGCCTTATGTATTAAATTCGGATGCAATTTCTGTGTTTCATCGTCAATAAGAAGGTCCAAGGGATACAGTAAACCTGGAGTGAAGCATCGGAATCTAAAACTAGACTCACAGGAGAGGTTCAAATCAAAGAAGGTTAGAGTGTGAGTCCTCTTGTACTTAAGTCGGCACTGTGCCTTTTGTATTAAATTCGGATGCAATTTCTGTGTTTCATCGTCAATAAGAAGGTCCAAGGGATACAGTAAACTTGGTGTGAAGCATCGGGATCTGAAACTGGAATCACAGGAGAGGTTAAAATCATAGAAAATTAGAGTGTCTGTCCTCTTGTACTTAAGTCGGCATTCTGCCTTTTGTGTTAAATTCGGATGCAATTTCTGTGTTTCATTGTCAATAAGAGGGTCGAAGGGATACAGTAAACCTGAAGTGAAGCATGGGAATCTAAAACTGGACTCACAGTAGAGGTTTAAATCATAGATAGCTAGAGTGTGAGTCCTCTTGTACTTAAGTCGGCACTGTGCCTATTGTATTAAATTCGGATGCAATTTCTGTGTTTCATCGTCAATAAGAAGGTCCAAGGGATACAGTAAACCTGAAGTGAAGCATCGGAATCTGAAACTGGACTCACAGGAGAGATTCTAATCATAGAAAGTTAGAGTGTCAGTCCTCTTGTACTTAAGACGGCATTGTGCCTTTTGTATTAAATTCGGATGCTATATCTGTCTTTCATCGTCAATAAGAAGGTCCAAGGGGTACAATAAACCTGAAGTGAAGCATCGGAATCTAAAGCTGGTTTCACAGGGGAGGTTCTAATCGTAGAAAGAGTGTCAGTCCTCTTGTACTTAAGTCGGCATTGTGCCTTTTGTATTAAATTCGGATGCTATTTCTATGTTTCATCGTCAATAAGAAGGTCCAAGGTATACAATAAACCTGAAGTGAAGCATCGGAATCTAAAACTGGACTCACTGGAGAGGTTCAAATCATAGAAAGTTAGAGTATCACACCTCTTGTACGTAAGGCGGCATTGTGCCTTTTGTATTAAATTCGGATGCAATTTCGGTGTTTCATCGTCAATAAGAAGGTCCATGGGATACAGTAAACCTGAAATGAAGCATCGGAAACTAAAACTGGACTCACTGGAGAGGTTCAAATCATAGAAGGATACAGTGCCAGTCCTCTTGTACTTAAGTCGGCATTGTGCCTTTTGTATTAAACTTCTGTGTTTCATCGTTAATAAGAAGGTCCAAGGGATACAGTAGACCTGAAATGAGGCATCGGAATCTAAAACTGGTCTCACAGGAGAGGTTCAACTAATAGAAAGTTAGAGTGTCAGTCCTCTTGTACTTAAGTCGGCATTGTGACTTCTGTATTAAATTCAGATACAATTTCCGTGTTTCGTCGTCAATAAGAATGTCCAAGGGATAGAGTAAACCTGAAGTGAAGCATCGGAATCTAAAACTGGACTCACAGTAGAGGTTTAAATCATAGATAGCTAGAGTGTGGGTCCTCTTGTACTTAAGTCGGCATTGTGCCTTTTGTATTAAATTCGGATGCAATTTCTATGTACCGTCGTCAATAAGAAGACCCAAGGGATACAGTAAACCTGAAGTGAAGCATCGGATTCTAAAACTGGACTCACAGGAGAGGTTTTGAATCATAGAAAGTTAGAGTGTGAGTCCTCCTGTACTTAAGTCGACATTGTGCCTTTTGTATTAATGTCGGATGCAATTTCTGTGTTACATCGTCAATAAGCAGGTCCAAGGGATACAGTAAACATGAAGTAAAGCATCGGAATTTAAAACTGGACTCACAGGAGAGGTTCAACTCGTAGAAAGTTAGAGTGGCAGTCCTCTTCTACTTAAGTTGGCATTGTGCCTTTTGTATTAAATTCGGATGCAATTTCTGTGTTTCATCGTCAATAAGAAGGTCCAAGGGATACCGTAAACCTGAAGTGAAGCATCGGAATCTAAAACTGGACTCACAGGAGAGGTTCAACTCATAGAATGTTAGAGTGTCAGTCCTCTTGTACTTAAGTCGGCATTGTGCCTTTTGTATAAAATTCGGATGCAATTTCTATGTTTCATCGTCAATAAGAAGGTCCAAGGGATACAGGAAACCTGAAGTGAAGCATCGGAATCTATAAGTGGAGTCACAGGAGAGGTTCAACTGATAGAACGTTAGAGTTGCAGTCCTCTTTTACTTAAGTCGGCTTTGTGCCTTTTGTATTAAATTCGGATGCAATTTCTGTGTTTCATCGTCGATAAGAAGATCCAAGGGATGCAGTAAACCTGATGTGAAGCATCGGAATCTAAAACCGGACTCACTTGAGAGGTTAAATCATAGAAAGATAGAGTGTCAGTCTACTTGTACTGAAGTCGGCATTTTGCCTTTTGTATTAAATTTGGATGCAATTTCTGTGTTTCATCGTCAATAAGAAGGTCCAAGGGATACAGTAAACCTGAAGTGAAGCATCGGAATCTAAAACTGGACTCACAGGAGAGGTTCAAATCATAGAAAGTTAGAGTGTCAGTCCTCCTGTACTTAAGTCGGCATTGTGCGTTTTGTATTAAATTCGGATGCAATTTCTGTGTTTCATCGTCAATAAGAAGTTCCAAGGGATACGGTAAAAATGAAGTGAAGCATCGGAATCTAAAACTGAACTCACAGGAGAGGTTCAACTCATAGAAAGTTAGTATGTCAGTCCTCTTGTACTTAAGTCGGCATTGTGCCTTTTGTATTAAATTCGGATGCAATTTCTGTGTTTCATCGTCAACAAGAAGGTCCAAGGTATACAGTAAACCTGAAGTGAAGCATCGGAATCTAAAACTGGAATCACAGGAGAGGTTCAAATCATATAAAGTTAGAGTGTCAGTCCTCTTGTACTTAAGTCGGCATTGTGCCTTTTGTATTAAATTCGGATGCAATTTCCGTGTTTCATCGTCAATAAGAAGGTCCAAGGGATACAGTAAACCTGAAGTGAAGCATCGGAATCTTAAACTGGACTTACAGGAGAGGTTCAAATCATAGAAAGTTAGAGTGTCAGTCCTCTTGTACTTAAGTCGGCATTGTGCGTTTTGTATTAAATTCGGATGCAATTTCTGTGTTTCGTCGTCAATAAGAAGGTCCAAGGGATACAGTAAACCTGAAGTGAAGCATCTGAATCTAAAACTGGACTCACAGGAGAGGTTCAACTCATAGAAAGTTAGAGTGTCAGTCCTCTTGTACTTAAGTCGGAATTGTGCCTTTTGTATTAAATTCGGATGCAATTTCTGTGTTTCATCGTCAATAAGACGGTCCAAGGGATACAGTAAACCTGAAGGGAAGCATCGGAATCTGAAACTGGACTCACTGGAGAGGTGCAAATCATAGAAAGTGAGAGTGTCAGTCCTCTTGTACATAATTCACCATTGTGCCTTTTGTATTATAATTTGATGCAATTTCTGTGTTTCATCGTCAATAAGAAGGTCCAAGGGATACAGCAAACCTAAAGTGAAGCATCGGAAACTAAAACTGGACTCACTGGAGAGGTTCAAATCATAGAAGGTTAGAGTGCCAGTCCTCTTGTACTTAAGTCGGCATTGTGCCTTTTGTATTAAACTTCTCTGTTTCATCGTTAATAAGAAGGTCCAAGTGATACAGTAAACCTGAAGTGAAGCATCGGAATCTAAAACTGGTCTCACAGGAGAGGTTCAACTAATAGAAAGTTAGAGAGTCAGTCCTCTTGTACTTAAGTCGGCATTGTGTCTTTTGTATTAAATTCGGATGCAATTTCTGTGTTTCATCATCAATAAGAATTTCCAAGATATACAGTAAACCTGAAGTGAAGCATCGGAATCTAAAACTGGACTCACTGGAGAGGTTCAAATCATAGAAAGTGAGAGTGTCAGTCCTCTTGTACTTAATTCGCCATTGTGCCTTTTGTATTATAATTTGATGCAATTTCTGTGTTTCATCGTCAATAAAAAGGTCCACGTTATACAGTAAACTTGAAGTGAAGCATCGGAATCTAAAACTGGACTCACTGGAGAGGTTCAAATCATAGAAAGTTAAAGTGTCAGTCATCTTGTAATTAAGTCGCCATTGTGCCTTTTGTATTATAAATTGATGCAAGTTCTGTGTTTCATCGTCAATAAGAAGGTCCAAGGGATACAGTAAACCTGAAATGAAGCATCGGAAACTAAAACTGGACTCACTGGAGAGGTTCAAATCATAGAAGGTTAGAGTGCCAGTCCTCTTGTACTTAAGTCGGCATTGTGCCTTTTGTATTAAACTTCTGTGTTTCATCGTTAATAAGATGGTCCAAGGGATACAGTAAACCTGAAATAAAGCATCGGAATCTGAAACTGATCTCACATTAGAGGTTCAACTAATAGAAAGTTAGAGTGTCAGTCCTCTTGTACTTAAGTCGGCATTGTGACTTCTGTATTTAATTCGGATGCAATTTCCGTGTTTCGTCGTCAGTAAGAATGTCCAAGGGATACAGTGAACCTGAAGTGAAGCATCGGAATCTAAAACTGGACTCACAGTAGAGGTTTAAATCATAGATATTTAGAGTGTGAGTCCTCTTGTACTTAAGTCGGCATTGTGCCTTTTGTATTAAATTTGGATGCAATTTCTATGTTTCATCGTCAATAAGGAGGCCGAAGGGATACAGCAAACCTGAAGTGAAGCATCGGATTCAAAACTGGACTCACAGGAGAGGTTTTGAATCATAGAAAGTTAGAGTGTGAGTCCTCCTGTACTTAAGTCGACATTGTGCCTTTTGTATTAATGTCGGATGCAATTTCTGTGTTTCATCGTCAATAAGCAGGTCCAAGGGATACAGTAAACATGAAGTAAAGCATCGGAATTTAAAACTGGACTCACAGGAAAGGTTCAACTCTTAGAAAGTTAGAGTGTCTGTAATCTTGTTCATAAGTCGGCATTGTGCCTTTTGTTTTAAATTCGGATGCAATTTCTGTGTTTCATCGTCAATAAGAAGGTCCAGGATATACAGTAAACCTGAAGTGAAGCATCGGAATCTAAAACTGGTTCACAGGGGAAGTTCAAATCATAGAAAGAGTGTCAGTCCTCTTGTACTTGAGTCGGCATTGTGCCTTTTGTATTAAATTCGGATGCAATTTATGTTTTTCATCTTCAATAAGAAGGTCCAAGGTATACAATAAACCTGAAGTGAAGCATCGGAATCTAAAACTGGACTCACTGGAGAGGTTCAAATCATAGAAATATAGAGTGTCAGTCCTCTTGTACTTAAGTCGGCATTGTGAGTTTTGTATTTAATTCGGATGCAATTTCTGTGTTTCATCGTCAATAAGAAGGTCCAAGGGATACAGTAAACCTGAAGTGAAGCATCGGAATCTAAAACTGGACTCACAGTAGAGGTTTAAATCATAGATAGCTAGAGTGTGAGTCCTCTTGTACTTAAGTCGGCATTGTGCCTTTTGTATTAAATTCGGATGCAATTTCTATGTTTCATCGTCAATAAGGAGGCCGAAGGGATACAGTAAACCTGAAGTGAAGCATCGGATTCTAAAAGTGGACTCACAGGAGAGGTTTTGAATCATAGAAAGTTAGAGAGTGAGTACTCCTGTACTTAAGTCGACATTGTACCTTTTGTATTAATGTCGGATGCAATTTCTGTGTTTCATCGTCAATAAGCAGGTCCAAGGAATACAGTAAACATGAAGTGAAACAACGGAATTTAAAACTGGACTCACAGGAGAGGTTTAACTCATAGAAAGTTAGAGTGTCGGTCCTCTTGTACTTAAGTCGGCATTGTGCCTTTTGTATTAAATTCGGATGCATTTTCTGTGTTTCATCGTCAATAAGAAGGTCCAAGGGATACAGTAAACCTGAAGTGAAGCATCGGAATCTAAAACTGGACTCACAGGAGAGGTTCAACTCATAGAAAATTAGAGTGTCAGTCCTCTTGTACTTAAGTCGGCATTGTGCCTTCTGTATTTAACTCGGATGCAATTTCTGTATGTCATCGTCAATAAGAAGGTCCAAGGGATACAGTAAACCTGAAGTGAAGCATCGGAATCTATAACTTGACTCACAGGAGAGGTTCAACTAACAGAACGTTAGAGTGTCAGCCCTCTTGTACTTAAGTCGGCTTTGTGCCTTTTGTTTAAATTGGGATGCAATTTCTGTGTTTCATCGTCAATAAGAAGCTCCAAGGGATGCAGTAAACCTGAAGTGAAGCATCGGAATCTAAAACCGGACTCACTTGAGAGGTTCAATCATAGAAAGTTAGAGTGTCAGTCTACTTGTACTGAAATCGGCATTTTGCCTTTTGTATTAAATTTGTATGCAATATCTGTGTTTCACCGTCAACAAGAAGGTCCAAGGTATACAGTAAACCTGAAGTAAAGAATCGGAATCTAAAACTGGAATCACAGGAGAGGTTCAAATCATATAAAGTTAGAGTGTCAGTCCTCTTGTACTTAAGTCGGCATTGTGCCTTTTGTATTAAATTCGGATGCAATTTCCGTGTTTCATCGTCAATAAGAAGGTCCAAGGGATACAGTAAACCTGAAGTGAAGCATCGGAATCTAATACTGGACTTACAGGAGAGGTTCAAATCATAGAAAGTTAGAGTGTCAGTCCTCTTGTACTTAAGTCGGCATTGTGAGTTTTGTATTAAATTCGGATTAAATTTTTGTGTTTCGTCGTCAATAAGAAGGTCCAAGGGATACAGTAAACCTGAAGTGAAGCATCTGAATCTAAAACTGGACTCACAGTAGAGGTTTAAGTCATAGATAGCTAGAGTATGAGGCCTCTTGTACTTAAGTCGGCATTGTGCCTTTTGTATTAAATTCGGATGCAATTTCTGTGTTTCATCGTCAATAAGAAGGTCCAAGGGTTACAGTAAACCTGAAGTGAAGCATCGGAATCTAAAACTGGACTCACAGGAGAGGTTCAACTCATAGAAAGTTAGAGTGTCAGTCCTCTTGTACTTAAGTCGGAATTGTGCCTTTTGTATTATAATTTGATGCAATTTCTGTGTTTCATCGTCAATAAAAAGGTCCACGTTATACAGTAAACTTGAAGTGAAGCATCGGAATCTAAAACTGGACTCACTGGAGAGGTTCAAATCATAGAAAGTTAGAGTGTCAGTCATCTTGTAATTAAGTCGCCATTGTGCCTTTTGTATTATAAATTGCTGCAAGTTCTGTGTTTCATCGTCAATAAGAAGGTCCAAGGGATACAGTAAACCTGAAATGAAGCATCGGAAACTAACACTGGACTCACTGGAGAGGTTCAAATCATAGAAGGTTAGAGTGCCAGTCCTCTTGTACTTAAGTCGGCATTGTGCCTTTTGTATTAAACTTCTGTGTTTCATCGTTAATAAGATGGTCCAAGGGATACAGTAAACCTGAAATGAAGCATCGGAATCTAAAACTGGTCTCACATTAGAGGTTCAACTAATAGAAAGTTAGAGTGTCAGTCCTCTTGTACTTAAGTCGGCATTGTGACTTCTGTATTAAATTCGGATGCAATTTCCGTGTTTCGTCGTCAGTAAGAATGTCCAAGGGATACAGTAAACCTGAAGTGAAGCATCGGAATCTAAAACTGGACTCACAGTAGAGGTTTAAATCATAGATAACTAGAGTGTGAGTCCTCTTGTACTTAAGTTGGCATTGTGCCTTTTGTATTAAATTTGGATGCAATTTCTATGTTTCATCGTCAATAAGGAGGCCGAAGGGATACAGCAAACCTGAAGTGAAGCATCGGATTCAAAACTGGACTCACAGGAGAGGTTTTGAATCATAGAAAGTTAGAGTGTGAGTCCTCCTGTACTTAAGTCGACATTGTGCCTTTTGTATTAATGTCGGATGCAATTTCTGAGTTTCATCGTCAATAAGCAGGTCCAAGGGATACAGTAAACATGAAGTAAAGCATCGGAATTTAAAACTGGACTCACAGGAGAGGTTCAACTCATAGAAAGTTAGAGTGTCGGTAATCTTGTTCATAAGTCGGCATTGTGCCTTTTGTTTTAAATTCGGATGCAATTTCTGTGTTTCATCGTCAATAAGAAGGTCCAGGATATACAGTAGACCTGAAGTGAAGCATCGGAATCTAAAACTGGTTCACAGGGGAAGTTCAAATCATAGAAAGAGTGTCAGTCGTCTTGTACTTGAGTCGGCATTGTGCCTTTTGTATTAAATTCGGATGCAATTTATGTTTTTCATCTTCAATAAGAAGGTCCAAGGTATACAATAAACCTGAAGTGAAGCATCGGAATCTAAAACTGGACTCACTGGAGAGGTTCAAATCATAGAAATATAGAGTGTCAGTCCTCTTGTACTTAAGTCGGCATTGTGAGTTTTGTATTTAATTCGGATGCAATTTCTGTGTTTCATCGTCAATAAGAAGGTCCAAGGGATACAGTAAACCTGAAGTGAAGCATCGGAATCTAAAACTGGACTCACAGTAGAGGTTTAAATCATAGATAGCTAGAGTGTGAGTCCTCTTGTACTTAAGTCGGCATTGTGCCTTTTGTATTAAATTCGGATGCAATTTCTATGTTTCATCGTCAATAAGGAGGCCGAAGGGATACAGTAAACCTGAAGTGAAGCATCGGATTCTAAAACTGGACTCACAGGAGAGGTTTTGAATCATAGAAAGTTAGAGAGTGAGTCCTCCTGTACTTAAGTCGACATTGTGCCTTTTGTATTAATGTCGGATGCAATTTCTGTGTTTCATCGTCAATAAGCAGGTCCAAGGAATACAGTAAACATGAAGTGAAACAACGGAATTTAAAACTGGACTCACAGGAGAGGTTCAACTCATAGAAAGTTAGAGTGTCGGTCCTCTTGTACTTAAGTCGGCATTGTGCCTTTTGTATTAAATTCGGATGCAATTTCTGTGTTTCATCGTCAATAAGAAGGTCCAAGGGATACAGTAAACCTGAAGTGAAGCATCGGAATCTAAAACTGGACTCACAGGAGAGGTTCAGCTCATAGAAAATTAGAGTGTCAGTCCTCTTGTACTTAAGTCGGCATTGTGCCTTCTGTATTAAATTCGGATGCAATTTCTGTATGTCATCGTCAATAAGAAGGTCCAAGGGATACAGTAAACCTGAAGTGAAGCATCGGAATCTATAACTTGACTCACAGGAGAGGTTCAACTAACAGAACGTTAGAGTGTCAGTCCTCTTGTACTTAAGTCGGCTTTGTGCCTTTTGTTTAAATTCGGATGCAATTTCTGTGTTTCATCGTCAATAAGAAGCTCCAAGGGATGCAGTAAACCTGAAGTGAAGCATCGGAATCTAAAACCGGACTCACTTGAGAGGTTCAATCATAGAAAGTTAGAGTGTCAGTCTACTTGTACTGAAATCGGCATTTTGCCTTTTGTATTAAATTTGTATGCAATATCTGTGTTTCACCGTCAACAAGAAGGTCCAAGGTATACAGTAAACCTGAAGTAAAGAATCGGAATCTAAAACTGGAATCACAGGAGAGGTTCAAATCATATAAAGTTAGAGTGTCAGTCCTCTTGTACTTAAGTCGGCATTGTGCCTTTTGTATTAAATTCGGATGCAATTTCCGTGTTTCATCGTCAATAAGAAGGTCCAAGGGATACAGTAAACCTGAAGTGAAGCATCGGAATCTAATACTGGACTTACAGGAGAGGTTCAAATCATAGAAAGTTAGAATGTCAGTCCTCTTGTACTTAAGTCGGCATTGTGAGTTTTGTATTAAATTCGGATTAAATTTTTGTGTTTCGTCGTCAATAAGAAGGTCCAAGGGATACAGTAAACCTGAAGTGAAGCATCTGAATCTAAAACTGGACTCACAGTAGAGGTTTAAGTCATAGATAGCTAGAGTGTGAGGCCTCTTGTACTTAAGTCGGCATTGTGCCTTTTGTATTAAATTCGGATGCAATTTCTGTGTTTCATCGTCAATAAGAAGGTCCAAGGGTTACAGTAAACCTGAAGTGAAGCATCGGAATCTAAAACTGGACTCACAGGAGAGGTTCAACTCATAGAAAGTTAGAGTGTCAGTCCTCTTGTACTTAAGTCGGAATTGTGCCTTTTGTATTAAATTCGGATGCAATTTCTGTGTTTCATCGTCACTAAGAAGGTCCAAGGGATACAGTAAACCTGAAGGGAAGCATCGGAATCTGAAACTGGACTCACTGGAGAGGTTCAATCATAGAAAGTTAGAGTGTAAGGCCTCTTGTACTTAAGTCGGCATTGTGCCTTTTGTATTACATTCGGATGCAATTTCTGTGTTTCATCATCAATAAGAAGGACAAAGATATACAGTAAACCTGAAGTGAAGCATCGGAATCTAAAACTGGTTTCACAGGGGAAGTTCAAATCATAGAAAGAGTGTCAGTCCTCTTGTACTTGAGCCGGCATAGTGCCTTTTGTATTAAATTCGGATGCAATTTCTGTTTTTCATCTTCAATAAGAAGGTCCAAGGTATACAATAAACCTGAAGTGAAGCATCGGAATCTAAAACTGGACTCACTGGAGGGGTTCAACTCATAGAGAGTTAGAGTGTCAGTCCTCTTGTACTTAAGTCGGCATTGTGCCCTTTGTATTTAATTCGGGTGCAATTTCTGTGTTTCATCGTCAATAAGAAGGTCCAAGGGATACAGTAAACCGGAAGTGAAACATCGGAAACTAAAACTGGACTCACTGGAGAGGTTCAAATCATAGAACGTTAGAGTGCCAGTCCTCTTGTACTTAAGTCGGCATTGTGCCTTTTGTATTAAACTTCTGTGTTTCATCGTTAATAAGAAGGTCCTAGGGATACAATAAACCTGAAGTGAAGCATCGGAATCTAAAACTAGTCTTACAGGAGAGGTTCAACTAATAGAAAGTTAGAGTGTCAGTCCTCTTGTACTTAAGTCTTCATTGTGCGTTTTGTATTAAATTCGGGTGCAATTTCTGTGTTTCATCGTCAATAAGAAGGTCCAAGGGATACAGTAAACCTGAAGTGAAGCATCGGAAACTAAAACTGGACTCACTGGAGAGGTTCAAATCATAGAACGTTAGAGTGCCAGTCCTCTTGTACTTAAGTCGGCATTGTGCCTCTTGTATTAAACTTCTGTGTTTCATCGTCAATAAAAAGGTCCACGGTATACAGTAAACTTGAAGTGAAGCATCGGAATCTAAAACTGGACTCACTGGAGAGGTTCATATCATAGAAAGTTAGAGTGTCAGTCCTCTTGTAATTAAGTCGCCATTGTGCCTTTTGTATGATAAATTGATGCAGTTTCTGTGTTTCATCGTCAATAAGAAGGTCCAAGGGATACAGTAAACCTGAAGTGAAGCATCGGAAACTAAAACTGGACTCACTGGAGAGGTTCAAATCATAGAAGGTTAGAGTGCCAGTCCTCTTGTACTTAAGTCAGCATTGTGCCTTTTGTATTAAACTTCTGTGTTGCATCGTTAATAATAAGGTCCAAGGGATACAGTAAACCTGAAGTGAAGCATCGGAATCTAAAACTGGTCTCACAGGAGAGGTTCAATTAATAGAAAGTTAGAGTGTCAGTCCTCTTGTACTTAAGTCGGCATTGTGCCTTTTGTATTAAATTCGGATGCAATTTCTGTGTTTCATCATCAATAAGAAGGTCCAAGATATACAGTAAACCTGAAGTGAAGCATCGGAATCGAAAACTGGACTCACTGGAGAGGTTCAAATCATAGAAAGTGAGAGTGTCAGTCCTCTTGTACTTAATTCGCCATTGTGCCTTTTGTATTATAATTTGATGCAATTTCTGTGTTTCATCGTCAATAAAAAGGTCCACGGTATACAGTAAACTTGAAGTGAAGCATCGGAATCGAAAACTGGACTCACTGGAGAGGTTCAAATCATAGAAAGTCAGAGTGTCAGTCCTATTGCAATTAAGTCGCCATTGTGCCTTTTGTATTATAAATTGATGCAATTTCTGTGTTTCTTCGTCAATAAGAAGGTCCAAGGGATACAGTAAACCTGAAATGAAGCATCGGAAACTAAAACTGGACTCACTGGAGAGGTTCAAATCATAGAAGGTTAGAGTGCCAGTCCTATTGTACTTAAGTCGGCATTGTGCCTTTTGTATTAAACTTCTGTGTTTCATCGTCAATAAGAAGGTCCAAGGGATACAGTAAACCTGAAATGAGGCATCGGAATCTAAAACTGGTCTCACAGGAGAGGTTCAACTAATAGAAAGTTAGAGTGTCAGTCCAATTGTACTTAAGTCGGCATTGTGACTTCTGTATTAAATTCGGATGCAATTTCCGTGTTTCGTCGTGAATATGAATGTCCAAGGGATACAGTAAACCGGAAGTGAAGCATGGGAATCTAAAACTGGACTCACAGTAGAGGTTTAAATCAGAGATAGCTAGAGTGTGAGTCCTCTTGTACTTAAGTCGGCATTGTGCCTTTTGTATTAAATTCGGATGCAATTATTTTGTTTCATCGTCAATAAGAAGGCCCAAGGGATTCAGTAAACCTGAAGTGAAGCATCGGATTCTAAAACTGGACTCACAGGAGAGGTTTTGAATCACAGAAAGTTAGAGTGTGAGTCCTCCTGTACTTAAGTCGACATTGTGCCTTTTGTATTAATGTCGGATGCAATTTCTGTGTTACATCGTCAATAAGCAGGTCGAAGGGATACTGTAAACATGAAGTAAAGCATCGGATTTTAAAACTGGACTCACAGGAGAGGTTCAACTCATAGAAAGTTAGAGTGTCAGTCCTCTTGTACTTAAGTCGGCATTGTGCCTTTTGTATTAAATTCGGATGCAATTTCTGTGTTTCATCGTCAATAAGAAGGTCCAAGGGATACAGTAAACCTGAAGTGAAGCATCGGAATCTAAAACTGGACTCACAGGAGAGCTTCAACTCATAGAAAGTTAGAGTGTCAGTCCTCTTGTACTTAAGTCGGCATTGTGCCTTTTGTATTAAATACGGATGCAATTTCTGTGTTTCATCGTCAATAAGAAGGTCCAAGCGATACAGTAAACCTGAAGTGAAGCGTCGGAATCTATAACTGGACTCACAGGAGAGGTTCAACTAATAGAACGTTAGAGTGTCAGTCCTCTTGTACTTAAGTCGGCTTTGTGCCTTTTGTATTAAATTCGGATGCAATTTCTGTGTTTCATCATCAATAAGAAGGTCCAGGAAATGCAGTAAACCTGAAGTGAAGCATCGGAATCTAAAACTGGTTTCACAGGGGAAGTTCAAATTATAGAAAGAGTGTCAGTCCTCTTGTACTTGAGTCGGCATTGTGCCTTTTGTATTAAATTCGGATGCAATTTATGTTTTTCATCTTCAATAAGAAGGTCCAAGGTATACAATAAACCTGAAGTGAAGCATCGGAATCTAAAACTGGACTCACTGGAGAGGTTCAAATCATAGAAATATAGAGTGTCAGTCCTCTTGTACTTAAGTCAGCATTGTGTATTTTGTATTAAATTCGGATGCAATGTCTGTGTTTCATCGTCAATAAGAAGATCCAACGGATGCAGTAAACCTGAAGTGAAGCATCGGAATCTAAAACCGGACTCACTTGAGTGGTTCAATCATAGAAAGATAGAGTGTCAGTCTACTTGTACTGAAGTCGGCATTTTGCCTTTTGTATTAAATTCGGATGCAATTTCTGTGTTTCACCGTCAACAAGAAGGTCCAAGGTATACAGTAAACCTGAAGTGAAGTATCGGAATCTAAAACTGGAATCACAGGAGAGGTTCAAATCATATAAAGTTAGAGAGTCAGTCCTCTTGTACTTAAGTCGGCATTGTGCCTTTTGTATTAAATTCGGATGCAATTTCCGTGTTTCATCGTCAATATGAAGGTCCAAGGGATATAGTAAACCTCAAGTGAAGCATCGGAATCTAAAACTGGACTTACAGAAGAGGGTCAAATCATAGAAAGTTAGAGTGTCAGTCCTCTTGTACTTAAGTCGGCATTGTGAGTTTTGTATTAAATCCGGATGCAATTTCTGTGTTTCGTCGTCAATAAGAAGGCCCAAGGTATACAGTAAACCTGAAGTGAAGCATCTGAATCTAAAACTGGACTCACAGGAGAGGTTCAACTCATAGAAAGTTAGAGTGTCAGTCCTCTTGTACTTAAGTCATAATTGTGCCTTTTGTATTAAATTCGGATGCAATTTCTGTGTTTCATCGTCAATAAGAAGGTCCAAGGGATACAGTAAACCTGAAGGGAAGCATCGGAATCTGAAACTGGACTCACTGGAGAGGTTCAATCATAGAAAGTTAGAGTGTAAGTCCTCTTGTACTTAAGTCGGCATTGTGCCTTTTGTATTAAATTCGGATGCAATTTCTAAGTTCCATCATCAATAAGAAGGACCAAGATATACAGTACACCTGAAGTGAAGCATCGGAATCTAAAACTGGTTTCACAGAAGAAGTCCAAATCATAGAAAGAGTGACAGTCCACTTGTACTTGAGCCGGCATTGTGCCTTTTGTATTAAATTCGGATGCAATTTCTGTTTTTCATCTTCAATAAGAAGGTCCAAGGTATACAATAAACCTGAAGTGAAGCATCGGAATCTAAAACTGGACTCACTGGAGAGGTTCAAATCAGAGAAATTTAGAGTGTCAGTCCTCTTGTACTTAAGTCGGCATTGTGCCTTTTGTATTAAATTCGGATGCAATTTCTGTGTTTCAGCGTCAATAAGAAGGTCCAAGGTATACAGTAAACCTGAAGTAAAGCATCGGAATCTGAAACTCGACTCACAGGAGAGGTTCAACTCATAGAAAGTTAGAGTGTCACTCCTCTTGTACTTAAGTCGGCATTGTGCCTTTTGTATTAAATTCGGATGCAATTTCTGTGTTTCATCGTCAATAAGAAGATCCAAGGTATGCAGTAACCCTGACGTAAAGCATCGGAATCTAAAACTGGACTCACAGGAGAGGTTCAACTCATAGAAAGTTAGAGTGTCAGTCCTCTTGTACTTAAGTCGGCATTGTGCCTTTAGTATTAAATTCGGTTGCAATTTCGGTGTTTCACCGTCAATCCTAATGTCCAAGGTATACAGTAAACCTGAAGTGAAGCATCGGAATCTAAAACGGGACTCACTGGAGAGGTTCAAATCATAGAAAGTGAGAGTGTCAGTCCTCTTGTACTTAATTCACCATTGTGCCTTTTGTATTACAATTTAATGCCATTTCTGTGTTTCATCGTCAATAAGAAGGTCCAAGGGATACAGTAAACCTGAAGTGAAGCCTCGGAAACTAAAACTGGACTCACTGGAGAGGTTCAAATCATAGAAGGTTAGAGTGCCAGTCCTCTTGTACTTAAGTCGGCATTGTGCCTTTTGTATTAAACTTCTGTGTTTCATCGTTAATAAGAAGGTCCAATTGATACAGTAAACCTGAAGTGAAGCATCCGAATCTAAAACTGGTCTCCCAGGAGAGGATCAACTAATAGAAAGTTAGAGTGTCAGTCCTCTTGTACTTAAGTCGACATTGTGCCTTTTGTATTAAATTCGGATGCAATTTCTGTGTTTCATCATCAATAAGAAGGTCCAAGATATACACTAAACTTGAAGTGAAGCATCGGAATCTAAAACAGGTTTCACAGGTTATGTTCAAATCATAGAAAGGGTGTCAGTCCTCTTGTACTTAAGTCGGCATTGTGCTTTTTTATTTAATTCGGATGCAATTTCTGTGTTTCATCGTCAATTAGAAGGTCCAAGGGATACAGTAAACCTGAAGTAAAGCATCGGAATCTAAAACTGGACTCACAGGAGAGGTTCAACTCATAGAAAGTTAGAGTGTCAGTCCTCTTGTACTTAAGTCGGCATTGTGCCTTTAGTATTAAATTCGGATGCAATTTCGGTGTTTCACCGTCAATACGAATGTCCAAGGTATACAGTAATCGTGAAGTAAAGCATCGGAATCTAAAACTGGACTCACAGGAGAGGTTCAACTCATAGTGAGTTATAGTGTCAGTCCTCTTGTACTTAAGTCGGCATTGTGCCCTATGTATTAAATTCGGATGCAATTTCTGTGTTTCATCGTCAATAAGAAGGTCCAAGGTATACAGTAAACCCGAAGTGAAGCATCGGAATCTAAAACTGGACTCATTTGAGAGATTCAAATCATAGAATGTGAGAGTGTCAGTCCTCTTGTACTTAATTTGCCATTGTGCCTTTTGTATTATAATTTGATGCAATTTCTGTGTTTCATCGTCAATAAGAAGGTCCAAGGGATACAGTAAACCTGAAGTGAAGCATCGGAAACTAAAACTGGACTCACTGGAGAGGTTCAAATCATAGAAGGTTAGAGTGCCAGTCCTCTTGTACTTAAGTCGGCATTGTTCCTTTTGTATTAAACTTCTGTGTTTCATCGTTAATAAGAAGGTCCAAGGGATACAGTAAACCTGAAGTGAAGCATCGGAATCTAAAACTGGTTTCACAGGGGAAGTTCAAATCATAGAAAGAGTGTCAGTCCTCTTGTACTTGAGTCGGCATTGTGGCTTTGTATTAAATTCGGATGCAATTTATGTTTTTCATCTTCAATAAGAAGGTCCAAGGTATACAATAAACCTGAAGTGACGCATCGGAATCTAAAACTGGACTCACTCGAGAGGTTCAAATCATAGAAATATAGAGTGTCAGTCCTCTTGTACTTAAGTCGGCATTGTGCCTTTTGTATCAAATTCGGATGCAATTTCTGTGTTTCATCGTCAATAAGAAGATCCAAGGGATGCAGTAAACCTGAAGTGAAGCATCGGAATCTAAAACTGCACTCACAGGAGAGGTTCAGTCATAGAAAGATAGAGTGTCAGTCTACTTGTACTGAAGTCGGCATTTTGCCTTTTATATTAAATGTGGATGCAATTTCTGTGTTTCATCGTCAAGAAGAAGGTCCAAGGGATAAGGTAAAAATGAAGTGAAGCATCGGAATCTAAAACTGGACTCACAGGAGAAGTTCAACTCATAGAAACTTAGAGTGTCAGTCCTCTTGTACTTAAGTCGGCATTGTGCCTTTTGTATTAAATTCGGATGCAATTTCTGTATTTCATCGTCAATAAGAAGGTCCAAGGTATACAGTAAACCTGAAGTGAAGCATCGGAATCTAAAACTGGACTCACAGGAGAGGTTCAACTCATAGAAAGTTAGAGTGTCAGTCCACTTGTACTTAAGTCGGAATTGTGCCTTTGGAATTAAATTCGGATGCAATTTCTGTGTTTCATCGTCAATAAGAAGGTCCAAGGGATACAGTAAACCTGAAGGGAAGCATCGGAATCTGAAACTGGACTCACTGGAGAGGTTCAATCATAGAAAGTTAGAGTGTAAGTCCTCTTGTACTTAAGACGGCATTGTGCCTTTTGTATTAAATTCGGATGCAATTTCTGCGTTCCATCATCAATAAGAAGGACCAAGATATACAGTAAACCTGAAGTGAAGCATCGGAATCTAAAACTGGTTTCACAAGGGAAGTTCAAATCATAGAAAGAGTGTCAGTCCTCTTGTACTTGAGCCGGCATTGTGCCTTTTGTATTGAATTCGTATGCAATATCTGTGTTTCATCGTCAATACGAAGATCCAAGGTATGCAGTAACCCTGAAGTAAAGCATCGGAATCTAAAACTGGACTCACAGGAGAGGTTCAACTTATAGACATTTAGATTGTCAGTCCTCTTGTACTTAAGTCGGCATTGTGCCTTTTGTATTAAATTCGGATGCATTTTCTGTGTTTCATCGTCAATTAGAAGGTCCAAAGGATACAGTAAACCTGAAGTAAAGCATCGGAATCTAAAACTGGACACACAGGAGAGGTTCAACACATAGAAAGTTAGAGTGTCAGTCCTCTTGTGCTTAAGTCGGCATTGTGCCTTTAGTATTAAATTCGGATGCAATTTCGGTGTTTCACCGTCAATACGAAGGTCCAAGGTATACAGTAAACCTGAAGTAAAGCATCGGAATCTGAAACTGGACTCACAGGAGAGGTTCAACTCATAGAGAGTTAGAGTGTCAGTAGTCTTGTACTTAAGTCGGCATTGTGCCCTTTGTATTAAATTCGGATGCAATTTCTGTGTTTCATCGTCAATAAGAAGGTCCAAGCGATACAGTAAACCTGAAGTGAAGCGTCGGAATCTATAACTGGACTCACAGGAGAGGTTCAACTAATAGAACGTTAGAGTGTCAGTCCTCTTGTACTTAAGTCGGCTTTGTGCCTTTTGTATTAAATTCGGATACAATTTCTGTGTTTCATCATCAATAAGAAGGTCCAGGAAATGCAGTAAACCTGAAGTGAAGCATCGGAATCTAAAACTGGTTTCACAGGGGAAGTTCAAATCATAGAAAGAGTGTCAGTCCTCTTGTACTTGAGTCGGCATTGTGGCTTTGTATTAAATTCGGATGCAATTTATGTTTTTCATCTTCAATAAGAAGGTCCAAGGTATACAATAAACCTGAAGTGACGCATCGGAATCTAAAACTGGACTCACTCGAGAGGTTCAAATCATAGAAATATAGAGTGTCAGTCCTCTTGTACTTAAGTCGGCATTGTGCCTTTTGTATCAAATTCGGATGCAATTTCTGTGTTTCATCGTCAATAAGAAGAACCAAGGGATGCAGTAAACCTGAAGTGAAGCATCGGAATCTAAAACTGCACTCACAGGAGAGGTTCAGTCATAGAAAGATAGAGTGTCAGTCTACTTGTACTGAAGTCGGCATTTTGCCTTTTATATTAAATGTGGATGCAATTTCTGTGTTTCATCGTCAAGAAGAAGGTCCAAGGGATAAGGTAAAAATGAAGTGAAGCATCGGAATCTAAAACTGGACTCACAGGAGAAGTTCAACTCATAGAAACTTAGAGTGTCAGTCCTCTTGTACTTAAGTCGGCATTGTGCCTTTTGTATTAAATTCGGATGCAATTTCTGTATTTCATCGTCAATAAGAAGGTCCAAGGTATACAGTAAACCTGAAGTGAAGCATCGGAATCTAAAACTGGACTCACAGGAGAGGTTCAACTCATAGAAAGTTAGAGTGTCAGTCCACTTGTACTTAAGTCGGAATTGTGCCTTTGGAATTAAATTCGGATGCAATTTCTGTGTTTCATCGTCAATAAGAAGGTCCAAGGGATACAGTAAACCTGAAGGGAAGCATCGGAATCTGAAACTGGACTCACTGGAGAGGTTCAATCATAGAAAGTTAGAGTGTAAGTCCTCTTGTACTTAAGACGGCATTGTGCCTTTTGTATTAAATTCGGATGCAATTTCTGCGTTCCATCATCAATAAGAAGGACCAAGATATACAGTAAACCTGAAGTGAAGCATCGGAATCTAAAACTGGTTTCACAAGGGAAGTTCAAATCATAGAAAGAGTGTCAGTCCTCTTGTACTTGAGCCGGCATTGTGCCTTTTGTATTGAATTCGTATGCAATATCTGTGTTTCATCGTCAATACGAAGATCCAAGGTATGCAGTAACCCTGAAGTAAAGCATCGGAATCTAAAACTGGACTCACAGGAGAGGTTCAACTTATAGACATTTAGATTGTCAGTCCTCTTGTACTTAAGTCGGCATTGTGCCTTTTGTATTAAATTCGGATGCATTTTCTGTGTTTCATCGTCAATTAGAAGGTCCAAAGGATACAGTAAACCTGAAGTAAAGCATCGGAATCTACAACTGGACACACAGGAGAGGTTCAACACATAGAAAGTTAGAGTGTCAGTCCTCTTGTGCTTAAGTCGGCATTGTGCCTTTAGTATTAAATTCGGATGCAATTTCGGTGTTTCACCGTCAATACGAAGGTCCAAGGTATACAGTAAACCTGAAGTAAAGCATCGGAATCTGAAACTGGACTCACAGGAGAGGTTCAACTCATAGAGAGTTAGAGTGTCAGTAGTCTTGTACTTAAGTCGGCATTGTGCCCTTTGTATTAAATTCGGATGCAATTTCTGTGTTTCATCGTCAATAAGAAGGTCCAAGGTATACAGTTAACCTGAAGTGAAGCGTTGGAATCTAAAACTGGACTCACTGGAGAGGTTCAAATCATAGAAAGTGAGAGTGTCAGTCCTCTTGTACTTAATTCACCATTGTGCCTTTTGTATTATAATTTGATGCAATTTCTGTGTTTCATCGTCAATAAGAAGGTCCAAGGGATACAGTAGACCTGACGTGAAGCATCGGAAACTAAAACTGGACTCACTGGAGAGGTTCAAATCATAGAAGGTTAGAGTGCCAGTCCTCTTGTACTTAAGTCGGCATTGTGCCTTTTGTATTAAACTTCTGTGTTTCATCGTTAATAAGCAGGTCCAAGGGATACAGTAAACCTGAGGTGATGCATTGGAATCTAGAACACAAATCACAGGAGAGGTACAAATCATAGAAAGTTAGAGTGTCAGTCCCCTTGTACTTAAGTCGGCATTGTGCCATTTGTATTAATTTCGGATGCAATTTCTGTGTTTCATCGTCAATAAGAAGGCCCAAGGGATACGTTAAACCTAAAGTGAAGCATCGGAATCTAAAACTAGACTCACAGGAGAGGTTCAAATCAAAGAAAGTTAGAGTGTCAGTCCTCTTGTACTTAAGTCGGCATTGTGACTTCTGTATTAAATTCGGATGCAATTTCCGTGTTTCGTCGTCAATAAGAATGTCCAAGGGATACAGTAAACCTGAAGTGAAGGATCGGAATCTAAAACTGGACTCACAGTAGAAGTTTAAATCATAGATAGCTAGAGTGTGAGTCCTCTTGTACTTAAGTCGGCACTGTGGCTTTTGTATTAAATTCGGATGGAATTTCTGTGTTTCATCGTCAATAAGAAGGTCCAAGGGATACAGTAAACCTGATGTGAAGCATCGGGATCTAAAACTGGAATCACAGGAGAGGTTCAAATCATAGAAAATTAGAGTGTCTGTCCTCTTGTACTTAAGTCGGCATTCTGCCTTTTGTGTAAAATTCGGATGCAATTTCTGTGTGTCATTGTCAATAAGAAGGTCCAAGGTATACAGTAAACCTGAAGTGAAGCATCGGAATCTAAAACTGGACTCACAGGAGAGGTTCAACTCATAGAAAGTTAGTGTGTCAGTCCTCTTGTTCTTAAGTCGGCATTATGACTTTGTATTAAATTCGGATGCAATTTCTGTGTTTCGTCGTCAATAAGAATGTCCAAGGGATACAGTAAACCTGAAGTGAAGCATCGGAATCTAAAACTGGACTCACAGTAGAGGTTTAAATCATAGATAGCTAGAGTGTGAGTCCTCTTGTACTTAAGTCGGCACTGTGCCTTTTGTATTAAATTCGGATGGAATTTCTGTGTTTCATCGTCAATAAGAAGGTCCAAGGGATACAGTAAACCTGATGTGAAGCATCGGGATCTAAAACTGGAATCACAGGAGAGGTTCAAATCATAGAAAATTAGAGTGTCTGTCCTGTTGTACTTAAGTCGGCATGCTGCCTTTTGTGTTAAATTCGGATGCAATTTCTGTGTTTCATTGTCAATAAGAAGGTCCAAGGTATACAGTAAACCTGAAGTGAAGCATCGGAATCTAAAACTGGACTTACAGGAGAGGTTCAACTCATAGAAAGTTAGAGTGTTAGTCCCCTTGTTCTTAAGTCGGCATTGTGACTTTGTATTAAATTCGGATGCAATTTCTGTGTTTCGTCGTCAATAAGAATGTCCAAGGGATACAGTAAACCTGAAGTGAAGCGTCGGAATCTAAAACAGGACTCACAGTAGAGGTTTAAATCATAGATAGCTAGAGTGTGAGTCCTCTTGTACTTAAGTCGGCACTGTGCCTTTTGTATTAAATTCGGATGCAATTTCTGTGTTTCATCGTCAGTAAGAAGGTCCAAGGGATACAGTAAACTTGATGTGAAGCATCGGGATCTAAAACTGGAATGACAGGAGAGGTTCAAATCATAGAAAATTAGAGTGTCTGTCCTCTTGTACTTAAGTCGGCATTCTGCCTTTTGTGTTAAATTCGGATGCAATTTCTGTGTTTCATTGTCAATAAGAAGGTCCAAGGGATACAGTAAACCTGAAGTGAAGCATCGGAATCTAAAACTGGACTCACAGGAGAGGTTCAACACATAGAAAGTTAGAGTGTCAGTCCTCTTGTACTTAAGTCGGCATTGTGCCTTTTGTACTAAATTCGGATGCAATTTCTGTGTTTCATCGTCAATAAGAAGGTCCAAGGGATACAGTAAACCTGAAGTGAAGCATCGGAATCTATAACTCGAATCACAGGAGAGGTTCAACTAATAGAAAGTTAGAGTGTCTGTCCTCTTGTACTTAAGTCGGCTTTGTGCCTTTTGTATTAAATTCGGATGCAATTTCTGTCTTTCATCATCAATAAGAAGGTCCAAGAAATACAGTAAACCTGAAGTGAAGCATCGGAATCTAAAACTGGTTTCACAGGGGAAGTTCAAATCATAGAAAGAGTGTCAGTCCTCTTGTACTTGAGTCGGCTTTGTGCCTTTTGTATTAAATTCGAATGCAATTTCTGTGTTTCATTGTCAATAAGAAGGTCCAAGGGATACAGTAAACCTGAAGTGAAGCATCTGAATCTAAAACTGGACTCACAGGAGAGGTTCAACTCATAGAAAGTTAGAGTGTCAGTCCTCTTGTACTTAAGTCGGCATTGTGCCTTTTGTATTAAATTCGGATGCTTTATCTGTGTTTCATCGTCAGTAAGAAGGTCCAAGTGGTACAGTAAACCTGAAGTGAAGCATCGGAATCTTAACTGGTTTCACAGGGGAGGTTCCAATCGTAGAAAGAGTGTCAGTCCTCTTGTACTTAAGTCGGCATTGTGCCTTTTGTATTAAAGTCGGATGCTATTTCTATCTTTCATCGTCAATAAGAAGGTTCAAGTAATACAATAAACCTGAAGTGAAGCATCGGATCTAAAACTGGACTCACTGGAGAGGTTCAAATCATAGAAAGATAGAGTATCACACCTCTTGTACGTAAGGCGGCATTGTGCCTTTTGTATTAAATTCGGATGCAATTTCTGTGTTTCATCGTCAATAAGAAGGTCCAAGGGATACAGTAAACCTGAAGTGAAGCATCGGAATCTAGAACTCAACTCACAGGAGAGGTACATATCTTAGAAAGTTAGAGTGTGAGTCCTCTTGTACTTAAGTCGGCATTGTGCCTTTTGTATTAAATTCGGATGCAATTTCTGTGTTTCATCGTCAATTAGAAGGTCAAAGGTATACAGTAAACCTGAAGTAAAGCATCGGAATCTAAAACGGGACTCACAGGAGAGGTTCAACTCATAGAGAGTTAGAGTGTCAGTCCTCTTGTACTTAAGTCGGCATTGTGCCTTTTATATTAAATTCGGATGTAATTTCTGTGTTTCATCGTCAATAAGAAGGTCCACGGTATACAGTAAACTTGAAGTGAAGCATCGGAATCTAAAACTGGACTCACTGGATAGGTTCAAATCATAGAAAGTTAGAGTGTCAGTCCTCTTGTAATTAAGTCGCCATTGTGCCTTTTGTATTATAAATTGATGCAATTTCTGTGTTTCATCGTCAATAAGAATGTCCAAGGGATACAGTAAACCTGAAATGAAGCATCGGAAACTAAAACTGGACTCACTGGAGAGGTTCAAATCATAGAAGGTTAGAGTGCCAGTCCTCTTGTACTTAAGTCGGCATTGTGCCTTTTGTATTAAACTTCTGTGTTTCATCGTTAATAAGAAGGTCCAAGGGATACAGTAAACCTGAAGTGAAGCATCGGAATCTAAAACTGGACTCACAGGAGAGGTTCAACACATAGAAAGTTAGAGTGTCAGTCTTTTTGTACTTGAGTCGGCATTGTGCCTTTTGTATTAAATTCGGATGCAATTTCTGTGTTTCATCGTCAATAAGAAGGTCCAAGGGGTACAGTAAACCTGAAGTGAAGCATCGGAATCTAAAACTGGACTCACAGGAGAGGTTCAAATCATAGAAAGTTAGAGTGTCGGTCCTCCTGTACTTAAGTCGGCATTGTGCCTTTTGTATTAAATTCGGATGCAATTTCTGTGATTCATCGTCAATAAGAAGTTCCAAGGGATACAGTAAAAATGAAGTGAAGCATCGGAATCTAAAACTGGACTCACAGGAGAGGTTCAACTCATAGAAAGTTAGAGTGTCAGTCCTCTTGTACTTAAGTCGGCATTGTGCCTTTTGTATTAAATTCGGATGCTTTATCTGTGTTTCATCGTCAATAAGAAGGTCCAAGTGGTACAGTAAACCTGAAGTGAAGCATCGGAATCTTAACTGGTTTCACAGGGGAGGTTCCAATCGTAGAAAGAGTGTCAGTCCTCTTGTACTTAAGTCGTCATTGCGCCTTTTGCATTAAAGTCGGATGCTATTTCTATGTTTCATCGTCAATAAGAAGGTTCAAGGTATACAACAAACCTGAAGTGAAGCATCGGAATCTAAAACTGGACTCACTGGAGAGGTTCAAATCATAGAAAGATAGAGTATCACACCTCTTGTACGTAAGGCGGCATTGTGCCTTTTGTATTAAATTCGGATGCAATTTCTGTGTTTCATCGTCAATAAGAAGGTCCAAGGGATACAGTAAACCTGAAGTGAAGCATCGGAATCTAAAACTCAACTCACAGGAGAGGTACATATCTTAGAAAGTTAGAGTGTGAGTCCTCTTGTACTTAAGTCGGCATTGTGCCTTTTGTATTAAATTCGGAAGCAATTTCTGTGTTTCATCGTCAATTAGAAGGTCAAAGGTATACAGTAAACCTGAAGTAAAGCATCGGAATCTAAAACGGGACTCACAGGAGAGGTTCAACACATAGAGAGTTAGAGTGTCAGTCCTCTTGTACTTTAGTCGGCATTGTGCCTTTTGTATTAAATTCGGATGTAATTTCTGTGTTTCATCGTCAATAAGAAGGTCCACGGTATACAGTAAACTTGAAGTGAAGCATCGGAATCTAAAACTGGACTCACTGGATAGGTTCAAATCATAGAAAGTTAGAGTGTCAGTCCTCTTGTAATTAAGTCGCCATTGTGCCTTTTGTACTATAAATTGATGCAATTTCTGTGTTTCATCGTCAATAAGAAGGTCCAAGGGATACTGTAAACATGAAATGAAGCAACGGAAACTAAAACTGAACTCACTGGAGAGGTTCAAATCATAGAAGGTTAGAGTGCCAGTCCTCTTGTACTTAAGTCGGCATTGTGCCTTTTGTATTAAACTTCTGTGTTTCATCGTTAATAAGAAGGTCCAAGGGATACAGTAAACCTGAAGTGAAGCATCGGAATCTAAAACTGGACTCACAGGAGAGGTTCAACACATAGAAAGTTAGAGTGTCAGTCCTCTTGTACTTGAGTCGGCATTGTGCCTTTTGTATTAAATTCGGATGCAATTTCTGTGTTTCATCGTCAATAAGAAGGTCCAAGGGATACAGTAAACCTGAAGTGAAGCATCGGAATCTAAAACTGGACTCACAGGAGAGGTTCAAATCATAGGAAGTTAGAGTGTCGGTCCTCCTGTACTTAAGTCGGCATTGTGCCTTTTGTATTAAATTCGGATGCAATTTCTGTGATTCATCGTCAATAAGAAGTTCCAAGGAATACAGTAAAAATGAAGTGAAGCATCGGAATCTAAAACTGGACTCACAGGAGAGGTTCATCTCATAGAAAGTTAGAGTGTCAGTCCTCTTGTACTTAAGTCGGCATTGTGCCTTTTGTATTAAATTCGGATGCAATTTCTGTGTTTCATCGTCAATAAGAAGGGCCAAGGTATACAGTAAAACCTGAAGTAAAGCATCAGAATCTAAAACTCGACTCACAGGAGAGGTTCAACTCATAGGAAGTTAGAGTGTCACTCCTCTTGTACTTAAGTCGGCATTGTGCCTTTTGTATTAAATTCGGATGCAATTTCTGTGTTTCATCGTCAATAAGAAGGTCCAAGGGATACAGTAAACCTGAAGTGAAGCATCGGAATCTAAAACTGGACTCACAGGAGAGGTTCAAATCATAGGAAGTTAGAGTGTCAGTCCTCTTGTACTTAAGTCGGCATTGTTCCTTTTGTATTAAATTCGGATGCAATTTCTGTGTTTCATCGTCAATAAGAAGGTCCAAGGTATACAGTAAACCTGAAGTGAACCGTCGGAATCTAAAACTGGACTCACAGGAGAGGTTCAAATCATAGTAAGTTAGAGTGTCAGTCCTCTTGTACTTAAGTCGGCATTGTGACATTTATATTAAATTCGGATGCAATTTCTGTGCTTCATCGTCAATAAGAAGGTCCAAGGTATACAGGAAACCTATACTGAAGCATCGGAATCTAAAACTGGACTCACAGGAGAGGTACAAATCATAGAAAATTAGAGTGTGTAACGACAATTATACGTATAATAAATTTTTTTCTTTATGAATTTAGAGAAATTAATAATAGCAATGTGTTGAATTTCTTTTTCGATTCTTTTCGTGTCATGTTAAAGAAACTGTGTGTAACTTTTGAAACGAATATTATTATTTCTGTTAGATTTCAAATAATGTGGTAATCAAAGGGAAGTGTATTTAGTGTTAAAACTATTGTAAGATGTGAAAATTGTAATTTATACACTTGGTCCATACATAGGTAATGCGTTAGGATATGTGTAGTAGAAAACCTGTGGTGAATACCCTACCTGTAGGGGAGCGGGAAAAGGTGGAGGCAGGCGAGGCGGGAAAACGCACACTAGCGCGGTTCTGCACAACGGGCTCAGTAACACAGTCGGAGGCGAGCAACAGTCGGAAGTACACGTACTGTACCGAGGAGGCTACCCAGGAAAAGTGGATTCCATCGAGCCTCGGATGAACCGATTCCGACAACTACTTGGCATGGCTATATTCTGAGGCACGAAATTGGAAAGATTACGACGCTAAGAAGATGGAAAGTGCCGATGTATTGTGAGCCTTACCCGTGCTTGTATGTGTGCCGTGCTGCCCGCTATCTCGCTGCCCGCCAACCGCCGCACCGACTTGCACAGGTCAAACATTTATTTCATCTTTAGAAGTGTATCTGTGTGGACCAGTGTCGAAAATGTTTCTGACTGTTCAATAATAACGTGACTTTTACCAGAATTGCATTAGCCATGACTTATCCTGATCACTGACCTAGACAGGATCCTTACCTCGTATTGTGCAACCCGAGTATTCTAAACTGAAAGTTTAATGTTAGTGTTAATGAAAATTATCAGCAGATTAATCTATGCCATAAAGGAGCCTAAAATTTCTATGTGTAATTGCAAATGTTGAGAAAGAACAAAAGTGTGACTAAATTGGAAGAGAGTTTTTGTTGGATTGAGTTAGCGATGTTATTTAATTAATTTGAGACAGAAATAATGACAGTTAAATTATTCAGAAGTAAGACAAAAGAGTAGTTATCCATAGATTGATAATTTTGAGTGTTAATTTGCCTTCAGTACTTAACAGTTTCAGTATAACGACTATAACAGTTTCAGCCCCCCCCCCTTTTTTTTCTCTTATCAATTCGTTAAAACCTTGATGTGTACTGCTCAGATTTGACCAGTAAAGCTAAATTCTATATTATACCTAAGTGTATTAGTGTTTTTCCATCTTTAATAGTTACATTGTATATGTGCTTTCAAAACTGCTAATTATAGGGTAATCTATGCCCGATGTCAGTCTGCTCAACATACAAAAATGTAGTTAGTAGTAATCATTACTGTGTGGTGTTGTGTAAATGTAGTTCGTCCAAATTAGTACAAAAAGAGCAAACTTTAGTTCAGTGGAATTTTCGGATTCCAAACTTTGCCATATACCGTATCGTTACTACGTGTTACTATGCTTGTACATGCACCCACTTGTACAAGGAAAAAACTCACTAATTGCCTAAGTAGGCTGGCGACCGAATTGTTATTTATAGGTAGCATCTACTGTGTGTACTTCTTGTCCACGCGAAAGAATAATTATACTGTACATTTGCTTGATGCGTCACTGTAGTTATTGACTGAAGATAAGTCCGATTTTGCTTCGATTAGGTACACGCGGTCAACTAATGTACTAAAAATCCTTGTTTATAAGGTGAAGCCCGTGAACTTATTACAGTACAGGCTTTATAGAGCTAACCTACGTCCGAGCAGGGCGGTAGTGTTACAAGTGGCTACCCGGTGACAGGACATCCAGTTGTTGTCAGTTACAAATTAATGTAAAGATCGAACAGTGGATGTTCAGTGGCACGAATAGCAATAAATGTCAGTAAAAGTAAACTGCAGTGTGAGTCAAGCATAATAGTGTGGTATAGTTGGCATTCAATATGGACAGGAACGTAGGCAGGGTAGATGCGCCAAGTGAAATGGAGAATGCGGCTGGCAGTAGCCGGAGTTTACGCGGCCAGATAACAGATGGCGTTAGCGAAAGACAGTTGGCGTACATACAATACCACGAACATGTCAATGAACAGATTGAAAGGTTGAGATCGCCTCGAACACAACAAGGGACAAAACAGGAAGCAGAGGGTGACTTTGTAGATGATAGTGGGTATGTGAACGAATCCACTGACATATTTGATTCACCACAGATAAAGAAAGAACCGAAAGAAACTTCTGAAGTAGAATCGGAACACATCGATCCTGTAGAACAAAACAGTATAAAAATTTTAAGTATGAACGACTTATTTGAACAATTAACCAAACAAATTGCAGGACAGAATGAGCAACTTCAAAATCAAGTCGGCAATCAGGTTAATCAGCTTAAAACACATGTTGATCAGCAGCTCAAAACGCAGAATGAACAGCTCAAAACACACGTTAACGAGCAACTCAAAACACAGGTGGATCAAATTAAAGCACAGGTGGAAGGACAGGGAATTAAAATTAGTAAACAGATAGAACAGGTAGAACAAAAAGTGGGTAATTTAAGTTCTGTGGTAAATACTCTGAAATTTGAAATTGATACCATTAACAAAAATATGGATACTATGCAGGAGGAAATTGGAAACATTAATAGTAGATTTGATGTTGAAATTCTCAACATCCAAGAGAAAGTAGAACCTTTGGTTGAAACTAAGGTAGACGAAAAAGTTTTCGGTCTTAAAACTGAGATCGTAAACGAATGTCAACACGGGATATCGCAATTGAAAAAGGTAGTTTCAGACACTGAAAGTGATTTAAGTAAAAAAGTAACCGGATGTGTTCACAATTGTGAACAAAATACTACGAAAATTCAGGGCAAAATTTTCGATCTGGAGAGCAAAATTAAAGATAGGCCTGGTGTTGTCTGTAATGGCACACCAATTACGAAGCTGTTAGAAGGCGAGGAACGCTTCGATCCAGCCAAGAAACATAACGGGTGGCATCCGTTAGGTTTTATCAAAAATTGCGAGAGAGTATTTCCTGAGCACTTGTCTGATCAGGAAAAGATAAACGTAGTAATTAGCGCCTTAGCAGGTGACGCTAAGCGCTGGGGAATAAATTTAAATACCGAACGAATGACTTTCGAAGAATTCAGGCAAAGATTTACGGAAGAATATTGGTCTGAACAAAAGCAGGACCATTTATGGCGCGAGTTTATCATGGCCAAACCGCATGATAACCGGGGCAGAAATTCTTTGAAAGATTTCTGTGAGTATTGGTACCGGAAATTGACACACCTAAGAGGTAGAAGATCAGATTCGGAAATTATCTGGGAGCTATATAAAAAGCTTCCGGAGGATTCAAAAAGGTATGTAGGAAGCAATCATCGCAGCTTCCAAGCATTTCTCGAAAGAGTCGAAGACGAAGATCATTGGCGCGAAAGTCGTGCCAATTATCAAAGTTTTGGTAACCGTAATAACCGACACAATGACGAACGAAATGACGGCGATGGATTTCGCGTCAATGTAATACAGAGAGGAAGAGGCAGAGGAAGAGGTAGAGGAAATAATCCAGGTCGCGGTAGAGGGTATACCGCGCAAAATAATAACGACGCGGGAAACTAATTTCCGCGAACGTTGCGGGCCAAACGGAAGCGGACAATATATACCGGCCCCGATTCAAGAAAAGATACCGGACCGACCGTAATGTAATAAGACAGGCTAGGGACGAGCGTGGAACGCCGCGACGTGTTGTGGCGAAACAGGCGTCAGGTGCGATCCAGAATGAATCATCGCTGCCGCACAGAGCGCTACATGTTAACAGGCGAGTGGAGCATCAGAGGGCAACGGCCCAGCCTAGCCGAACATCTGTTCGGAAAGAAGCCGCTAGCAATACGGCAGCAGTAGATACGAACATAGCCGTCAGAGCTAAAGAAAATTTTACGAGTGATAATTCCGTGGCAAAGGAAACACTAATTGAAACTGTAAATACACAGAGAGGTGCGGTTAGCAGTGTTTGCAATGAGATAAAAGGCGAGGATGAACTAGCAGAAGTAACTGATTGGCGTGTGCAGATCGATGATCTGTACAAGGGCCTAAAGAAATGTGAGTGGGAGGATTTTAAGAAGGAGTATGAGGCGAAGAAATTAGTTGGTGGAAAGAGAGATAGTAGGGACGTCCATAAAGTGACGTGGCCCAAAATTGAAGAGGGGAGAATAAATAGCGCCGCGCAAAGTACGCGTGCCGCCAATAGGATGAAGGTTAATGATAGGAAGGATTTGGAGGATGAAATCCTCAGCATTGACGAAGAAATAACTCCTGCTAACAGTCCGCCAATAGTACAAGCTGCTACCGAGAGGCACCGTGGAGAAGGGGTAGATGATTACCTGAAAGTAATTAAAGTCCACGAGGATTACACCAAATATGAAGTCACAGTGGATGTGAATAAAGCTGAGGATGAGGCCGTTTTGCCAAAAGAGGAGATTGAATTAAAATCTAAGCCTGACGACAATACAGAGGAAGAACTTAGTGCCTGTCTCAGAAAAGCTTTTATGTTAGAACCTGAAAGCGATCCGGAATGGTCGGATTCCGACGATAGTTCAGATGATGATAGATACGTAAATACAGACGAAAATGAATGTACTAACTCTCCCTATTGTGCAAAAGTAGCGTGCTTAAGTGAATCTGATGTTGAGGAAGAGAGTAGTAATGACTCTAGTGAAGATGAATTTTCAGGTGTAAAGGAAAATGAATATACTTTTACTGAAAGAGGGTATGAGAAAATCAGTGAAAATAATAGGGATGCAGTTAATTGTGGCATTGTACCTAATGAGGAAGAAACTTCAAAGCAAAATCCAGACGTTGAGACCGAACAAAGAAAGAAAGAGCCACCGGACGACTCAGGGTTTATTTCGCGAAGAGTTCGGGTAATTGATAACTTTGAACTTCCGGAACCCAAGAAACCGCCAGATATATGTGAAGTGAATGTTAAAAGCCTATCTTGGGACGATGTTATTGTCGACCCGGATTTGCTCAAGGAAGACCACGCTAACGAAAAACATTCGACGGTTAAACAAACTATAATACCAATTGAAATTTATAACGTGGGATTGCAAGTACTTCTTGATACTGGGTCTCAGATAAGTGCAATTTCTCAGTCATTTTTCGAACATATTTGTGATAAACCTGGGCTAGTAATTATGTCAGTGACAGGTGTAAAAATTGTTGGTGCAACTGGTAAGGCTAACAAGCCGGTAAAGAACCAGATTTTGGTTGAATTTAGTATAAAAGGACAAAACTTTGAACATGATTTTTTGGTTGTGCCAGACTTGAGTACTGAAATGATTTTGGGGATAGATTGGTTGGATAAAGAAAAGGTTATTATTGACTGTAGCCAGGGAGTGATCAAAATAAATAGTACATTTAGGAATTTGGAATTAAATTTTGAGGAAAGTGGGAAAGTGTTTGATTCAAAAATCGATTCTTTGTTGTTGGAGATCGACCAAGGGAATGATGGGTTGACAAACAAGTACGAGGTGTACCATGTCCAGAGAATATTAAATGAGAGTGACGAGCAGGGGCAGGAATTTAAGGGAATGGTGGAAAATTTAGAGGGAATATCTCCCGAACAGAAAGCAGAATTGCTTGAAATTTTAGATAGTAACCGCCCCGTATTTTCGGACAAACCTGGCCTAGTTAAGAATTTTGAATACCAGATTGAGACCATAGAGCATAAACCTTTTTTCGTAAGACCGTTTTCGATACCCATATCAAAGAGGCAGGCTGTTCAAGTGGAAATAGATAAAATGATAGAGTGGGGGGTAATTGAACGAAGTAGTAGCGAGTATAATAGTCCCCTTATCATAGTGAACAAAAGGGATGGGGGAGTGAGAGTAGTTATCGACGCCAGGACTTTGAACAAAATTGTAAAGAAGGAAATAGACAGACCTGAAAATCTGGACGAAATGCTCCAAAAATTTTATAACGTGAAGTATTTAACCAGTCTGGATATGACAGCCGGATACTGGCAAATCCCATTAAGTAAAGAATCCCGTAAATATACCGCTTTTCTATTCGCCGGGAAAGGCTATCAGTATAAAGTAGTGCCGTTTGGGCTTAGCACTTCTGTGGCAGTATTTATTAGGGCACTGGACTTTGTGTTAGGGAGAGAACTGAGTTCCCGGCTAACCATTTATGTAGACGATTTACTGATTGCTACAGAAGCATGGCAAGAGCATTGCGAGTTGTTGCGGAAAGTTTTTGTTGCTCTACAAGCAGGGGGCATGACACTTAAGTGGAAGAAATGTGAATTTGTGAAATCGGAAATAAAGTTTCTGGGGCACATTATTACCACAAGCGGCATTGGCAAGGATCCAGAAAAGTTAAGTGCAATATCAGGATGTCCGGCTCCTAGAAATAGAAAACAGTTGAAAGCCTTTTTAGGTTTATGTGGGTTTTATAGAAAGTTCGTCAAGGGGCAAGTTTTTAATAGTCCTCATCTGAATAATTTACTTAAGAAAAATAGTGCTTTTGTGTGGACTGAAGGGTGCATGAGAGATTTTGAAAAATTGAAGAACGAACTTTTGAATGACAATATTTTGCATCACCCCATACTATCAGAACCTTTCCATATGAGTACTGACAGCAGCGCTTATGGAATTGGTATAGAAGTTTTCCAAGAAATCTGTAATGACAAAGAAATCGAACACAGGACTATCGCATTTGCAAGTAGAACTCTAACAAAATACGAGAGGAACTACACTATTTCGGAAAAGGACGCTTTAGCCATTATATGGGGGCTAAAGAAATTTAGAAATTACCTGTGGGGCCATAAGCTCATCATACATACTGACCACAAAGCTTTAACTTTTCTTAAAGATTGCCGTTTACTTAATGGTAGGCTGACTCGTTGGGCTTTGTACCTACAACAATTTGATTACGATATTTACTATGTTAAAGGTACTGAGAATTATGTGGCAGATGCTTTATCTCGATTGCCTAATGGTATGAGTGAAGTGCCAAATGAAAATGGGGAAGAGGGTACTTTTCAGATAAGGTATATGAAAGAGGTTTCAGGAAAGAGGAAAATTGAGCAGATATGTAAAAATATGAGATACCATCAGAATGAGGATTCAACCTGGAAATCAGTGAAGGTAAATTTTGGCAGTGTACAGTATCCTCAAATTAAGAAATATTACAAAATTTATAAAGGCATTTTATATAGGAGGAAAGATTTAGCCACTGAGGAATGGAGAGTATGTTGGCCACACCAGTTTGATACCGAGGTCATAGATTATTTTCATTTAGCATTGGGCCATAGTGGGCCAAAGAAATGTTTGGATAAATTGAATAATGTAGTAGTGATTACTGGTAGTATAAGTAAGAAGGTAAAGGAACGAATTAAGTCATGTGATGTCTGTCAAAAAGCCAAAGTGCCGAACAAAACTAGTAAGGGACCAATGCAAAGTACGTTGCCTGAAGACACCC
Organism: Schistocerca americana; assembly: GCF_021461395.2. NCBI lineage: Eukaryota > Metazoa > Arthropoda > Insecta > Orthoptera > Acrididae > Schistocerca > Schistocerca americana. Next base: position 1,068,390,684 of record NC_060120.1, on the reverse strand, counting down.
TAGACTTATTATCAGTAGATTTATATGGTCCCCTCCCAAAGACTTCGGGAAATTGTGCATATATTTTGGTGATATTGGAAGTATTTTCAAAATTTGTGAAATTATACCCCTTGAAAAAAGCAACAGCAAAAGCTGTATTTAATAGGATGGTCGAATACTTTAGGACCATCGGGAAGCCCAAAGCTGTACTATCTGACAATGGACCCCAGTTCATATCCAAAATTTGGAAAGAAGGAATGGAGAGAAATGGTGTGGAGATTAAATATATCTCAGCTTATCATCCTGCTAGCAACCCGGTTGAAAGGTACATGCGAGAAATAGGGAGATTGTGTAGAACATACTGCAGTCACAATCATGGAGCCTGGGGCAGATTTATATCGGATTTTGAGAATGTCATGAACACCTTACATCATGAAACTACAGGATTTCCACCGGAAGAAATTTTGTTAGGCAGAAGTAGTAAAAGTTTAATTGAAGAAAAACTAGAGTTTCCACCTTGTACAAGTTTGGGATTGGATCAAAAGAAAGAATTGGTGATAAAAAGGGCAAAGCAAAAAGCTGAATCTAGATCTAAAAGACACAATAAAAATTTAAAAGTTTCAAAATTTAAAATTGGAGATTATGTTCTTTTAAAAACCCACGAAAAGTCTAGTGAACTAAACCATGAAATTTCAAAATTTAAGTATATTTATAATGGACCATATGTAATACAGAATATTCCACACGACAATGCTTACTACCTGATCTACCCAAAATCCAAAAGACCTTTAGGCGTAAGAAATATTGTGGACCTAAAATTGTATGTACCTAGGAACGAGTAAATGTGCTGTATCTTATGCTGAACCCAAATTATTCTAAATGTATCTAATCTTTGTAAATGTCTGTATACCCTTGAAAGTGTGCTAATGTAGTTATGTGAGTTTCAGATTACCAATTGTACTGTAACTGTAAAAATGTATGGAGAAAAGGACTGAAAAGAAAGGATAAATGCTATCAGTCAGATAAAAGATGGGACTGTCAAAATGAAAATGGGCAGTGTATGAACCATAATATGAAGGACTGCCAAATACCAATGAGGGCAGATAAATAATCGATGGAAAATTGTAAATGTGATCCAGGAGATGTCACCATATGAAGTGAAAAGGACTGCCCAAATCCGCATAATAGGCAGCAAATATGTGTAGTTAATTTTCTGAATATATGTGTGTGTGTTTTGTTTAGTAAGTAAGAAAATGGACTGCTATTCAAAGCATGCAGCGATAAATTATTTTATAGTGTATACAAAATATGCAATTGTTTTTGTAGTTAAATGTTTGTATTCCAGAATTTTAAATTATTTCTTTGAGAAATTCAGAAAAAATGAGTAAATTGCTATTTTAGTGAGGTTATGATGGGAAGTTGGACTGTGCAAAAGGCACTTGAGTAAATGACAAGTAATTATTCTAGAAGTATTAAAAAAGTGTAAACCTATATACAGTGAGCAAAAGGAAATATGTAGTGTAAATCTTTTTGAACAATTAAGTAAAGACTCGGAACCACTGTATAATTGTAAGATTTATTAGTGTTCCCATAAAATTTAGACTTAAGAAAATTTTCTGGAAACAGGGGCATGTGTAACGACAATTATACGTATAATAAATTTTTTTCTTTATGAATTTAGAGAAATTAATAATAGCAATGTGTTGAATTTCTTTTTCGATTCTTTTCGTGTCATGTTAAAGAAACTGTGTGTAACTTTTGAAACGAATATTATTATTTCTGTTAGATTTCAAATAATGTGGTAATCAAAGGGAAGTGTATTTAGTGTTAAAACTATTGTAAGATGTGAAAATTGTAATTTATACACTTGGTCCATACATAGGTAATGCGTTAGGATATGTGTAGTAGAAAACCTGTGGTGAATACCCTACCTGTAGGGGAGCGGGAAAAGGTGGAGGCAGGCGAGGCGGGAAAACGCACACTAGCGCGGTTCTGCACAACGGGCTCAGTAACACAGTCGGAGGCGAGCAACAGTCGGAAGTACACGTACTGTACCGAGGAGGCTACCCAGGAAAAGTGGATTCCATCGAGCCTCGGATGAACCGATTCCGACAACTACTTGGCATGGCTATATTCTGAGGCACGAAATTGGAAAGATTACGACGCTAAGAAGATGGAAAGTGCCGATGTATTGTGAGCCTTACCCGTGCTTGTATGTGTGCCGTGCTGCCCGCTATCTCGCTGCCCGCCAACCGCCGCACCGACTTGCACAGGTCAAACATTTATTTCATCTTTAGAAGTGTATCTGTGTGGACCAGTGTCGAAAATGTTTCTGACTGTTCAATAATAACGTGACTTTTACCAGAATTGCATTAGCCATGACTTATCCTGATCACTGACCTAGACAGGATCCTTACCTCGTATTGTGCAACCCGAGTATTCTAAACTGAAAGTTTAATGTTAGTGTTAATGAAAATTATCAGCAGATTAATCTATGCCATAAAGGAGCCTAAAATTTCTATGTGTAATTGCAAATGTTGAGAAAGAACAAAAGTGTGACTAAATTGGAAGAGAGTTTTTGTTGGATTGAGTTAGCGATGTTATTTAATTAATTTGAGACAGAAATAATGACAGTTAAATTATTCAGAAGTAAGACAAAAGAGTAGTTATCCATAGATTGAAAATTTTGAGTGTTAATTTGCCTTCAGTACTTAACAGTTTCAGTATAACGACTATAACAGTTTCAGCCCCCCCCCTTTTTTTTCTCTTATCAATTCGTTAAAACCTTGATGTGTACTGCTCAGATTTGACCAGTAAAGCTAAATTCTATATTATACCTAAGTGTATTAGTGTTTTTCCATCTTTAATAGTAACATTGTATATGTGCTTTCAAAACTGCTAATTATAGGGTAATCTATGCCCGATGTCAGTCTGCTCAACATACAAAAATGTAGTTAGTAGTAATCATTACTGTGTGGTGTTGTGTAAATGTAGTTCGTCCAAATTAGTACAAAAAGAGCAAACTTTAGTTCAGTGGAATTTTCGGATTCCAAACTTTGCCATATACCGTATCGTTACTACGTGTTACTATGCTTGTACATGCACCCACTTGTACAAGGAAAAAACTCACTAATTGCCTAAGTAGGCTGGCGACCGAATTGTTATTTATAGGTAGCATCTACTGTGTGTACTTCTTGTCCACGCGAAAGAATAATTATACTGTACATTTGCTTGATGCGTCACTGTAGTTATTGACTGAAGATAAGTCCGATTTTGCTTCGATTAGGTACACACGGTCAACTAATGTACTAAAAATCCTTGTTTATAAGGTGAAGCCCGTGAACTTATTACAGTACAGGCTTTATAGAGCTAACCTACGTCCGAGCAGGGCGGTAGTGTTACAAGTGTCAGTCCTCTTCTACTTAAGTCGGCATTGTGCCTTTTGTATTACATTCGGATGCAATTTCCGTGTTTCTTCGTCAATAAGAAGGTCCTAGGTATACAGTAAACCGGAAGTGAAGCATCGGAATCTAAAACTGGAATCACAGGAGAGGTTCAAATCATAGAAAGTTAGGGTGTCAGTCCTCTTGTACTTAAGTCGGCATTGTGCTTTTTGTATTAAATTCGGATGCAATTTCTGTGTTTCATCGTCAATAAGACGGTCCAAGGGATACAGTAGACCTGAAGTGAAGCATCGGAATCTAAAACTGGACTCACAGGAGAGGTTCAAATCATAGAAAGTTAGAGTGTCAGTCCTCTTGTACTTAAGTCGGCATAGTGACTTTGTATTAAATTCGGATGCAATATCTGTGTTTCATCGTCAATATGAAGGTCCAAGGGATACTGAAAACCTGAAGTGAAGCATCGGAATCTAAAACTGGACTCACAGGAGAGGTTTAAATCATAGATAACTAGTGTGTGAGTCCTCTTGTACTTAAGTCGGCTTTGTGCCTTTTGTATTAAATTCTGAAGCAATTTCTGTGTTTCATCGTCAATAAGAAGGTCCAAGGGATACAGTAAACCTGAAGTGAAGCATCGGAATCTAAAACCGGACTCACTTGAGAGGTTCAATCATAGAGAGATAGAGTGTCAGTCTACTTGTACTTAAGTCGGCATTTTGCCTTTTGTATTAAATTTGGATGCAATTTCTGTGTTTCATCGTCAATAAGAAGGTCCAAGGGACACAGTAAACCTCAAGTGAAGAATCGTAATCTAAAACTGGACTCACAGGAGAGGTTCAAATTATAGAAAGTTAGAGTGTCAGTCCTCCTGTACTTAAGTCGGCATTGTGCCTTTTGTATTAAATTCGGATGCAATTTCTGTGTTCCATCGCCAATAAAAAGTTCCAAGGCATACAGTAAAAATGAAGTCAAGCATCGGAATCTAAAGCTAGAATCAAAGAAGAGGTTCAACTCATAGAAAGTTAGAGTGTCAGTCCTCTTGTATTTCAGTCGGCATCGTGCATTTTGTATTAAATTCGGATGCAATTTCTGTTTTTCATCGTCAACAAGAAGGTCCAAGGTATACAGTAAACCTGAAGTGAAGCATCGTAATCTAAAACTGGACCCACAGGAGAGGTTCAAGTCATAGAAAGTTAGAGTGTCAGTCCTCTTGTACTTAAGTCGGCATTGTTCCTTTTGTATTAAATTCGGATGCAATTTCTGTGTATCATTGTCAATAAGAAGGTCCAAGGTATTCAGTAAACCTGAAGTGAACCGTCGGAATCTAAAACTGGACTCACAGGAGAGGTTCAAATTATAGAAAGTTAGAGTGTCAGTCCTGTTGTACTTAAGTCGGCATTGTGCCTTTTGTATTAAATTCGGATGCAATTTCCGTGTTTCATGGTCAATAAGAACGTCCAAGGGCTACAGTAAACCTGAAGTGAAGCCTCGGAATCTGAAACTGGACTTACAGGAGAGGTTCAAATCATAGAAAGTTAGAGTGTCAGTCCTCTTGTACTTAAGTCGGCATTGTGAGATTTGTATTAAATTCGGATGCAATTTCTGTGTTTCGTCGTCAATAAGAAGGTCCAAGGGATACAGTAAACCTGAAGTGAAGCATCTGAATCTAAAACTGGACTCACAGTAGAGGTTTAAGTCATAGATAGCTAGAGTGTGAGGCCTGTTGTACTTAAGTCGGCATTGTGCCTTTTGTATTAAATTCGGATGCAATTTCTGTGTTTCATCGTCAATAAGAAGGTCCAAGGGATACAGTAAACCTGAAGGGAGGCATCGGAATCTGAAACTGGTCTCACTGGAGAGGGTTCAATCATAGAAAGTTAGAGTGTCAGTCCTGTTGTACTTAAGTCGGCATTGTGCCTTTTGTATTAAATTCGGATGCAATTTCCGTGTTTCATCGTCAATAAGAGCGTCCAAGGGATACAGTAAACCTGAAGTGAAGCCTCGGAATCTGAAACTCGACTTACAGGAGAGGTTCAAATCATAGAAAGTTAGAGTGTCAGTCCTCTTGTACTTAAGTCGGCATTGTGAGATTTGTATTAAATTCGGATGCAATTTCTGTGTTTCGTCGTCAATAAGAAGGTCCAAGGGATACAGTAAACCTGAAGTGAAGCATCTGAATCTAAAACTGGACTCACAGTAGAGGTTTAAGTCATAGATAGCTAGAGTGTGAGGCCTGTTGAACTTAAGTCGGCATTGTGCCTTTTGTATTAAATTCGGATGCAATTTCTGTGTTTCATCGTCAATAAGAAGGTCCAAGGGATACAGTAAACGTGAAGGGAGGCATCGGAATCTGAAACTGGACTCACTGGAGAGGGTTCAATCATAGAAAGTTAGAGTGTAAGTCCTCTTGTACTTAAGTCGCCATTGTGCCTTTTGTATTAAATTCGGATGCAATTTCTGTGTTTCATCATCAATAAGAAGGACCAAGATATACAGTAAACCTGAAGTGAAGCATCGGAATCTAAAACTGGTTTCACAGGGGAAGTTCAAATCATAGAAAGAGTGTCAGTCCTCTTGTACTTGAGCCGGCATTGTGCCTTTTGTATTAAATTCGGATGCAATTTCTGTTTTTCATCTTCAATAAGAAGGTTCAAGGTATACAATAAACCTGAAGTGAAGCATCAGAATCTAAAACTGGACTCACTGGAGATGTTCTAATCAGAGAAATTTAGAGTGCCAGTCCTCTTGCATTTAAGCCGGCATTGTGCCTTTTGTATTCAATTCGGATGCAATTTCTGTGTTTCATCGTCAATAAGAAGGGCCAAGGTATACAGTAAAACCTGAAGTAAAGCATCAGAATCTAAAACTCGACTCACAGGAGAGGTTCAACTCATAGGAAGTTAGAGTGTCACTCCTCTTGTACTTAAGTCGGCATTGTGCCTTTTGTATTAAATTCGGATGCAATTTCTGTGTTTCATCGTCAATAAGAAGATCCAAGGGATGCAGTAAACCTGAAGTGATGCATCGGAATCTAAAACCGGACTCACTTGATAGGTTCAATCATAGAAAGATAGAGTGTCAGTCCACTTGTACTTAAGTCGGCATTTTGCCTTTTGTATTAAATTTGGATGCAATTTCTGTGTTTCATCGTCAATAAGAAGGTCCAAGGGATACAGTAAACCTGAAGTGAAGCATCGGAATCTAAAACTGGACTCACAGGAGAGGGTCAAATCATAGAAAGTTAGAGTGTCAGTCCTCCTGTACTTAAGTCGGCATTGTGCCTTTTGTATTAAATTCGGATGCAATTTCTGTGTTTCATCGTCAGTAAGAAGTTCCATGGGATACAGTAAAAATGAAGTGAAGCATCGGAATCTAAAACTGGACTCACAGGAGAGGTTCAAATCATAGAAAGTTAGAGTGTCAGTCCTCTTGTACTTAAGTCGGCATTGTGAATTTTGTATCAAATTCGGATGCAATTTCTGTGTTTCATCGTCAACAAGAAGGTCCAAGGTATACAGTTAACCTGAAGTGAAGCATCGGAATCTAAAACTGGAATCACAGGAGAGGTTCAAATCATAGAAAGTTAGAGTGTCAGTCCTCTTGTACTTAGGTCAGCATTGTGCCTTTTGTATTAAATTCGGATGCAATTTCTGTGTTTCATCGTCAATAAGAAGGTCCAAGGGATACAATAAACCTGAAGTGAAGCATCGGAATCTAAAACTGGACATACAGGATAGGTTCAAATCATAGAAAGTTAGAGTGTCAGTCTTCTTGTACTTAAGTCGGCATTGTGAGTTTTGTATTAAATTCGGATGCAATTTCTGTGTTTCGTCGTCAATAAGAAGGTCCAAGGGATACATTAAACCTGAAGTGAAGCATCGGAATCTAAAACTGAACTCACAGGAGAGTTTCAACTCATAGAAAGTTAGAGTGTCAGTCCTCTTGTACTTAAGTCGGAATTGTGCCTTTTGTATTAAATTCGGATGCCATTTCTGTGTTTCATCGTCAATAAGAAGGTCCAAGGGATACAGTAAACCTGAAGGGAAGCATCAGAATCTAAAGCTGGACTCACTGGAGAGGTTCAATCATTGAAAGTTAGAGTGTCAGTCCTCTTGTACTAAAGTCGGCATTGTGCCTTTTGTATTAAATTCGGATGCAATTTCTGTGTTTCATCGTCAAAAAGAAGGTCCAAGGTATACAGTAATCCTGAAGTAAAGCATCGGAATCTAAAACTGGACCCACAGGAGAGGTTCAAGTCATAGAAAGTTAGAGTGTCAGTCCTCTTTTACTTAAGTCGGCATTGTTCCTTTTGTATTAAATTCGGATGCAATTTCTGTGTTTCATCGTCAATAAGAAGGTCCAAGGTATACAGTAAACCTGAAGTGAACCGTCGGAATCTAAAACTGGACTCACAGGAGAGGTTCAAATCATAGTAAGTTAGAGTGTCAGTCCTCTTGTACTTAAGTCGGCATTGTGACATTTATATTAAATTCGGATGCAATTTCTGTGCTTCATCATCAATAAGAAGGTCCAAGGTATACAGGAAACCTATAGTGAAGCATCGGAATCTAAAACTGGACTCACAGGAGAGGTACAAATCATAGAAAATTAGAGTGTCAGTCCTCTTCTACTTAAGTCGGCATTGTGCCTTTTGTATTACATTCGGATGCAATTTCCGTGTTTCTTCGTCAATAAGAAGGTCCTAGGTATACAGTAAACCGGAAGTGAAGCATCGGAATCTAAAACTGGAATCACAGGAGAGGTTCAAATCATAGAAAGTTAGGGTGTCAGTCCTCTTGTACTTAAGTCGGCATTGTGCTTTTTGTATTAAATTCGGATGCAATTTCTGTGTTTCATCGTCAATAAGACGGTCCAAGGGATACAGTAGACCTGAAGTGAAGCATCGGAATCTAAAACTGGACTCACAGGAGAGGTTCAAATCATAGAAAGTTAGAGTGTCAGTCCTCTTGTACTTAAGTCGGCATAGTGACTTTGTATTAAATTCGGATGCAATATCTGTGTTTCATCGTCAATATGAAGGTCCAAGGGATACTGAAAACCTGAAGTGAAGCATCGGAATCTAAAACTGGACTCACAGGAGAGGTTTAAATCATAGATAGCTAGTGTGTGAGTCCTCTTGAACTTAAGTCGGCTTTGTGCCTTTTGTATTAAATTCTGAAGCAATTTCTGTGTTTCATCGTCAATAAGAAGGTCCAAGGGATACAGTAAACCTGAAGTGAAGCATCGGAATCTAAAACCGGACTCACTTGAGAGGTTCAATCATAGAGAGATAGAGTGTCAGTCTACTTGTACTTAAGTCGGCATTTTGCCTTTTGTATTAAATTTGGATGCAATTTCTGTGTTTCATCGTCAATAAGAAGGTCCAAGGGATACAGTAAACCTGAAGTGAAGAATCGGAATCTAAAACTGGACTCAGAGGAGAGGTTCAAATTATAGAAAGTTAGAGTGTCAGTCCTCCCGTACTTAAGTCGGCATTGTGCCTTTTGTATTAAATTCGGATGCAATTTCTGTGTTCCATCGCCAATAAAAAGTTCCAAGGCATACAGTAAAAATGAAGTGAAGCATCGGAATCTAAAGCTGGAATCACAGGAGAGGTTCAACTCATAGAAAGTTAGAGTGTCAGTCCTCTTGTATTTCAGTCGGCATTGTGCATTTTGTATTAAATTCGGATGCAATTTCTGTTTTTCATCGTCAACAAGAAGGTCCAAGGTATACAGTAAACCTGAAGTGAAGCATCGTAATCTAAAACTGGACCCACAGGAGAGGTTCAAGTCATAGAAAGTTAGAGTGTCAGTCCTCTTGTACTTAAGTCGGCATTGTTCCTTTTGTATTAAATTCGGATGCAATTTCTGTGTTTCATCGTCAATAAGAAGATCCAAGGGATGCAGTAAACCTGAAGTGATGCATCGGAATCTAAAACCGGACTCACTTGATAGGTTCAATCATAGAAAGATAGAGTGTCAGTCCACTTGTACTTAAGTCGGCATTTTGCCTTTTGTATTAAATTTGGATGCAATTTCTGTGTTTCATCGTCAATAAGAAGGTCCAAGGGATACAGTAAACCTGAAGTGAAGCATCGGAATCTAAAACTGGACTCACAGGAGAGGGTCAAATCATAGAAAGTTAGAGTGTCAGTCCTCCTGTACTTAAGTCGGCATTGTGCCTTTTGTATTAAATTCGGATGCAATTTCTGTGTTTCATCGTCAGTAAGAAGTTCCATGGGATACAGTAAAAATGAAGTGAAGCATCGGAATCTAAAACTGGACTCACAGGAGAGGTTCAAATCATAGAAAGTTAGAGTGTCAGTCCTCTTGTACTTAAGTCGGCATTGTGAATTTTGTATCAAATTCGGATGCAATTTCTGTGTTTCATCGTCAACAAGAAGGTCCAAGGTATACAGTTAACCTGAAGTGAAGCATCGGAATCTAAAACTGGAATCACAGGAGAGGTTCAAATCATAGAAAGTTAGAGTGTCAGTCCTCTTGTACTTAGGTCAGCATTGTGCCTTTTGTATTAAATTCGGATGCAATTTCTGTGTTTCATCGTCAATAAGAAGGTCCAAGGGATACAATAAACCTGAAGTGAAGCATCGGAATCTAAAACTGGACATACAGGATAGGTTCAAATCATAGAAAGTTAGAGTGTCAGTCTTCTTGTACTTAAGTCGGCATTGTGAGTTTTGTATTAAATTCGGATGCAATTTCTGTGTTTCGTCGTCAATAAGAAGGTCCAAGGGATACATTAAACCTGAAGTGAAGCATCGGAATCTAAAACTGAACTCACAGGAGAGTTTCAACTCATAGAAAGTTAGAGTGTCAGTCCTCTTGTACTTAAGTCGGAATTGTGCCTTTTGTATTAAATTCGGATGCCATTTCTGTGTTTCATCGTCAATAAGAAGGTCCAAGGGATACAGTAAACCTGAAGGGAAGCATCAGAATCTAAAGCTGGACTCACTGGAGAGGTTCAATCATTGAAAGTTAGAGTGTCAGTCCTCTTGTACTAAAGTCGGCATTGTGCCTTTTGTATTAAATTCGGATGCAATTTCTGTGTTTCATCGTCAAAAAGAAGGTCCAAGGTATACAGTAATCCTGAAGTAAAGCATCGGAATCTAAAACTGGACCCACAGGAGAGGTTCAAGTCATAGAAAGTTAGAGTGTCAGTCCTCTTTTACTTAAGTCGGCATTGTTCCTTTTGTATTAAATTCGGATGCAATTTCTGTGTTTCATCGTCAATAAGAAGGTCCAAGGTATACAGTAAACCTGAAGTGAACCGTCGGAATCTAAAACTGGACTCACAGGAGAGGTTCAAATCATAGTAAGTTAGAGTGTCAGTCCTCTTGTACTTAAGTCGGCATTGTGACATTTATATTAAATTCGGATGCAATTTCTGTGCTTCATCATCAATAAGAAGGTCCAAGGTATACAGGAAACCTATAGTGAAGCATCGGAATCTAAAACTGGACTCACAGGAGAGGTACAAATCATAGAAAATTAGAGTGTCAGTCCTCTTCTACTTAAGTCGGCATTGTGCCTTTTGTATTACATTCGGATGCAATTTCCGTGTTTCTTCGTCAATAAGAAGGTCCTAGGTATACAGTAAACCGGAAGTGAAGCATCGGAATCTAAAACTGGAATCACAGGAGAGGTTCAAATCATAGAAAGTTAGGGTGTCAGTCCTCTTGTACTTAAGTCGGCATTGTGCTTTTTGTATTAAATTCGGATGCAATTTCTGTGTTTCATCGTCAATAAGACGGTCCAAGGGATACAGTAGACCTGAAGTGAAGCATCGGAATCTAAAACTGGACTCACAGGAGAGGTTCAAATCATAGAAAGTTAGAGTGTCAGTCCTCTTGTACTTAAGTCGGCATAGTGACTTTGTATTAAATTCGGATGCAATATCTGTGTTTCATCGTCAATATGAAGGTCCAAGGGATACTGAAAACCTGAAGTGAAGCATCGGAATCTAAAACTGGACTCACAGGAGAGGTTTAAATCATAGATAGCTAGTGTGTGAGTCCTCTTGAACTTAAGTCGGCTTTGTGCCTTTTGTATTAAATTCTGAAGCAATTTCTGTGTTTCATCGTCAATAAGAAGGTCCAAGGGATACAGTAAACCTGAAGTGAAGCATCGGAATCTAAAACCGGACTCACTTGAGAGGTTCAATCATAGAGAGATAGAGTGTCAGTCTACTTGTACTTAAGTCGGCATTTTGCCTTTTGTATTAAATTTGGATGCAATTTCTGTGTTTCATCGTCAATAAGAAGGTCCAAGGGATACAGTAAACCTGAAGTGAAGAATCGGAATCTAAAACTGGACTCAGAGGAGAGGTTCAAATTATAGAAAGTTAGAGTGTCAGTCCTCCCGTACTTAAGTCGGCATTGTGCCTTTTGTATTAAATTCGGATGCAATTTCTGTGTTCCATCGCCAATAAAAAGTTCCAAGGCATACAGTAAAAATGAAGTGAAGCATCGGAATCTAAAGCTGGAATCACAGGAGAGGTTCAACTCATAGAAAGTTAGAGTGTCAGTCCTCTTGTATTTCAGTCGGCATTGTGCATTTTGTATTAAATTCGGATGCAATTTCTGTTTTTCATCGTCAACAAGAAGGTCCAAGGTATACAGTAAACCTGAAGTGAAGCATCGTAATCTAAAACTGGACCCACAGGAGAGGTTCAAGTCATAGAAAGTTAGAGTGTCAGTCCTCTTGTACTTAAGTCGGCATTGTTCCTTTTGTATTAAATTCGGATGCAATTTCTGTGTATCATTGTCAATAAGAAGGTCCAAGGTATTCAGTAAACCTGAAGTGAACCGTCGGAATCTAAAACTGGACTCACAGGAGAGGTTCAAATCATGGAAATTTAGAGTGTCAGTCCTCTTGTACTGAAGTCGGCATTGTGACATTTATATTAAATTCGGATGCAATTTCTGTTTCATCGTCAATAAGAAGGTCCAAGGTATACAGGACACCTGAAGTGAAGCATCGGAATCTAAAACTGGACTCACGGGAGAGGTACAAATCATAGAAAATTAGAGTGTCAGTCCTCTTCTACTTAAGTCGGCATTGTGCCTTTTGTATTAAATTCGGATGCAATTTCTGTGTTTCTTCGTCAATAAGAGGGTCGTAGGTATACAGTTAACCGGAAGTGAAGCATCGGAATCTAAAACTGGAATCACAGGAGAGGTTCAAATCATAGAAAGTTAGAGTGTCAGTCCTCTTGTACTTAAGTCGGCATTGTGAGTTTTGTATTAATTTCGGATGCAATTTCTGTGTTTCGTCGTCAATAAGAAGGTCCAAGGGATGCAGTAAACCTGAAGTGAAGCATCTGAATCTAAAACTGGACTCACAGTAGAGGTTAAAGTCATAGATAGCTAGAGTGTGAGGCCTCTTGTACTTAAGTCGGCATTGTGCCTTTTGTATTAAATTCGGATGCAATTTCTGTCTTTCATCATCAATAAGATGGTCCAAGGGATACAAAAACCTGATGTCCAGCATCGGAATCTAAAACTGGACTCACAGGAGAGGTTCAACTCATAGAAAGTTAGAGTGTCAGTCCTCTTGTACTTAAGTCGGCATTGTGCTTTTGTATTCCATTCGGATGCACTTTCTGTGATTCATCGTCAATAAGAAGGTCTAAGGGATACAGTAAACCTGAAGTGAAGCATCGGAATCTAAAACTCAATTCACAGGAGAGGTTGAAATCATAGAAAGTTAGAGTGTGAGTCCTCTTGTACTTAAGTCGACATTGTGCCTTTTGTATTAAATTCGCATGCAATTTCTGTGTTTTATCGTCAATAAGAAGGTTCCGAGGGATACAGTAAACCTGAAGTAAAGCATCGGAATCAAAAACTAGACTGACAGGAGTAGTTCAAATCATAGAAAGTTAGAGTGTCAGACCTCTTGTACTTACGTCGGCATTGTGCCATTTGTATTAAATTCGGATGCAATTTCTGTGTTTCATCGTCAATAAGAATGTCCAAGGGATACAGTAAACCTGAAGTCAAGCATTGGAATCTAAAACTGGACTCACAGGAGAGGTTCAAATCATAGAAAGTGAGAGTGTCGGTCCTCTTGTACTTATGTCGGCATTGTGCCTTTTGTATTAAATTCAGATGCAATTTCTGTGTTTCATCATCAATAAGAAGGTCCAAGGGATACAAAAACCTGATGTCAAGCATCGGAATCTAAAACTGGAATCACAGGAGAGGTTAAAATCATAGAAAATTAGAGTGTCTGTCCTCTTATACTTAAGTCGGCATTGTGCCATTTGTATTAAATTCGGATACAATTTCTGTGATTCATCGTCAATAAGAACGTCCAAAGGATACAGTAAACCTAAAGTGAAGCATCGGAATCTACAACTGGACTCACAGGTGGGGTTCAACTCATAGAAAGTTAGAGTGTCAGTCCTCTTGTACTTACGTCGGCATTGTGCCATTTGTATTAAATTCGGATGCAATTTCTGTGTTTCATCGTCAATGAGAAGGTCCAAGGGATACAGTAAACCTGAAGGGAAGCATCAGAATCTAAAACCGGACTCACTGGAGATGTTCAATCATAGAAAGTTAGAGTGTAACTGCTCTTGTACTTAAGTCGGCATTGTGCCTTTTGTATTAAATTCGGAGGCAATTTCTGTTTTTCATCGTCAATAAGAAGGTCCAAGGGATACAGTAATAATGAAGTGAAGCATCGGATTCTAAAACTGGAATCACAGCAGAGGTTCAACTCATAGAAAGTTAGAGTGTCAGTCCTCATGTACTTAAGTCGGCTTTGTGCCTTTTGTATTAAATTCGGATGCAATTTCTGTGTTTCATCGTCACAAAGGAGGTCCAAGGTATACAGTAAACCTGAAGTAACGCATCGGAATCTAAAACTGGACCCACAGGAGATGTTCAAGTCATAGAAAGTTAGAGTGTCAGTCCTCTTGTACTTAAGTCGGCATTGTTCCCTTTGTATTAAATTCGGATGCAATTTCTGTGTTTCATCGTCAATGAGAAGGTCCAAGGTATACAGTAAACCGGAAGTGAAGCATCGGAATCTAAAACTGGAATCACAGGAGAGGTTCAAATCATAGAAAGTTAGAGTGTCAGTCCTCTTGTACTTAAGTCAGCATTGTGCTTTTTGTATTAAATTCGGATGCAATGTCTGTGTTTCATCGTCAATAAGACGGTCCAAGGGATACAGTAAACGTGAAGTGAAGCATCGGAATCTAAAACTGGACTCACAGGAGAGGTTCAAGTCGTAGAAAGTTAGAGTGTCAGTCCTCTTGTCCTTAAGTCGGCATAGTGACTTTGTATTAAATTCGGATGCAATTTCTGTGTTTCATCGTCAATAAGAAGGTCCAAGGGATACAGAAAACCTGAAGTGAAGCATCGGAATCTAAAACTGGACTCACAGGAGAGGTTTAATTCATAGATAGCTAGAGTGTGAGTCCTCTTGTACTTGAGTCGGCATTGTGCCTTTTGTATTAAATTCTGATGGAATTTCTGTGTTTCATCGTCAATAAGAAGGTCCAAGGGATACAGTAAACCTGAAGTGAAGCAGCGGATTCTCAAACTGGATTCACAGGAGAGGTTTAAATCATAGAAAGTTAGAGTGTGAGTCCTCTTGTACTTAAGTCGACATTGTACCTTTTGTATTAATTTCGGATGCAATTTCTGTGTTTCATCGTCAATAAGAAAGTCCAAGGGATACAGTAAATCTGAAGTCAAGCATCGGAAGCTAAAACTCAATTCACAGGAGAGGTTGAAATCATAGAAAGTTGGAGTGTGAGTCCTCTTGTATGTAAGTCGACATTGTGCCTTTTGTATTAAATTCGCATGCAATTTCTGTGTTTTATCGTCAATAAGAAGGTTTCTAGGGATACAGTAAACCTAAAGTAAAGCATCGGAATCAAAAACTAGACTCACAGGAGTGGTTCAAATCATAGAAAGTTAGAGTGTCAGTCCTCGTGTACTTACGTCGGCATTGTGCCATTTGTATTAAGTTCGGATGCAATTTCTGTGTTTCATCGTCAATAAGAAGGTCCAAGGGATACAGTAAACCTGAAGTGAAGGATCGGAATCTAAAACTGGACTCACAGGAGAAGTTCAAATCATTGAAAGTTAGAGTGTCAGTACTCTTGTACTAAAGTCGGCATTGTGCCTTTTGTATTAAAATCGGATGCAATTTCTGTGTTTCATCGTCAATAAGAAGGTCCAAGGGATACAGTAAACCTGAAGTCAAGCATCGGAATCTAAAACTGGACTCACAGGAGAGGTTCAAATCATAGAAAGTGAGAGTGTCAGTCCTCTTGTACTTATGTCGGCATTGTGCCTTTTGCATTAAATTTGGATGTAATTTCTGTGTTTCATCATCAATAAGAAGGTCCAAGGGATAGAAAAACCTGATGTCAAGCATCGGAATCTAAAACTGGAATCAAAGGAGAGGTTCAAATCATAGAAAATTAGAGTGTCTGTCCTCTTATACTTAAGTCGGCATTGTGCCATTTGTATTAAATTCGGATGCAATTTCTGTGATTCATCGTCAATAAGAAGGTGCAAAGGATACAGTAAACCTAAAGTGAAGCATCGGAATATATAACTGGACTCACAGGTGAGGTTCAACTCACAGAAAGTCAGAAAGTCAGTCCTCTTGTACTCACGTCGGCATTGTGCCATTTGTATTAAATTCGGATGCAATTTCTGTGTTTCATCGTCAATGAGAAGGTCCAAGGGATAGAGTAAACCTGAAGTGAAGGATCGGGATCTAAAACTGGACTCACAGGAGAAGTTCAAATCATAGAAAGTTAAAGTGTAAGTCCTCTTGTCCTTAAGTCGGCATTGTGCCTTTTGTATTAAATTCTGATGCAATTTCTGTGTTTCCTCGTCAATAAGAAGGTCCAAGGTAAACAGTAAACCTCAAGGGAAGCATCGGAATCTAAAACTGGTTTCACAGGGGAAGTTCAAATCATAGAAAGTGTGTCAGTCCTCTTGTACTTAAGTCGGCATTGTGCCTTTTGTATTAAATTCGGATGCAATTTGTATGTTACATCGTCAATAAGAAGGTCCAAGGGATACAGTAAACCTTCACTGAAGCATCGGAATCTAAAACTGTACTCACAGGAGAGGTTTAAATCATAGATAGCTAGAGTGTGAGTCACCTTGTACTTAAGTCGGCATTGTGCCTTTTGTATTAAATTCGGATGCAATTTCTGTGTTTTATCGTCAATAAGAAGGTCCAAGGGCTACAGTAAACCTCTAGTGAAGCATCGGAATCTAAAACTGGAGTCACAGGAGATGTTTAAATCATAGAAAGTTAGAGAGTGAGTCCTCATGTACTTAAGTCGACATTGTGCCTTTTGTATTAAATTCGGATGCAATATCTGTGTTTCATCGTCAGTAAGAAGGTCCAAGGGATACAGTAAACCGGAAGTAAAGCATCGGAATCTAAAACTGGACTCTCAGGAAAGGTTCAAATCATAGAAAGTTAGTGTGTCAGTCCACTTGTACTTATGTCGGCATTGTGTTTTTGTATTAAATTCGGATGCAATTTCTGTGTTTCATCATCGATAAGATAGTCCAAGGGATACAAAAACCTGATGTCCAGCATCGGAATCTAAAACTGGACTCACGGGAGAGGTTCAACTCATAGAAAGTTAGAGTGTCAGTCCTCTTGTACTTAAGTCGGCATTGTGCCTTTTGTATTAAATTCGGATACAATTTCTGTGTTTCATCGTAATTAAGAAGGTCTAAGGGATACAGTAAACCTGAAGTGAAGCATCGGAATCTAAAACTCAGTTCACAGGAGAGGTTGAAATCATAGAAAGTTAGAGTGTGAGTCCTCTTGTACTTAAGTCGATATTGTGCCTTATGTATTAAATTCGCATGCAATTTCTGTGTTTTATCGTCAATAAGAAGGTTCCTGGGGATACAGTAAACCTGAAGTAAAGCATCGGAATCAAAAACTAGACTCACAGGAGTAGTTCAAATCATAGAAAGTTAGAGTGTCAGTCCTCTTGTGCTTACGTCGGCTTTGTGCCATTTGTATTAAATTCGGATGCAATTGCTGTGTTTCATCGTCAATAAGAAGGTCCAAGGGATACAGTAAACCTGAAGTCAAGCATTGGAATCTAAAACTGGACTCACAGGAGAGGTTCAAATCATAAAAAGTGAGAGTGTCAGTCCTCTTGTACTTATGTCGGCATTGTGCCTTTTGTATTAAATTCGGATGCAATTTCTGTGTTTCATCATCAATAAGAAGGTCCAAGGGATACAAAAACCTGATGTCAAGCATCGGAACCTAAAACTGGAATCACAGGAGAGGTTCAAATCATAGAAAATTAGAGTGTCTGTCCTCTTATACTTTAGTCGGCATTGTGCCATTTGTATTAAATTCGGATGCAATTTCTGTGATTCATCTTCAATAAGAAGGTCCATAGGATACAGTAAACCTAAAGTGAAGCATCCGAATCTAAAACTGGTTTCACAGGGGAGGTTCAAACCATTGAAAGTGTGTCAGTCCTCTTTACTTAAGTCGGCATTGTGCCTTTTGTATTAAATTCGGATGCAATTTGTATGTTACATCGTCAATAAGAAGGTCCGAGGGATACAGTAAACCTGAAGTGATGCATCGGAATCTAAAACTGGACTCACAGGAGAGGTACAAATCATAGAAAGTTAGAGTGTCAGTCCTCTTGTACTTAAGTCGGCATAGTGACTTTTGTATTAATTTCGGATGCAATTTCTGTGTTTCATCGTCAATAACAAGGTCCAAGGGATACAGTAAACTTTTAGTGAAGCATCGGAGACTAAAACTGTACTCACAGGAGAGGTTTAAATCATAGATACCTAGAGTGTGAGTCCTCGTGTACTTAAGTCGACCTTGTGCATTTTGTATTAAATTCGGATGCAATATCTGTGTTTCATCGTCAGTAAGAAGGTCCAAGGGATACAGTAAACCTGAAGTAAAGCATCGGAATCTAAAACTGGACTCTCAGGAAAGGTTCAAATCATAGAAAGTTAGAGTGTCACTCCTCTTGTACTTATGTCGGCATTGTGCATTTTGTATTAAATTCGGATGCAATTTCTGTGTTTCATCATCAATAAGATGGTCCAAGGGATACAAAAACCTGATGTCAAGCATGGGAATCTAAAACTGGAAACACAGGAGAGGTTCAAATCATAGAAAATTAGAGTGTCTGTCCTCTTGTAGTTAAGTCGGCATTGTGCCTTTTGTATTAAATTCGGCTGCAATTTCTGTGTTTCATCGTCAATAACAAGGTCCAAGGTATACAGTAAACGTGAAGTGAAGCATCGGAATGTAAAACTGGACTCACAGGAGAAGTTCAACTCATAGAAAAATAGAGTGTCAGTCCTCTTGTACTTAAGTCGGCATTGTGCCTTTTCTATTACATTCGGATGCAATTTCTGTGATTCATCGTCAATAAGAAGGTCCAAGGGATACAGTAAACCTAAAGTGAAGCATTGGAATCTATAACTGGACTCACAGGAGACGTCCAACTCATAGAAAGTTAGAGTGTCAGTCCTCTTGTACTTAAGTCGGCATTGTGCCATTTGTATTAAATTCGGATGCATTTTCTGTGTTTCATCGTGAATAAGAAGGTCCAAGGGATACAGTAAACCTGAAGTGAAGGATCGGAATCTAAAACTGGACTCACAGGAGAGGTTCAAATCATAGAAGGTTAGTGTGTCAGTCCTCTTGTACTTAAGTCGGCATTGTGCCTTTTGTATTAAATTTGGATGCAATTACTGTGTTTCATCGTCAATAAGAAGGTCTAAGGGATACAGTAAACCTGATGTGAAGCATCGGAATCTAAAACTCAATTCACAGGAGAGGTTCAAATCATAGAAAATTAGAGTGTGAATCCTCTTGTACTTAAGTCGACATTGTGCCTTTTGCATTAAATTCGGATGCAATTTCTGTGTTTTATCGTCAATTTGAGGGTCCAAGGGATACAGTAAACCTGAAGTAAAGCATCGGAATTTAAAACTGGACTCACAGGAGAGTTTCAAATCATAGAAAGTTAGAGTGTCAGTATTCTAGTACTTAAGTCGGCATTGTGCCTTTTGTATTAAATTCGGATGCAATTTCTGTGTTTCATCGTCAATAAGAAGGTCCAAGGGATACAGTAAACCTGAAGTGAAGCATCGGAATCTAAAACTGGAATCACAGGAGATGTTCAAATCATAGAAAGTTAGAGTATCTGTCCTCTTGTACTTAATTCGTCATTGTGCCACTTGTATTAAATTTGGATACAATTTCTGTGTTTCATCGTCAATAAGAAGGTTCAAGGGATACAGTAAACCTGAGGTGAAGCATCGCAATCTAAAACTGGACTCACAGGAGAGGTTCAACTCATAGAAAGTTAGAGTGTCAGTCCTCTTGTACTTAAAACGGCATTGTGCCTTTTGGAATTAATTCGGATGATATTTCTGTATGTCATCGTCAATAAGAAGGTCGAAGGGATACAGTAAACCTGAAGTGAAGCGTCGGAATCTGTAACTGGCCTCACAGGAGAGGTTCAACTCTTAGAATGTTAGAGTGTCAATCCTCTTGTACTTAAGTCGGCATTGTGCCTTTTGTATTAAATTCGGATGCATTTTCTGTGTTTCATCGTCAATAAGAAGGTCGAAGGGATACAGCAAACATGAAGTAAAGCGTCGGAATCTAAAACTGGACTAGCAGGAGAGGTTTAAATCATAGAAAGTTAGAGTGTCAGTCCTATTGTACTTAAGACGGCATTGTGCTTTTTGTATTAAATGCGGATGCAATTACTGTGTTTCATCGGCAATAAGAAGGTCCAAGGTATACTGTAAACCTGAAGTGAAGCTTCGGAATCTAAAACTGGAATCACAGGAGAGGTTCAAATCACAGAAAGTTAGTGTGTCAGTCCTCTTGTACTTAAGTCGGCATTGTGCCTTTTGTATTAAATTCGGATGCAATTTCTGTGTTTCATCGTCAATATGAAGGTCCAAGGGATACAGTAAACCTTAAGTAAAGCATCGGAATCTAAAACTGGACACTCTGGAGAGGTTCAAATCATAGAAAGTTAGAGTTTCGGTCCTCTTCTACTTAAGTTTGCATTGTGCCCTTTGTATTAAATTCGGATGCAATTTCTGTGTTTCATCGTCAATGAGAATGTCCAAGGTATACAGTAAACCTGAATTGAAGCATCGGAATCTAAAACTGGACACACAGGAGTGGTTCAACTCATAGAAATTTAGAGTGTCAGTCCTCTTGTACTTAAGTCGGCATTGTGCCTTTTGTATTATATTTGGATGCAATTTCTGTATTTCATCGTCAATAAGAAGGTCCAAGGGAAACAGTAAACCTGAAGTGAAGCATCGGAATCTAAAACTGGACTCACAGCAGAGGTTCAAATCGTAGAAAGTTTGAGTGTCAGTAATCTTGTACTTAAGTCGGCATTGTGCCTTTTGTATTAAATTCGGATGAAATTTCTGTGTTTCATCGTCCATAAGAAGGTCCAAGGGCTACAGTAAACCTCTAGTGAAGCATCGGAATCTAAAACTGGACTCACAGGAGATGTTTAAATCATAGAATGTTAGAGAGTGAGTCCTCATGTACTTAAGTCGACCTTGTGCCTTTTGTATTAAATTCGGATGCAATATCTGTGTTTCATCGTCAGTAAGAAGGTCCAAGGGTAGAGTAAACCTGAAGTAAAGCATCGGAATCTAAAACTGGACTCTCAGGAACGGTTCAAATCATAGAAAGTTAGCGTGTCAGTCCTCTTGTACTTATGTCGGCATTGTGCCTTTTGTATTAAATTCGGATGCAATTTCTGTAATTCATCATCAATAAGATGGTCCAAGGGATACAAAAACCTGATGTCAAGCATGGGAATCTAAAACTGGAATCACAGGAGAGGTACAAATCATAGAAAATTAGAGTGTCTGTCCTCTTGTAGTTAAGTCGGCATTGTGCCTTTTGTATTAAATTCGGATGCAATTTCTGTGTTTCATCGTCAATAACAAGGTCCAAGGGATACAGTAAACGTGAAGTGAAGCATCGGAATCTGAAACTGGACTCACAGGAGAGGTTCAACTCATAGAAAGTTAGAGTGTCAGTCCTCTTGTACTTAAGTCGGCATTGTGCCATTTGTATTAAATTCGGATGCATTTTCTGTGTTTCATCGTCAATAAGAAGGTCCAAGGGATACAGTAAACCTGAAGTGCAGGATCGGAATCTAAAACTGGACTCACAGGAGCGGTTCAAATCATAGAAGGTTAGAGTGTCAGTCCTCTTGTACTTAATTCGGCATTGTGCCTTTTGTATTAAATTTGGATACAATTTCTGTGTTTCATCGTCAATAAGAAGGTCCAAGGGATACAGTAAACGTGAAGTGAAGCATCGCAATCTAAAACTGGACTCACAGGAGAGGTTTAACTCATAGAAAGTTAGAGTGTCAGTCCTCTTGTACTTAAAACGGCATTGTGCCTTTTGTAATTAATTCGGATGATATTTCTGTATGTCATCGTCAATAAGAAGGTCGAAGGGTTACAGTAAACCTGAAGTGAAGCATCGGAATCTAAAACTGGACTCACAGCAGAGGTTCAAATCGTAGAAAGTTTGAGTGTCAGTAATCTTGTACTTAAGTCGGCATTGTGCCTTTTGTATGAAATTCGGATGCAATTTCTGTGTTTCATCGTCAATAAGAAGGTCCAATGGATACAGTAAACCTGAAGTAAGGCATCGGAATCTAAAACTGGACTCACAGGATAGGTTCAACTCATAGAAATTTAGAGTGTCAGTCCTATTGTATTTATGTCGGCATTGTACTTTTTGTATTAAATTCGGATGCAATTTCTGTGTTTCACCGCCAATAAGAAGGTTGAAGGTATACAGTAAACCTGAAGTGAAGCATCGGAATCTAAAACTGGACTCACAGGAGGGGTTCAAATCATAGAAAGTTAGATTGTCAGTCCTCTTGTACTTAAGTCGGCATTGTGCCTTTTGTATTAAATTCGGATGCAATTTCTGTGTTTCATCGTCAATAAGAAGGTCCAAGAGATACAGTAAACCAGAAGGGAGGCATCGGAATCTAAAACTGGACTCACAGGAGAGGTTCAAATTATAGAAAGTTAGAGTGTCAGTCCCCAAGTACTTAAGTCGGCATTGTGCATTTTGTATTAAATTCGGATGCAATTTCTCTGTTTCATCGTCAATAAGACGGTCCAAGGGATACAGTTATTATGAAGTGAAGCATCGGAATCTGAAACTGGAATCACAGGAGAGGTTCAAATCATAGATAGGTACAGTGTCTGTCCTCTCGTACTTAATTCGGCATTGTGCCTTTTATGTTAAATTCGGATGCAATTTCTGTGTTTTGTCGTCAATAACAAGGTCCAAGGGTAGCAGTAATCCTGAAGTGAAGCATCGGAATCTAAAACTGGAATCACAGGAGAGGTTCAACTCGTAGATAGTTAGAGTGTCAGTCGTCTTTAACTTAAGTCGGCATTGTGCCTTTTGTATTAAATTCGGATGTAATTTCTGTGTTCATCGTCAATAAGGAGGTCCAAGGGATACAGTAAACCTAAAGTGAAGCATCGGAATCTAAAACTGGACTCACAGGAGTGGTTTAAATCATAGATGGTTAGAGAGTGAGTCCCCTTGTACTTAAGTCGGCATTGTGCATTTTGTATTAAATTCGGATGCAGTTTCTGTGTTTCATCGTCAATAAGAAGGTCCAAGGGATACAGTCAACCTGAAGTGAAGCATCGGAATCTAAAACTGGACTCACAGGAGACGTTTAAATCATAGAAAGTTAGAGTGTGAGTCCTCTTGTACTTAAGTCGACATTGTGCCTTTTGTATTAAATTCAAATGCAATTTCTGTGTTTTATCGTCTATTAGAAGGTCCAAGGGATACAGTAAACCTGAAGTAAAGCATCGGAATCTAAAACTGGACTCACAGGAGAGGTTCAAATCATAGAATGTTAGGGTGTCAGTCCTCTAGTACAAAAGTCGGCATTGTGCCTTTTGTATTAAATTCGGATGCAATTTCTGTGTTTCATCGTCAATAAGATGGTCAAGGGATACAGTTAACCTGAAGTGAAGCATCGGAATCTAAAACTGGAATCACAGGAGAGGTTCAAATCATAGAAAGTTAGAGTGTCTGTCCTCTTGTACTTAATTCGGCATTGTGCCTTTTATATTAAATTCGGATGCAATTTCTGTGTTTCATCGTCAATAACAAGGTCCAAGGGATAGAGTAAACCTGAAGTGAAGCATCGGAATCTAAAACTGGACTCACAGGAGAGGTTCAAATCATAGAATGTTAGAGTGTCAGTCCTCTAGTACAAAAGTCGGCATTGTGCCTTTTGTATTAAATTCGGATGCAATTTCTGTGTTTCATCGTCAATAAGAAGGTCCAAGGTATACAGTAAACCTGAAGTAAAGCATCGTAATCTAAAACTGGACTCACAGGAGAGGTTCAAATCATAGAAAGTTAGAGTGTCAGTCCTCTTGTATTTAAGTCGGCATTGTGCCTTTTGTATTAAATTCGGATGCAATTTCTGTGTTTCATCGTCAATGAGAAGGTCCATCGGATACAGTAAACCTGAAGTGAAGCATCGGAATCTAAAACTGGACTCACAGGAGAGGTTCAAATCATAGAAACTTAGAGTGTCAGTCCTCTTGTACTTAAGTCGGCATTGTGCCTTTTGTATTAAATTCGGATGTAATTTCTGTGTTTCATCGTCAATAAGGAGGGCCAAGGGATACAGTAAACCTAAAGTGATGCATCGGAATCTAAAACTGGACTCACAGGAGTGGTTTAAATCATAGATAGTTAGAGAGTGAGTCCCCTTGTACTTAAGTCGGCATTGTGCATTTTGTATTAAATTCGGATGCAATTTCTGTGTTTCATCGTCATTAAGGAGGTCCTAGGGATGCAGTAAACCTGAAGCGAAGCATCGGAATCTAAAACTGGACTCACTGGAGAGGTTTAAATCATAGAAATTTAGAGTGTGAGTCCTCTTGTACTTAAGTCGACATTGTGCCTTTTGTATTAAATTCAAATGCAATTTCTGTGTTTTATCATCTATTAGAAGGTCCAAGGGATACAGTAAACCTGAAGTAAAGCATCGGAATCTAAAACTGGACTCACAGGAGAGGTTCAAATCATAGAAAGTTGGAGTGTCAGTCCTCTAGTGCAAAAGTCGGCATTGTGCCTTTTGTATTAAATTCGGATGCAATTTCTGTGTTTCATCGTCAATAAGA
Organism: Schistocerca americana; assembly: GCF_021461395.2. NCBI lineage: Eukaryota > Metazoa > Arthropoda > Insecta > Orthoptera > Acrididae > Schistocerca > Schistocerca americana. The sequence goes on along the minus strand of NC_060120.1, from coordinate 1,068,366,048 downwards.
TGGTCCAAGGGATACAGTTAACCGGAAGTGAAGCATCGGAATCTAAAACTGGAATCACAGGAGAGATTCAAATCATAGAAAGTTAGAGTGTCTGTCCTCTTGTACTTAATTCGGCATTGTGCATTTTATATTAAATTCGGATGCAATTTCTGTGTTTCATCGTCAATAACAAGGTCCAAGGGATAGAGTAAACCTGAAGTGAAGCATCGGAATCTAAAACTGGACTCACAGGAGAGGTTCAACTCATAGAAAGTTTCAGTGTCAGTCCTCCTGTACTTAAGTCGGCATTGTGCCTTTTGTATTAAATTCGGATGCAACTTCTGTGTTTCATCGTCAATAAGAAGGTCCAACGGATACAGTAAACCTGAAGTGAAGCATCGGAATCTAAAACTGGACTCACAGGACAGGTTCGAATCATAGAAAATTAGAGTGTCAGTCCTCTTGTACTTAAGTCGGCATTGTGCCTTTTGTATTAAATTCGAATGTAATTTCTGTGTTTCATCGTCAATAAGCAATTCCAAGGGATACAGTAAACCTGAAGTGAAGCATCGGAATCTAAAACTGGACTCACAGGAGAGGATCAACTCATAGAAAGTAAGAGTGTTAGTCCTTTTCACTTAAGTCGGCATTGTGCCTTTTGTATTAAATTCAGATGCAATTTCTTTTTTTTTTCATCGTCAATACGAAGGTCCAAGGTATACAATAAATACGAAGTGAAGCACCGGAATCTAAAACTGGACTCCTGGAGAGGTTCAAATCATAGAAAGTTAGGGTGTCTGTCCTCTTGTACTTAAGTCGGCATTGTTCCTTCTGTATTAAATTCGGATTCAATATCTGTGATTCATCGTCAATATGAATGTGCAAGGGATACAGGAAACCTGAAGTGAAGCATCGCAATCTCAAACTGGACTCACAGGAGAGGTTCAAACCATAGAAAGTTAGAGTATCAGTCCTCTTGTACTTAAGTCGGCATTGTGCCTTTGGTATTAAATTCGGATGCAATTTCTGTGTTCCATCGTCAATAAGAAGGTCCAAGGGATACAGTAAACCTGAAGTGAAGCATCGGAATCTAAAACTGGACTCACAGGAGATGTTCAACTCATACAAAATTTGAGTGTCAGTCGTCTTGTACTTCAGTAGGCATTGTGCCATTTGTATTAAATTCGGATGCAATTTCTGTGTCTCATCGTCAATAAGAAGGTCCAAGGGATACAGTAAACCTGAACTGAAGCATCGGAATCTAAAACTGGACTCACAGGGGAGGTTCAGCTCATAGAAGGTTAGAGTGTCAGTCCTCTTGTACTTAAGTCGGCATTGTGCCTTTTGTATTAATTTCGGATGCTAGTTCTGTGTTTCATCGTCTATAAGAATGTCCAAGGGATACAGTAACCTCAAGTGAAGCATCAGAATATAGAACTGGACTCACAGGGAGCTTCAAATCAAAGAATGTTAACGTGTCAGTCCTCTTGTACTTAAGTCGGCATTGTGCCTTTTGTATAACATTCGGTTGCAATTTCTGTGTTTCATCGTCAATAAGAAGGTCCAAGGTATACAGTAAACCTAAAGTGAAGCATCGGAATCTAAAAGTAGACTCACAGGAGAGGTTCAACTCATAGAATGTTAGAGTGTCTGTTTTCTTGTACTTAAGTCGGCATTGTGCCTTTTGTATTAAATTCGGATGCAATTTTGTGTGTTTCATCGTCAATAAGAAGGTCCAAGGTATACAGTAAACCTGAAGTGAAGCATCGGAATCTAAAACTGGACTCACGGGAGAAGTTCAACCCATATAAAGTTAGAGTGTCAGTCCTCTTGTACTTAAGTCGGCAATGTGCCTTTTGTATTAAATTCGGATGCAAATTCTGTGTTTCATCGTCAATAAGAAGTACCTGAAGTAAAGCATCTGAATCTATGACTGCACTCACAGGAACGGTTCATCTCATAGAAAGTTAGAGTGTCAGTCCTCTTGTACTTAAGTAGGCATTGTGCCTTTTGTATTAAATTCGGATGCAATTTCTGTGTTTCATCGTCAATAAGAAGGTCCAAGGGATAAAGTAAACCTGAAGTGAAGCATCGGAATCTAAAACTGGTCTCACTGGAGAGGTTCAACTCATAGAAAGTTAGAGTGTCAGTCCTCTTGTACTTAAGTCGGCATTGTGCCTTCTGTATTAAATTCGGGTGCAATTTCTGTGTTTCATCGTCAATAAGAAGGTCCAAAAGATACAATAAACCTGAAGTGAAGCATCGGAAACTAATACTGGACTCACAGGTGAGGTTCAACTCATAGAAAGTTAGGGTGTCAGTCCTATTGTACTTATGTCGGCATTGCGCCTTTTGTATTAAATTCGGATGCAATTTCTGTGTTTCATCGTCAATAAGAATGTTGATGGGATACAGTAAACCTGAAGTGAAGCATCAGAATCTAAAACTGGACTCACAGGAGAGGATCAAATCAAAGATAGTTAGAGTGTCAGTCCTCTTGTACTTAAGTCAGCATTGTGCCTTTTCTATTAAATTCAGATGCAATTTCTGTCTTTCATCGTCAATAAGAAGGTCCAAGGTATACAGTAAATCTGATGTGAAACATTGGAATCTAAAACTGGACTCACAGAGAGGTTCAAATCGTATAAAGTAAGAGTGTTAGTATTCTTGTACTTAAGTCGGCATTGTGCCTTTTGTATAAAATTCGGATGCAATTACTGTGTTTCATCGTCAATAAGAAGGTAAACGGGATACAGTAAACCTGAAGTGAAGCATCGGAATCTAAAACTGGACTCACTGGAGTGGTTCAAATCATAGAAAGTTACAGTGTCTGTCCTCTTGTACTCAAGTCGGCATTGTGCCTTTTGTATTAAATTCGGATGCAATTTCTGTGTTTCATCGTCAATAACAAGGCTCAAGGTGTACAGTAAACCTGAAGTGAAGCATCGGAATCTAAAACTGGACTCAGAGGAGAGGTTCAAATCATAGAAAGTTTGAGTTTCAGTCCTCTTGTACATAAGTTGGCATTGTGCCTTTTGTATTAAATTCGGATGCAATTTCTTTGTTTCATTGACAATAAGAAGGGCCAAGGGATATAGTAAACCTGAACTGAAGCATCGGAATCTAAAACTGGACTCACAGGGGAGGTTCAGCTCATAGAAAGTTAGAGTGTCAGTCCTCTTGTACTTAAGTCGGCATTGTGCCTTTTGTATTAATTTCGGATGCTAGTTCTGTGTTTCATCGTCTATAAGAATGTCCAAGGGATACTGTAAACCTCAAGTGAAGCATCAGAATCTAGAACTGGACTCACAGGGAGGTTCAAGTCAAAGAATGTTAGCGTGTCAGTCCTCTTGTACTTAAGTCGGCATTGTGCCTTTTGTATAACATTCGGTTGCAATTTCTGTGTTTCATCGTCAATAAGAAGGTCCAAGGTATACAGTAAACCTAAAGTGAAGCATCGGAATCTAAAAGTGGAATCACAGGAGAGGTTCAAATCACAGAAAGTTAGAGTGTCTGTCCTCCTGTACTTAAGTCGGCATTGTGCTTGTTGTATTAAATTCGGATGCAATTTCTGTGATTCATCAACAATATGAAGGTCCAAGGGATACAGTAAACCTGAAGTGAAGCATCGCAATCCAAAACTGGACTCAAAGGAGAGGTTCAAATCATAGAAAATTAGAGTATCAGTCCTCTTGTACTTAAGTCGGCATTGTGCCTTTTCTATTATATTCCAATGCAATTTCTGTGTTTCATCGTCAATAAGAAGGTCAAGGGATACAGTAAATCTGAAGTGAAGAATCGGACTATAAAACTGGACTCGCAGGAGATGTTCAACTCATAGAAAGATAGAGTGTCTGTTTTCTTGTACTTAAGTCGGCATTGTGCCTTTTGTATTAAATTCGGATGCAATTTTGTGTGTTTCATCGTCAATAAGAAGGTCCAAGGTATACAGTAAACCCGAAGTGAAGCATCGGAATCTAAAACTGTACTCACAGGAGAGGTTCAACTCATAGAATGTTAGAGTGTCTGTCCTCATGTACTTACGTCCTCATTGTGCCTTTTGTATTAAATTAGGATGCAATTTCTGTGTTTCATCGTCAATAAGAAGGTCCAAGGTATTAAGTAAACCTGAAGTGAAGCATCGGAATCTAAAACTGGACTCACAGGAGAAGTTCAACCCATATAAAGTTAGAGTGTCAGTCCTCTTGTACTTAAGTCGGCAATGTGCCTTTTGTATTAAATTCGGATGCAATTTCTGTGTTTCATCGTCAATAAGAAGTACCTGAAGTAAAGCATCTGAATCTATGACTGCACTCACAGGAACGGTTCATCTCATAGAAAGTTAGAGTGTCAGTCCTCTTGTACTTAAGTAGGCATTGTGCCTTTTGTATTACATTCAAATGCAATTTCTGTGTTTCATCGTCGATAAGAAGGTCCAAGGGATAAAGTAAACCTGAAGTGAAGCATCGGAATCTAAAACTGGTCTCACTGGAGAGGTTCAACTCATAGAAAGTTAGAGTGTCAGTCCTCTTGTACTTAAGTCGGCATTGTGCCTTCTGTATTAAATTCGGGTGCAATTTCTGTGTTTCATCGTCAATAAGAAGGTCCAAAAGATACAATAAACCTGAAGTGAAGCATCGGAAACTAATACTGGACTCACAGGTGAGGTTCAACTCATAGAAAGTTAGGGTGTCAGTCCTATTGTACTTATGTCGGCATTGCGCCTTTTGTATTAAATTCGGATGCAATTTCTGTGTTTCATCGTCAATAAGAATGTTGGTGGGATACAGTAAACCTGAAGTGAAGCATCAGAATCTAAAACTGGACTCACAGGAGAGGATCAAATCAAAGATAGTTAGAGTGTCAGTCCTCTTGTACTTAAGTCGGCATTGTGCCTTTTCTATTAAATTCAGATGCAATTTCTGTCTTTCATCGTCAATAAGAAGGTCCAAGGTATACAGTAAATCTGATGTGAAACATTGGAATCTAAAACTGGACTCACAGAGAGGTTCAAATCGTATAAAGTGAGAGTGTTAGTATTCTTGTACTTAAGTCGGCATTGTGCCTTTTGTATAAAATTCGGATGCAATTACTGTGTTTCATCGTCAATAAGAAGGTAAACGGGATACAGTAAACCTGAAGTGAAGCATCGGAATCTAAAACTGGACTCACTGGAGTGGTTCAAATCATAGAAAGTTACAGTGTCTGTCCTCTTGTACTCAAGTCGGCATTGTGCCTTTTGTATTAAATTCGGATGCAATTTCTGTGTTTCATCGTCAATAAGAAGGTCCAAGTGATACATTAAACCTGAAGTGAAGCATCGGAATCTAAAATTGGACTCACAGGAGAGGTTCAAATCATAGAAAGTTAAAGTCTCAGTCCTCTTGTACTTAAGTCGGCATTGTGCCTTTTGTATTAAATTCGGATGCAATTTCTGTGTTTCATCGTCAATAAGAAGGTCCAAGGTATACAGTAAACCTGAAGTGAAGCATCGGAATCTAAAACTGGACTCACAGGAGAGGTTCAAATCGTAGAAAGTTTGAGTTTCAGTCCTCTTGTACATAAGTTGGCATTGTGCCTTTTGTATTAAATTCGGATGCAATTTCTTTGTTTCATTGTCAATAAGAAGGACCAAGGGATATAGTAAACCTGAAGTGAAGCATCGGAATCTAAAACTGGACTCACTGGAGAGGTTCAAATCATAGAAAGTTAGAGTGTCAGTCATCTTGTACTTAATTTGGCATTGAGCCTTTTGTATTAAATTCGAATGCAATTTCTGTGTTTCATCGTCAATAAGAAGGTCCTAGGGATGCATTAAACCTGAAGTGAAGCATCGGAATGTAATACTGGACTCACAGGTGAGGTTCAACTCATAGAAAGTTAGGGTGTCAGTCCTATTGTACTTATGTCGGCATTGCGCTTTTTGTATTAAATTTGGATGCAATTTCTATGTTTCATCGTCAATAAGAATGTCCAAGGGATACAGTAAACCTGAAGTGAAGCATAAGAATCTAAAACTGGACTCACAGGAGAGGATCAAATCAAAGAAAGTTAGAGTGTCAGTCCTCTTGTACTTAAGTCGGCATTGTGCCTTTTCTATTAAATTCAGATGCAATTTCTGTCTTTTATCGTCAATAAGAAGGTCCAAGGTATACAGTAAACCTGATGTGAAACATCGGAATCTAAAACTGGACTCACTAGAGAGGTTCAAAACGTAGATACTAAGAGTGTCAGTATTCTTGTACTTAAGTCGGCATTGTGCCTTTTGTATTAAATTCGGATTCTATTTCTGTGTTTCATCGTCAATTAGAAGGTCCAAGGAATACAGTAAACCTGAAGTGAAGCATCCGAATCTAAAACTGGACTCACTGGAGTGGTTCAAATCATAGAAAGTTAGAGTGTCAGTCCTCTTGTACTTAAGTCGGCATTCTGCCTTTTGTATTAAATTCGCATGCAATTTCTGAGTTTCTTCGTCAATAAGAAGGTCCAAGGTATACAGTAAACCTGAAGTGATACATCGGAATCTAAAACTGGACTCACAGGAGAGGTTCAAATCATAGAAAGTTAGAGTGTCAGTCCTCTTGTACTTAAGTCGGCATTGTGCCTTTAGTATTAAATTCGGATGCAATTTCTGTGATTCATTGTCAATAACAAGGTCCAAGGTATTGAGTAAACCTGAAGTGAAGCATTGGAATCTAAAACTCAACTCACAGGAGAGGTTCAAATCATAGAAAGTTAGAGTGCCTCTCCTCTTGTACTCAAGTCAGCTTTGTGCCTTTTGTATTAAATTCGGATGCAATTTCTGTGTTTCATCGTCAATAAGAAGGTCCAAGGTATATAGTAAACCTGAAGTGAAGCATCGGAATCTAAAACCGGACTCACAGGAGAGGTTCAAATCGTAGAAAGTTAGAGTGTCAGTCCTCTTGTACATAAGTTGGTATTGTGCCTTCTGTATTAAATTCGGATGCAATTTCTTTGTTTCATTGTCAATAAGAAGGGCCAAGGGATACAGTAAACCTGTAGTGAAGCATCGGAATCTAAAACTGGACTCACTGGAGAGTTTCAAATCATAGAAAGTTAGAGTGTCAGTCCTCTTGCACTTATTTCGACATTGTGCCTTTTGTATTAAATTCGAATGCAATTTCTGTGTTTCATCGTCAATACGAAGGTCCAAGCGATACATTAAAACTGAAGTGAAGCATCGGAATCAAAAATTGGACTCACAGGAGAGGTTCAAATCATAGAAAGTTAAAGTGTCAGTCCTCTTGTACTTAAGTCGGCATTGTGGCTTTTGTATTACATTCCAATGCAGTTTCTGTGTTTCATCGGCAATAAGAAGGTCCAAGGTATACAGTAAACCTGAAGTGAACCATCGGAATCTAAAACTGGACTCACAGGAGAGGTTCAAATCATAGAAAGTTAAAGTGTCAGTCCCCTTGTATTCAAGTCGGCATTGTGCTTTTGTATTAAATTCGGATACAATTTCTGTGTCTCATCGTCAATAAGAATGTCCAAGGGATACATTAAACCTGAAGTGAAGCATCGGAATCTAAAACTGGACTCACTGGAGAGGTTCAAATCATTGAAAGTTAGAGTGTCAGTCCTCTTGCACTTATTTCGGCATTGTGCCTTTTGTATTATATTCGAATGCAATTTCTGTGTTTCATCGTCAATAAGAAGGTCCAAGGGATACATTAAACCTGAAGTGAAGCATCGGAATCTAAAATTGGACTCACAGGAGAGGTTCAAATCATAGAAAGTTAAAGTGTCAGTCCTCTTGTACTTAAGTCGGCATTGTGCCTTTTGTATTAAATTCGGATGCAATTTCTGTGTTTCATCTTCATTAAGAAGGTCCAAGGTATACAGTAAACCTGAAGTGAAGCATCGGAATCTAAAACTGGACTCACAGGAGAGGTTCAAATCGTAGAAAGTTTGAGTTTCAGTCCTCTTGTACATAAGTTGGCATTGTGCCTTTTGTATTAAATTCGGATGCAATTTCTGTGTTTCATTGTCAATAAGAAGGTCCTAGGGATACAGTAAACCTGACGTGAAGCATCGGAATGTAAAACTGGACTCACTGGAGTGGTTCAAATCATAGAAAGTTAGAGTGTCAGTCCTCTTGTACGTAAGTCGGAATTCTGCCTTTTGTATTAAATTCGGATGCAATTTTTGAGTTTCATCGTCAATAAGATGGTCCAAGGTATACAGTAAACCTAAAGTGATACACCGGAATCTAAAACTGGACTCACAGGAGAGGTTCAAATCACAGAAAGTTAGAGTGTCAGTCCTCTTGTACTTAAGTCGGCATTGTGCCTTTTATATTAAATTCGGATGCAATTTCTGTGTTCCATCGTCAATAAGAAGGTCAAAGGTATACAGTAAACCTGAAGTGAAGCATCGGTTCTAAGACTGGACTCACAGGAGAGGTTCAAATCAATGAAAGTTAAAGTGTCAGTCCCCTTGTACTCAAGTCGGCATTGTGCTTTTGTATTAGATTCGGATGCAATTTCTGTGTTTCATCGTCAATAAGAAGGTCCAAGGGATACATTAAACGTGAAGTGAAGTATCGGAATCTAACACTGGACTCACAGCTGAGGTTCAACTCATAGAAAGTTAGGGTGTCAGTCCTATTGTACTTATGTCGGCATTGCGCCTTTTGTATTAAATTCGGATGCAATTTCTGTGTTTCATCGTCAATAAGAATGTTCAAGGGATACAGTAAACCTGAAGTGAAGCATCAAAATCTAAAACTGGACTCACAGGAAAGGATCAAATCAAAGAAAACTAGAGTGTCAGTCCTCTTGTACTTAAGTCGGCATTGTGCCTTTTCTATTAAATTCACATGCAATTTCTGTCTTTCATCGTCAATAAGAAGGTCCAAGGTATACAGTAAACCTGATGTGAAACATCGGAATCTTTAACTGGACTCACTAGAGAGGTTCAAATCGTAGAAACTAAGAGTGTCAGTATTCTTTTCCTTAAGTCGGCTTTGTGCATTTTGTATTAAATTCGGATGCAATTTCTGTGTTTCATCGTCAATAAGAATGTCCAAGGGATACAGTAAATCTGAAGTGAAGCATCGGAATCTATAACTAGACTCACAGGAGAGGTTCAAATCAAAGAAAGTTAGAGTGTCTTTCCTCATGTAATCAAGTCGGCATTGTGCCTTTTGTATTAAATTCGGATGCAATTTCTGTGTTTCATCGTCAATAAGAAGGTCCAAGTGATACAGTAAACCTGAAGTGAAGCATCGGAATCTAACACTGGACTCACAGGAGAGGTTTAAATCATAGAAAGTTAAAGTGTCAGTCCCCTTGTACATAAGTCGGCATTATGCTTTTGTATTAAATTCGGATGCAATTTCTGTGTTTCATCGTCAATAAGAATGTCCAAGGGATACAATTAACCTGAAGTGAAGCATCGGAATCTGAAACTGGACTCACAGGAGAGGTTCAAATCATAGAAAGTTAGAGTGTCCGACCTCTTGTACTCAAGTCGGCATTGTGCCTTTTGTATTAAATTCGGATGCAATTTCTGTGTTTCATCGTCAATAAGAAGGTCCAAGGTATACAGTAAACCTGAAGTGAAGCATCTGAATCTAAAACTGGACTCACAGGAGAGGTTCAAATCGTAGAAAGTTTGAGTGCCAGTCCTCTTGTACGTATGTTGGCATTGTGCCTTTTGTATTAAATTCGGATGCTATTTCTGTGTTTCATCGTCAATTAGAAGGTCCACGGGATACAGTAAACCTGAAGTGAAGCATCAGAATCTAAAACTGGACTCACTGGAGTGGTTCAAATCATAGAAAGTTAGAGTGTCAGTCCTCTTGTACTTAAGTCGGCATTCTGCCTTTTGTATTAAATTCGGATGCAATTTCTGAGTTTCATCGTCAATAAGAAGGTCCAAGGTATACAGTAAACCTGAAGTGATACATCGGAATCTAAAACTGGACTCACAGGAGAGGTTCAAATCATAGGAAGTTATAGTGTCAGTCCTCTTGTACTTATGTCGGCATTGCGCCTTTTTTATTAAATTCGGATGCAATTTCTGTGTTTCATCGTCAATAGGAATGTTCAAGGGATACAGTAAACCTGAAGTGAAGCATCAAAACCTAAAACTGGACTCACAGGAGAGGATCAAATCAAAGAAAACTAGAGTGTCAGTCCTCTTGTACTTAAGTCGGCATTGTGCCTTTTCTATTAAATTCAGATGCAATTTCTGTCTTTCATCGTCAATAAGAAGGTCCAAGGTATACAGTAAACCTGATGTGAAACATCGGAATCTTAAACTGGACTCACTAGAGAGGTTCAAATCGTAGAAACTAAGAGTGTCAGTATTCTTTTTCTTAAGTCGGCTTTGTGCCTTTTGTATTAAATTCGGATGCAATTTCTGTGTTTCATCGTCAATAAGAATGTCCAAGGGATACAGTAAACCTGAAGTGAAGCATCGGAATCGAATACTGAACTCACTGGAGTGGTTCAAATCATAGAACGTTAGAGTGTCAGTCCTCTTGTACTTAAGTCGGCATTCTGCCTTTTGTATTAAATTCGGATGCAATTTCTGAGTTACTTCGTCAATAAGAATTTAGAAAGGTATACAGTAAACCTGAAGTGAACCATCGGAATCTAAAACTGGACTCACAGGAGAGGTTCAAATCATAGAAAGTTAGAGGGTCAGTCCTCTTGTACTTAAGTCGGCATTCTGCCTTTTGTATTAAATTCGGATGCAATTTCTGAGTTTCATCGTCAATAAGAAGGTCCAAGGTATACAGTAAACCCGAAGTGATACATCGGAATCTAAAACTGGACTCACAGGAGAGGTTCAAATCATAGAAAGTTAGAGTGTCAGTCCTCTTGTACTTAAGTCGGCATTGTGCCTTTTGTATTAAATTCGGATGCAATTTCTGTGATTCATCGTCAATAAGAAGGTCCAAGGTATTGAGTAAACCTGAAGTGAAGCATCGGAATCTAAAACTAGATTCACAGGAGAGGTTCAAATCATAGAAAGTTAGTGTGTCTCTCCTCTTGTACTCAAGTCGGCTTTGTGCATTTTGTATTAAATTCGGATGCAATTTCTGTGTTTCATCGTCAATAAGAAGGTCCAAGGTATACAGTAAACCTGAAGTGAAGCATCGGAATCTAAAACCGGACTCACAGGAGAGGTTCAAATCGTAGAAAGTTAGAGTGTCAGTCCTCTTGTACATTAGTTCGTATTGTGCCTTTTGTATTAAATTCGGATGCAATTTCTTTGTTTCATTGTCAATAAGAAGGGCGAAGGGATACAGTAAACCTGAAGTGAAGCATCGGAATCTAAAACTGGACTCACTGGAGAGGTTCAAATCATAGAAAGTTAGAGTGTCAGTCCTCTTGCACTTATTTCGGCATTCTGCCTTTTGTATTAAATTCGATTGCAATTTCTGTGTTTCATCGTCAATAAGAAGGTCCAAGGGATACATTAAACCTGAAGTGAAGCATCGGAATCTAAAATTGGACTCACAAGACAGGTTCAAATCATAGAAAGTTAAAGTGTCACTCCTCTTGTACTTAAGTCGGCATTGTGCCTTTTGTATTAAATTCGGATGCAATTTCTGTGTTTCATCGTCAATAAGAAGGTCCAAGCGATACATTAAACCTGAAGTGAAGCATCGGAATCAAAAATTGGACTCACAGGAGAGGTTCAAATCATAGAAAGTTAAAATTTCAGTCCTCTTGTACTTAAGTCGGCATTGTGGCTTTTGTATTAAATTCCAATGCAATTTCTGTGTTTCATCGGCAATAAGAAGGTCCAAGGTATACAGTAAACCTGAAGTGAACCATCGGAATCTAAAACTGGACTCACAGGAGAGGTTCAAATCATAGAAAGTTAAAGTGTCAGTCCCCTTGTATTCAAGTCGGCATTGTGCTTTTTGTATTAAATTCGGATGCAATTTCTGTGTTTCATCGTCAATAAGAAGGTCCAAGGTATACAGTAAACCTGAAGTGAAGCATCGGAATCTAAAACTGGACTCACAGGAGAGGTTCAAATCGTAGAAAGTTTGAGTTTCAGTCCTCTTGTACATAAGTTGGCATTGTGCCTTTTGTATTAAATCCGGATGCAATTTCTTTGTTTCATTGTCAATAAGAAGGACCAAGGGATATAGTAAACCTGAAGTGAAGCATCGGAATCTAAAACTGGACTCACTGGAGAGGTTCAAATCATAGAAAGTTAGAGTGTCAGTCATCTTGTACTTAATTGGGCATTGAGCTTTTTGTATTAAATTCGAAAGCAATTTCTGTGTTTCTTCGTCAATATGAAGGTCCAAGGGATACATTAAACCTGAAGTGAAGCATCGGAATCTAATACTGGACTCACAGGTGAGGTTCAACTCATAGAAAATTAGGGTGTCAGTCCTATTGTACTTATGTCGGCATTGCGCCCTTTGTATTACATTCAGATGCAATTTCTATGTTTCATCGTCAATAAGAATGTCCAAGGGATACAGTAAACCTGAAGTGAAGCATCAGAATCTAAAACTGGACTCACAGGAGAGGATCAAATCAAAGAAAGTTAGAGTGTCAGTCCTCTTGTACTTAAGTCGGTATTGTGCCTTTTCTATTAAATTCAGATGCAATTTCTGTCTTTTATCGTCAATAAGAAGGTCCAAGGTATACAGTAAACCTGATGTGAAACATCGGAATCTAAAACTGGACTCACTAGAGAGGTTCAAATCGTAGAAACTAAGAGTGTCAGTATTGTTGTACTTAAGTCGGCATTGTGCCTTTTGTATTGAATTCGGATGCTATTTCTGTGTTTCATCGTCAATTAGAAGGTCCACGGGATACAGTAAACCTGAAGTGAAGCATCAGAATCTAAAACTGGACTCACTGGAGTGGTTCAAATCATAGAAAGTTAGAGTGTCAGTCCTCTTGTACTTAAGTCGGCATTCTGCCTTTTGTATTAAATTCGGATGCAATTTCTGAGTTTCATCGTCAATAAGAAGGTCCAAGGTATACAGTAAACCTGAAGTGATACATCGGAATCTAAAACTGGACTCACAGGAGAGGTTCAAATCATAGAAAGTTATAGTGTCAGTCCTCTTGTACTTATGTCGGCATTGCGCCTTTTGTATTAAATTCGGTTGCAATTTCTGTGTTTCATCGTCAATAAGAATGTTCAAGGGATACAGTAAACCTGAAGTGAAGCATCAATACCTAAAACTGGACTCACAGGAGAGGATCAAATCAAAGAAAACTAGAGTGTCAGTCCTCTTGTACTTAAGTCGGCATTGTGCCTTTTCTATTAAATTCAGATGCAATTTCTGTCTTTCATCGTCAATAAGAAGGTCCAAGGTATACAGTAAACCTGATGTGAAACATCGGAATCTTAAACTGGACTCACCAGAGAGGTTCAAATCGTAGAAACTAAGAGTGTCAGTATTCTTTTTCTACAGTCGGCTTTGTGCCTTTTGTATTAAATTCGGATGCAATTTCTGTGTTTCATCGTCAATAAGAATGTCCAAGGGATACAGTAAACCTGAAGTGAAGCATCGGAATCGAATACTGGACTCACTGGAGTGGTTCAAATCATAGAACGTTAGAGTGTCAGTCCTCTTGTACTTAAGTCGGCATTCTGCCTTTTGTATTAATATCGGATGCAATTTCTGAGTTACATCGTCAATAAGAATTTAGAAAGGTATACAGTAAACCTGAAGTGAACCATCGGAATCTAAAACTGGACTCACAGGAGAGGTTCAAATCATAGAAAGTTAGAGGGTCAGTCCTCTTGTACTTAAGTCGGCATTGTGCCATTTGTATTAAATTCGGATGCAATTTCTGTGTTTCATCGTCAATAAGAAGGTCCAAGGTTTTAAGTAAACCTGAAGTGAAGCATCGGAATCTATAACTAGACTCACAGGAGAGGTTCAAATCATAGAAAGTTAGAGTGTCTTTCCTCTTGTAATCAAGTCGGCATTGTGCCTTTTGTATTAAATTCGGATGCAATTTCTGTGTTTCATCGTCAATAAGAAGGTCCAAGGGATACAGTAAACCTGAAGTGAAGCATCGGAATCTAAAACTGGACTCACAGGAGAGGTTCAAATCATAGAAAGTTAGAGTGTCCGACCTCTTGTACTCAAGTCGGCATTGTGCCTTTTGTATTAAATTCGGACGCAATTTCTAGTTTCATCGTCAATAAGAAGGTCCAAAGTATACAGTAAACCTGAAGTGAAGCATCGGAATCTAAAACTGGACTCACAGGAGAAGTTTAAATCATAGAAAGATAGAGTATGAGTCCTCTTGTACTTAAGTCGACATTGTGCCTTTTGTATTAAATTCGGATGCAATTTCTGAGTTTCATCGTAAATAAGAATGTCCAAGGGATACAGTAAACCTGAAGTGAAGCATCAGAATCTAAAACTGGACTCACAGGAGAGGATCAAATCAAAGAAAGTTAGAGTGTCAGTCCTCTTGTACTTAAGTCGGCATTGTGCCTTTTCTATTAAATTCAGATGCAATTTCTGTCTTTTATCGTCAATAAGAAGGTCCAAGGTATACAGTAAACCTGATGTGAAACATCGGAATCTAAAACTGGACTCACTAGAGAGGTTCAAATCGTAGAAAGTAAGAGTGTTAGTATTGTTGTACTTAAGTCGGCATTGTGCCTTTTGTATTAAACTCGGATGCTAGTTCTGTGTTTCATCGTCAATTAGACGGTCCACGGGATACAGTAAACCTGAAGTGAAGCATCAGAATCTAAAACTGGACTCACTGGAGTGGTTCAAATCATAGAAAGTTAGAGTGTCAGTCCTCTTGTACTTAAGTCGGCATTCTGCCTTTTGTATTAAATTCGGATGCAATTTCTGAGTTTCATCGTCAATAAGAAGGTCCAAGGTATACAGTAAACCTGAAGTGATACATCGGAATCTAAAACTGGACTCACAGGAGAGGTTCAAATCATAGAAAGTTAGAGTGTCAGTCCTCTTGTACTTAAGTCGGCATTGTGCCTTTTGTATTAAATTCGGATGCAATTTCTGTGATTCATCGTCAATAAGAAGGTCCAAGGTATACAGTAAACCTGAAGTGAAGCATCGGAATCTAAAACCGGACTCACAGGAGAGGTAGAAAGTTAGAGTGTCAGTCCTCTTGTACATTAGTTCGTATTGTGCCTTTTGTATTAAATTCGGATGCAATTTCTTTGTTTCATTGTCAATAAGAAGGGCCAAGGGATACAGTAAACCTGAAGTGAAGCATCGGAATCTAAAACTGGACTCACTGGAGAGGTTCAAATCATAGAAAGTTAGAGTGTCAGTCCTCTTGCACTTATTTCGGCATTGTGCCTTTTGTATTAAATTCGAATGCAATTTCTGTGTTTCATCGTCAATAAGAAGGTCCAAGCGATACATTAAACCTGAAGTGAAGCATCGGAATCAAAAATTGGACTCACAGGAGAGGTTCAAATCATAGAAAGTTAAAGTTTCAGTCCTCTTGTACTTAAGTCGGCATTGTGGCTTTTGTATTAAATTCCAATGCAATTTCTGTGTTTCATCGGCAATAAGAAGGTCCAAGGTATACAGTAAACCTGAAGTGAACCATCGGAATCTAAAACTGGACTCACAGGAGAGGTTCAAATCATAGAAAGTTAAAGTGTCAGTCCCCTTGTATTCAAGTCGGCATTGTGCTTTTGTATTAAATTCGGATGCAATTTCTGTGTTTCATCGTCAATAAGAATGTCCAAGGGATACATTAAACCTGAAGTGAAGCATCGGAATCTAAAACTGGACTCACTGGAGAGGTTCAAATCATTGAAAGTTAGAGTGTCAGTCCTCTTGCACTTATTTCGGCATTGTTTCTTTTGTATTAAATTCGAATGCAATTTCTGTGTTTCATCGTCAATAAGAAGGTCCAAGGGATACACTAAACCTGAAGTGAAGCATCGGAATCTAAAATTGGACTCACAAGACAGGTTCAAATCATAGAAAGTTAAAGTGTCACTCCTCTTGTACTTAAGTCGGCATTGTGCCTTTTGTATTAAATTCGGATGCAATTTCTGTGTTTCATCGTCAATAATAAGGTCCAAGGTATACAGTAAACCTGAAGTGAAGCATCGGAATCTAAAACTGGACTCACAGGAGAGGTTCAAATCGTAGAAAGTTTGAGTTTCAGTCCTCTTGTACATAAGTTGGCATTGTGCCTTTTGTATTAAATTCGGATGCAATTTCTTTGTTTCATTGTCAATAAGAAGGACCAAGGGGATATAGTAAACCTGAAGTGAAGCATCGGAATCTAAAACTGGACTCACTGGAGAGGTTCAAATCATAGAAAGTTAGAGTGTCAGTCATCTTGTACTTAATTGGGCATTGAGCTTTTTGTATTAAATTCGAAAGCAATTTCTGTGTTTCTTCGTCAATATGAAGGTCCAAGGGATACATTAAACCTGAAGTGAAGCATCGGAATCTAATACTGGACTCACAGGTGAGATTCAACTCATAGAAAGTTAGGGTGTCAGTCCTATTGTACTTATGTCGGCATTGCGCCCTTTGTATTAAATTCAGATGCAATTTCTATGTTTCATCGTCAATAAGAATGTCCAAGGGCTACAGTAAACCTGAAGTGAGGCATCAGAATCTAAAACCGGACTCACAGGAGAGGATCAAATCAAAGAAAGTTAGTGTGTCAGTCCTCTTGTACTTAAGTCGGCATTGTGCCTTTTCTATTAAATTCAGATGCAATTTCTGTCTTTTATCGTCAATAAGAAGGTCCAAGGTATACAGTAAACCTGATGTGAAACATCGGAATCTAAAACTGGACTCACTAGAGATGTTCAAATCGTAGAAACTAAGAGTGTCAGTATTCTTGTACTTAAGTCGGCATTGTGCCTTTTGTATTAAATTCGGATACAATTTCTGTGTTTCATCGTCAATAAGAAGATCCAAGGGATACAGTAAACCTGAAGTGAAGCATCGGAATCTAAAACTGGACTCACTGGAGTGGTTCAAATCATAGAAAGTTAGAGTGTCAGTCCTCTTGTACTTAAGTCGGCATTCTGCCTTTTGTATTAAATTCGGATGCAATTTCTGAGTTTCATCGTCATTAAGAAGGTCCAAGATATACAGTAAACCTGAAGTGATACATCGGAATCTAAAACTGGACTCACAGGAGAGGTTCAAATCATAGAAAGTTAGAGTGTCAGTCCTCTTGTACTTAAGTCGGCATTGTGCCTTTTGTATTAAATTCGAATGCAATTTCTGTGTTTCATCGTCAATAAGAAGGTCAAAGGTATACAGTAAACCTGAAGTGAAGCATCGGTTCTAAGACTGGACTCACAGGAGAGGTTCAAATCAATAAAAGTTAAAGTGTCAGTCCCCTTGTACTCAAGTCGGCATTGTGCTTTTGTATTAAATTCGGATGCATTTTCTGTGTTTCATCGTCAATAAGAATGTCTAAGGGATACATTAAACCTGAAGTGAAGCATCGGAATCTAAAACTGGCCTCACAGGAGAGGTTCAACTCATAGAAAGTTAGAGTGTCAGTCCTCTTGTACTTAAGTCGGCATTGTGCCTTTTGTATTAAATTCGGATGCAATTTCCGTGTTTCATCGTCAATAATAAGGTCCAAGGGATACAGTAAACCTGAAGTGAAGCATCGGAATCTAAAACTGGACTCACAGGAGAGGTTCAAATCATAGAAAGTTAGAGTGTCTGACCTCTTGTACTCAAGTCGGCATTGTGCCTTTTGTATTAAATTCGGATGCAATTTCTTTGTTTCATTGTCAATAAGAAGGGCCAAGGGATACAGTAAACCTGAAGTGAAGCAACGGAATCTAAAACTGGACTCACAGGAGAGGATCAAATCAAAGAAAACTAGAGTGTCAGTCCTCTTGTACTTAAGTCGGCATTGTGCCTTTTCTATTAAATTCAGATGCAATTTCTGTCTTTCATCGTCAATAAGAAGGTCCAAGGTATACAGTAAACCTGATGTGAAACATCGGAATCTTAATCTGGACTCACTAGAGAGGTTCAAATCGTAGAAACTAAGAGTGTCAGTATTCTTTTTCTTAAGTCGGCTTTGTGCCATTTGTATTAAATTCGGATGCAATTTCTGTGTTTCATCGTCAATAAGAATGTCCAAGAGATACAGTAAACCTGAAGTGAAGCATCGGAATCTAATACTGGACTCACTGGAGTGGTTCAAATCATAGAACGTTAGAGTGTCAGTCCTCTTGTACTTAAGTCGGCATTCTGCCTTTTGTATTAAATTCGGATGCAATTTCTGAGTTTCATCGTCAATAAGAAAGTAGAAAGGTATACAGTAAACCTGAAGTGAAGCATCGGAATCTAAAACTGGACTCACTGGAGAGGTTCAAATCATAGAAAGTTAGAGTGTCAGTCCTCTTGCACTTATTTCGGCATTGTGCCTTTTGTATTAAATTCGAATGCAATTTCTGTGTTTCATCGTCAATAAGAAGGTCCAAGCGATACATTAAACCTGAAGTGAAGCATCGGAATCAAAAATTGGACTCACAGGAGAGGTTCAAATCATAGAAAGTTAAAGTTTCAGTCCACTTGTACTTAAGTCGGCATTGTGGCTTTTGTATTAAATTCCAATGCAATTTCTAAGTTTCATCGGCAATAAGAAGGTCCAAGGTATACAGTGAACCTGAAGTGAAGCATCGGAATCCAAAACTGGACTCACTGGAGAGGTTCAAATCATTGAAAGTTAGAGTGTCAGTCCTCTTGCACTTATTTCGGCATTGTGCCTTTTGTATTAAATTCGAATGCAATTTCTGTGTTTCATCGTCAATATGAAGGTCCAAGGGATACATTAAACCTGAAGTGAAGCATCGGAATCTAAAATTGGACTCACAGGACAGGTTCAAATCATAGAAAGTTAAAGTGTCAGTCCTCTTGTACTTAAGTCGGCATTGTGCCTTTTGTATTAAATTCGGATGCAATTTCCGTGTTTCATCGTCAATAAGAAGGTCCAAGGTATACAGTAAACCTGAAGTGAAGCATCGGAATCTAAAACTGGACTCACAGGAGAGGTTCAAATCGTAGAAAGTTTGAGTTTCAGTCCTCTTGTACATAAGTTGGCATTGTGCCTTTTGTATTAAATTCGGATGCAATTTCTTTGTTTCATTGTCAATAAGAAGGACCAAGGGATATAGTAAACCTGAAGTGAAGCATCGGAATCTAAAACTGGACTCACTGGAGAGGTTCAAATCATAGAAAGTTAGAGTGTCAGTCATCTTGTACTTAATTGGGCATTGAGCCTTTTGTATTAAATTCGAAAGCAATTTCAGTGTTTCATCGTCAATATGAAGGTCCAAGGGATACATTAAACCTGAAGTGAAGCATCGGAATCTAATACTGGACTCACAGGTGAGGTTCAACTCATAGAAAATTAGGGTGTCAGTCCTATTGTACTTGTGTCGGCATTGCGCCCTTTGTATTAAATTCGGATGCAATTTCTATGTTTCATCGTCAATAAGAATGTCCAAGGGCTACAGTAAACCTGAAGTGAAGCATCGGAATCTAAAACCGGACTCACAGGAGAGGATCAAATCAAAGAAAGTTAGAGTGTCAGTCCTCTTGTACTTAAGTCGGCATTGTGCCTTTTCTATTAAATTCAGATGCAATTTCTGTCTTTTATCGTCAATGAGAAGGTCCAAGGTATACAGTAAACCTGATGTGAAACATCGGAATCTAAAACTGGACTCACTAGAGAGGTTCAAATCGTAGAAACTAAGAGTGTCAGTAATCTTGTACTTAAGTCGGCATTGTGCCTTTTGTATTAAATTCGGATGCAATTTCTGTGATTCATCTTCAATAAGAAGATCCAAGGGATACAGTAAACCTGAAGTGAAGCATCGGAATCTAAAACTGGACTCACTGTAGTGGTTCAAATCATAGAAAGTTAGTGTGTCAGTCCTCTTGTACTTAAGTCGGCATTCTGCCTTTTGTATTAAATTCGGATGCAATTTCTGAGTTTCATCGTCAATAAGAAGGTCCAAGGTATACAGTAAACCTGAAGTGATACATCGGAATCTAAAACTGGACTCACAGGAGAGGTTCAAATCGTAGAAAGTTTGAATGTCAGTCCTCTTGTACATAAGTTGCCATTGTGAATTTTGTATTAAATTCGGATGCAATTTCTTTGTTTCATTGTCAATAAGAAGGTCCAAGGTATACAGTAAACCTGATGTGAAACATCGGAATCTAAAACTGGACTCACTAGAGAGGTTCAAATCGTAGAAACTAAGAGTGTCAGTAATCTTGTACTTAAGTCGGCATTGTGCCTTTTGTATTAAATTCGGATGCAATTTCTGAGTTTCATCGTCAATAAGAAGGTCCAAGGTATACAGTAAACCTGAAGTGATACATCGGAATCTAAAACTGGACTCACAGGAGAGGTTCAAATCATAGAAAGTTAGAGTGTCAGTCCTCTTGTACTTAAGTCGGCATTGTGCCTTTTGTACTAAATTCGGATGCAATTTCCGTGTTTCATCGTCAATAATAAGGTCCAAGGGATACAGTAAACCTGAAGTGAAGCATCGGAATCTAAAACTGGACTCACAGGAGAGGTTCAAATCATAGAAAGTTAGAGTGTCAGTCCTCTTGTACTTAAGTCGGCATTGTGCTTTTGTATTAAATTCGGATGCAATTTTTGTGTTTCATCGTCAATAAGAAGATCCAAGGGATACAGTAAACCTGAAGTGAACCATCGGAATCTAAAACTGGAATCACAGGAGAGGTTCAAATCGTAGAAAGTTTGAATGTCAGTCCTCTTGTACATAAGTTGGCATTGTGCCTTTTGTATTAAATTCGGATGCAATTTCTTTGTTTCATTGTCAATAAGAAGGGCCAAGGGATACAGTAAACCTGAAGTGAAGCAACGGAATCTAAAACTGGACTCACTGGAGAGGTTCAAATCATAGAAAATTAGAGTGTCAGTCCTCTTGTACTTAATTGGGCATTGTGCCTTTTGTATTAAATTCGAATGCTATTTCTGTGTTTCATCGTCAATAAGAAGGTTAAAGGGATACAGTAAACCTGAAGTGAAGCATCGGAATCTAATACTGGACTCACTGCAGTGGTTCAAATCATAGAACGTTAGAGTGTCAGTCCTCTTGTACTTAAGTCGGCATTCTGCCTTTTGTATTAAATTCGGATGCAATTTCTGAGTTACATCGTCAATAAGAAGGTAGAAAGGTATACAGTAAACCTGAAGTGAACCATCGGAATCTAAAACAGGACTCACAGGAGAGGTTCAAATCATAGAATGTTAGAGGGTCAGTCCTCTTGTACTTAAGTCGGCATTGTGCCATTTGTATTAAATTTGGATGCAATATCTGTGTTTCATCGTCAATAAGAAGGTCCAAGGATTTAAGTAAACCTGAAGTGAAGCATCGGAATCTATAACTAGACTCACAGGAGAGGTTCAAATCATAGAAAGTTAGAGTGTCTTTCCTCTTGTAATCAAGTCGGCATTGTGCCTTTTGTATTAAATTCGGATGCAATTTCTGTGTTTCGTCGTCAATAAGAAGGTCCAAGGGATACAGTAAACCTGAAGTGAAGCATCGGAATCTAACACTGGACTCACAGAAGAGGTTTAAATCATAGAAAGTTAAAGTGTCAGTCCCCATGTACTTAAGTCGGCATTGTGCTTTTGTATTAAATTCGGATGCAATTTCTGTGTTTCATCGTCAATAAGAATGTCCAAGGGATACATTAAACCTGAAGTGAAGCATCGGAATCTAAAACTGGACTCACAGGAGAGGTCCAAATCATAGAAAGTTAGAGTGTCTGACCTCTTGTACTCAAGTCGGCATTGTGCCTTTTGTATTAAATTCGGATGCAATTTCTAGTTTCATCGTCAATAAGAAGGTCCAAAGTATACAGTAAACCTGAAGTGAAGCATCGGAATCTAAAACTGGACTCACAGGAGAAGTTTTTAATCATAGAAAGTTAGAGTATGAGTCCTCTTGTACTTAAGTCGACATTGTGCCTTTTGTATTAAATTCGGATGCAATTTCTGTGTTTCATCGTAAATACGAAGGTCCAAGGGATACAGTAAACCTGAAGTGAAGCATCGGAATCTAAAACTGGAATCACAGGAGAGGTTCTAATCATAGAAAGTTAGAGTGTCTGTCCTCTTGTACTTAATTCGGCATTGTGCCTTTTGTAATAAATTCAGATGCAATTTCTGTGTTTCATCGTCAATAAGCAGGTCCAGGGGATACAGTAAACCTGAAGTGAAGCATAGGAATCTTAAACTGGACTCACAGGAGAGGTTCAAATCATAGAAATTTAGAGTGTTAGTCCTTTTGCAATTAAGTCGGCATTGTGCCTTTTGTATTAAATTCGGATGCAATTTCTGTGTTCCATCGTCAATAAGAAGGTCCCAGGTATACAGTAAACCTAATGTGAAGCATCGGAATCTAAAAGTGGATTCACGGGAAAGTTCAAATCATAGAAAGTTAGAGTGTGAATCCTCTTGTACTTAAGTCGACATTGTGCCTTTTGTATTAAATTCAAATGCAATTTCTGTGTTTTATCGTCAATAAGATGGTCCAAGGGATACAGTAAGCCTGAAGTGAAGCATCGGAATCTAAAACTGGACTCACAGGAGAGGTTCAACTCATAGAAATTTAGAGTGTTAGTCCTTTTCCACTTAAGTCAGCATTGTGCCTTTGTATTAAATTCGGATGCAATTTATGTTTTTCATCGTCAATAAGAAGGTCCAAGGGATACAGTAAACCTGAAGTGAAGCATCCGAATCTAAAACTGGAATCACAGGAGAGGTTCAAATCATAGAAAGTTAGAGTGTCTGTCCTCTTGTACGTAATTCGGCATTGTGCCTTTTATATTAAATTCGGATGCAATTTCTGTGTTTCATCGTCAATAACAAGGTCCAAGGGATAGCGTAAACCTGAAGTGAAGCACCGGAATCCAAAACTGGACTCACAGGAGAGGTTCAACTCATAGAAAATTTGAGTGTCAGTCCTCTTGTACTTAGGTCGGCATTGTGCCTTTTGTATTACATTAGGATGCAATTTCTTTGTTACATCGTCAATAAGTAGGTGCAAGGGATACTGTAAACCTGAAGTGAAGCATCGGAATCTATAACTGGTATCACAGGAGAGGTTCAACTCGTAGAAAGTTAGAGTGTCAGTCCTCTTGAACTTAAGTCGGCATTGTGCCTTTTGTATTAAATTCGGATGCAATTTCTGTGTTTCATCGTCAATAAGAAGGTCCAAGGTATACAGTAAACCTGAAGTAAAGCATCGTAATCTAAAACTGGACTCACAGGAGAGGTTCAAATCATAGAAAGTTAGAGTGTCAGTCCTCATCTACTTAAGTCGGCATTGTGCCTTTTGTATTAAATTCGGATGCAATTTCTGTGTTTCATCGTGAATAAGAAGGTCCAAGGTATACAGTAAACCTGAAGTGAAGCATCACAATCTAAAACTGGACTCACAGGAGTGGTTCAAATCATAGAAAGTTAGAGTGTCAGTCCTCTTGTTCTTAAGTCGGCATTGTGCCTTTTGTATTACGTTCGGATGCAATTTCTGTGTTTCATCGTCAATAAGAAGGTCCAACGGATACAGTAAACCTGAAGTAAAGCATCGGAATCTAAAACTGGACTCACAGGAGCGGTTCAAATCATAGAAAATTAGAGTGTCAGTCCTCTTGTACTTAAGTGGGAATTGTGCCTTTTGTATTAAATTCGGATGCAATTTCTGCGTTTCATCGTCAATAAGAAGGTCCAACGAATACAGTAAACCTGAAGTGAAGCATTGGATTCTGAGACTGGACTCACAGGAGAGGTTCAACCAATAGAGAGTTAGAGTGTCAGTCCTCTTCCACTTAAGTCGGCATTGCGCCTTTTGTTATAAATTCGGATGCAATTACTGTGTTTAATCGTCAATAAGCAGTTCCAAGGGATACAGTAAACCTGAAGTGAAGCATCGGAATCTAAAACTGGACTCACAGGAGGGGTTCAACACATAGAATGTTAGAGTGTTAGTCCTTCTGGACTTAAGTCGGCATTGTGCCTTTTGTATTAAATTCGGGTGCAATTTCTGTGTTTCATCGTCAATAAGTAGGTCCCAGGTATACAGTAAACCTAAAGTGAAGCATCGGAATCTAAAAGTGGAATCACGGGAGAGGTTCAAATCATAGAAAGTTAGAGTGTCAGTCCTCTTGTACATAAGTCGGCATTGTGCATATTTTATTAAATTCGGAAGCAATTTCTGGGTTTCATCGTCAATAAGAAGGTCCAAGGTATACAATAAACCCTAAGTGAAGCATCGGAATCTATAACTGGACTCACTGGAGAGGTTAAAATCATAGAAAGTTAGAGTGTCAGTCCTCTTGTACTTACGTCGGCATTGTGCCTTTTGAAATAAATTCGGATGCAATTTCTGTGTTTCATCATTAATGAGAAGGTCCAAGGGATACAGTAAACCTGAAGTGAAGCATCGGAATCTAAAATTAGACTCACAGGAGATGTTCAAATCATAGAAAGTTAAAGTATCAATCCTCTTGTACTTAAGTCGGCATTGTGCCTTTTGTATTAAATTCGGATGCAATTTCTGTGTTTCATCGTCAATAAGAAGGTCCAAGGGATACAGTAAACCTGAACTGACGCATCGGAATCTGAAACTGGACTCACAGGAGAGGTTCAACTCATAGAAAGTTCGAGTGTCTGTGCTCTTGTACTCAAGTCGGCACTGTGCCTTTTGTATTAAATTCGGATGCAAGTTCTGTGTTTCATCATCAATAAGAATGTCCAAGGGATACAGTAAACCTGCAGTGAAGCATCAGATTCTAAAACAGGACTCACAGGAGAGGTTCAAATCAACGAAAGTTAGAGTGTCAGTCCTCTTGTACTTAAGTCGGCATTGTGCCTTTTGTATTAAATTCGGATGCAATTTCTGTGTTTCATCGTCAATAAGAAGGTCCAAAGGATACAGTATACCTGAAGTGAAGCATCGGAATCTAAAACTGGACTCACAGAAGATGTTCAACTCATAGAAAGATAGAGTGTCTGTCCTCTTGTATTTAAGACGGCATTGTGCCTTTTGTATTAAATTCGGATGCAATTTCTGTGTTCCATCGTCAATAAGAAGGTCCAAGGTATACTGTGAACCTGAAGTGAAGCATCGGAATCGAAAACTGGACTCACAGGAGAGGTTCAACTCATAGAAAGTTTGAGTGTCAGTCCTCTTGTACTTAAGTCGGCATTGTGCCTTTTGTATTAAATTCGGATGCAGTTTCTCTGTTTCATCATCAATAAGAAGGTCTAAGGGATACAGTAAACCTGAAGTGAAGCTTCGGAACCTAAAACTGGACTCACAGGAGAAGTTCAACTCATATAAAGGTAGAGTGTCAGTCCTCTTGTACTTAGGTAGGCATTGTGCCTTTTGTATTAAATTCGGATGCAATTTCTGTGTTTCATCGTCAATATGAAGGTCCAAGGGATTCAGTAAACCTGAACTGACGCATCGGAATCTGAAACTGGACTCACAGGAGAGTTTCAACTCATAGAAAGTTCGAGTGTCTGTCCTCTTGTACTCAAGTCGGCCTTGTAACTTTTGTATTAAATTCGGATGCAAGTTCTGTGTTTCATCATCAATAAGAATGTCCAAGGGATACAGTAAACCTGAAGTGAACCATCAGATTCTAAAACTGGACTCACAGGAGAGGTTCAAATCAACGAAAGTTAGAGTGTCAGTAATCTTGTACTTAAGTCGGCATTGTGCCTTTTGTATTAAATTCGGATGCAATTTCAGTGTTACATCGTCAATAAGAAGGTCCAACGTATACAGTAATCCTAAAGTGAAGCATCGGAATCTAAAACTGGACTCACAGGATATGTTCAACGCATAGAAAGATAGAGTGTCTGTCCTCTTGTATTTAAGACGGCATTGTGCCTTTTGTATTAAATTCGGATGCAATTTCTGTGTTTCATCGTCAATAAGAAGGTGCAAGATATTTAGGGAACCAGAAGTGAAGAATCGGAATCCAAAACTGGACTCACAGGAGAGGTTCAACTCATAGAAAGTTTGAGTGTCAGTCCTCTTGTACTTAAGACGGCATTGTGCCTTTTGTATTAAATTCGGATGCAATTTATGTTTTTCATCGTCAATAAGAAGGTCCAGGGGATACAGTAAACCTGAAGTGAAGCATCGGAATCTAAAACTGGACTCACAGGAGAGGTTCAACTCATAGAAATTTAGAGTGTTAGTCCTTTTGCACTTAAGTCAGCATTGTGCTTTTGTATTAAATTCGGATGCAATTTATGTTTTTCATCGTCAATAAGAAGGTCCAAGGGATACAGTAAACCTGAAGTGAAGCATCCGAATCTAAAACTGGAATCACAGGAGAGGTTCAAATCATAGAAAGTTAGAGTGTCTGTCCTCTTGTACGTAATTCGGCATTGTGCCTTTAATATTAAATTCGGATGCAATTTCTGTGTTTCATCGTCAATAACAAGGTCCAAGGTATAGCGTAAACCTGAAGTGAAGCATCGGAATCCAAAACTGGACTCACAGGAGAGGTTCAACTCATAGAAAATTTGAGTGTCAGTCCTCTTGTACTTAGGTCGGCATTGCGCCTTTTATATTACATTAGGATGCAATTTCTTTGTTACATCGTCAATAAGTAGGTGCAAGGGATACTGTAAACCTGAAGTAAAGCATCGTAATCTAAAACTGGTCTCACAGGAGAGGTTCAAATCATAGAAAGTTAGAGTGTCAGTCCTCTTCTACTTAAGTCGGCATTGTGCCTTTTGTATTAAATTCGGATGCAATTTCTGTGTTTCATCGTGAATAAGAAGGTCCAACGGATACAGTAAACCTGAAGTAAAGCATCGGAATCTAAAACTGGACTCACAGGAGCGGTTCAAATCATAGAAAATTAGAGTGTCAGTCCTCTTGTACTTAAGTGGGCATTGTGCCTTTTGTATTTAATTCGGATGCAATTTCTGCGTTTCATCGTCATTAAGAAGGTCCAACGAATACAGTAAACCTGAAGTGAAGCATTGGATTCTGAGACTGGACTCACAGGAGAGGTTCAACTCATAGAAAGTTAGAGTGTCAGTCCTCTTCCACCTAAATCGGCATTGCGCCTTTTGTTATAAATTCGGATGCAATTACTGTGTTTAATCGTCAATAAGCAGGTGCAAGGGATACAGTAAACCTGAAGTGAAGCATCGGAATCTAAAACTGGACTCACAGGAGGGGTTCAACACATAGAATGTTAGAGTGTTAATCCTTTTGGACTTAAGTCGGCATTGTGCCTTTTGTATTAAATTCGGATGCAATTTCTGTGTTTCATCGTCAATACGAAGGTCCCAGGTATACAGTAAACCTAAAGTGAAGCATCGGAATCTAAAAGTGGAACCACGGGAGAGGTTCAAATCATAGAAAGTTAGAGTGTCAGTCCTCTTGTACTTAAGTCGGCATTGTGCCTATTGTATTATATTCGGAAGCAATTTCTGGGTTTCATCGTCAATAAGAAGGTCCAAGGTATACAATAAACCTGAAGTGAAGCATCGGAATCTATAACTGGACTCACTGGAGAGGTTATAATCATAGAAAGTTAGAGTGTCAGTCCTCTTGTACTTACGTCGGCATTTTCCTTTTTGAAATAAATTCGGATGCAATTTCTGTGTTTCATCATTAATGAGAGGGTCCAAGGGATACAGTAAACCTGAAGTGAAGCATCGGAATCTAAAATTGGACTCACAGGAGATATTCAAATCATAGAAAGATAGAGTGTCTGTCCGCTTGTATTTAAGACGGCATTGTGCCTTTAGTATTAAATTCGGATGCAATTTCTGTGTTTCATCGTCAATAAGAAGGTCCAAGGTATACAGTGAACCTGAAGTGAAGCATCGGAATCTAAAACTGGACTCACAGGAGAAGTTCAACTCATATGAAGTTAGAGTGTCAGTCTTCTTGTACTTAAGTAGGCATTGTGCCTTTTGTATTAAATTCGGATGCAATTTCTGTGTTTCATCGTCAATAAGAAGGTCCAAGGGATACAGTAAACCAGAACTGACGCATCAGAATCAGAAACTGGACTCACAGGAGAGGTTCAACTCATAGAAAGTTCGAGTGTCTGTGCTCTTGTACTCAAGTCGGCACTGTGCCTTTTGTATTAAATTCGGATGCAAGTTCTGTGTTTCATCATCAATAAGAGTGTCCAAGGGATACAGTAAACCTGCAGTGAAGCATCAGATTCTAAAACTGGACTCACAGGAGAGGTTCAAGTCAACGAAAGTTAGAGTGTCAGTCCTCTTGTACTTAAGTCGGCATTGTGCCTTTTGTATTAAATTCGGATGCAATTTCTGTGTTTCATCGTCAGTAAGAAGGTCCAAAGGATACAGTATACCTGAAGTGAAGCATCGGAATCTAAAACTGGACTCACAGAAGATGTTCAACTCATAGAAAGATAGAGTGTCTGTCCTCTTGTATTTAAGACGGCATAGTGCCTTTTGTATTAAATTCGGATGCAATTTCTGTGTTTCATCGTCAATAAGAAGGTCCAAGGTATACAGTGAACCTGAAGTGAAGCATCGGAATCGAAAACTTGACTCACAGGAGAGGTTCAACTCATAGAAAGTTTGAGTGTCAGTCCTCTTGTACTTAAGTCGGCATTGTGAATTTTGTATTAAATTCGGATGCAATTTCTCTGTTTCATCGTCAATAAGAAGGTCTAAGGGATACAGTAAATCTGAAGTGAAGCATCGGAACCTAAAACTGGACTCACAGGAGAAGTTCAACTCATATAAAGTTAGAGTGTCAGTCCTCATGTACTTAAGTAGGCACTGTGCCTTTTGTATTAAATTCCGATGCAATTTCTGTTTTTAATCGTCAAGAAGAAGGTCCAAGGGATACAGTAAACTAGAACTGAAGCATCGGAATCTAAAAGTGGACTCCCAGTAGATGTTCAACTCATAGAAAGATAGAGTGTCTGTCCGCTTGTATTTGAGACGGCATTGTGCCTTTTGTATTAAATTCGGATGCATTTTCTGTGTTTCATTGTCAATATGAAGGTCCAAGGTATACAGTGAACCTGAAGTGACGCGTCGGAATCTAAAACTGGACTCACAGGAGAAGTTCAACTCATATAAAGTTAGAGTGTCAGTCCTCTTTTACTTAGGTAGGCATTGTGCCTTTTGTATTAAATTCGGATGCAATTTCTGTGTTTCATCGTCAATATGGAGGTCCAAGGGATTCAGTAAACCTGAACTGACGCATCGGAATCTGAAACTGGACTCACAGGAGAGTTTCAACTCATAGAAAGTTCGAGTGTCTGTCCTCTTGTACTCAAGTCGGCCTTGTTCCTTTTGTATTAAATTCGGATGCAAGTTCTGTGTTTCATCATCAATAAGAAGGTCCAAGGGATACAGTAAACCTGAAGTGAAGCATCGGAATCTAAAACTGGACTCACAGGAGAAGTTCAACTCATATAAAGTTCGAGTGTCAGTCCTCTTGTACTTAAGTAGCCATTGTGCCTTTTGTATTAAATTCGGATGTAATATCTGTGTTTCATCGTCAATAAGAAGGTCCAAGGGATACAGTAAACCTGATCTGAAGCATCGGAATCTAAAACTGGACTCACAGGAAATGTTCAACTCATAGAAAGATAGGGAGTCTGTCCTCTTGTATTTAGGACGGCATTGTGCCTTTTGTATTAAATTCGGATGCAATTTCTGTGTTTCATCGTCAATAAGAAGGTCCATGGTATACAGTGAACCTGAAGTGAAGCATCGGAATCGAAAACTGGACTCACAGGAGAGGTTCAACTCACTGAAAACTTGAATGTGTCAGTCCTCTTGCACTTAAGTTGGCATTGTGCCTTTTGTATTAAATTCGGATGCAATTTCTGTGTTTCATCGTCAATAGGAAGGTCCAAGGGATACAGTGAACCTGAAGTGAAGCATCGGAATCTGAAACTGGACTCACAGGAGAAGTTCAACTCATATAAAGTTAGAGTGTCAGTCCTCTTGTACTTAAGTCGGCATTATGACTTTTGTATTAATTTCGGATGCAATTTCTGTGTTTCATCGTCAATAAGAAGGTCCAAGGTATACAGTAATCCTAAAGTGAAGCGTCGGAATCTAAAACTGGACTCACAGGAGAGGTTCAACTCATAGAAAGTTAGAGTGAAAGTCCTCTTGTACTTAAGTCGGCATTGTGCTTTTTGTATTAAATTCGGATGCAAGTTCTGTGTTTCATCGTCAATAAGAATGTCCAAGGGATACAGTAAACCTGAAGTGAAGCATAAGAATCTAAAACTGGACTCACAGGAGAGGTTCAAATCAAAGAAAGTTAGAGTGTGAGTCCCCTTGTGCTTAAGTCGGCATTGTGCCTTTTGTATTAAATTCGGATGAAATTACTGTGTTTCATCGTCAATAAGAAGGTCCAAGGTATACAGTAATCTTAAAGTGAAGCATCGGAATCTAAAAGTGGATTCACAGGAGAGGTTCAAATCATAGAAAGTTAGAGTGTCAGTCCTCTTGTACTTAAGTCGGCATTGTGTCTTTTGTATTAAATTCGGATGCAATTTCTGGGTTTCATCGTCAATAAGGAGGTCCAAGGTATACAATAAACCAGAACTGACGCATCGGAATCTGAAACTGGACTCACAGGAGAGGTTCAACTCATAGAAAGTTAGAGTGTCAGTTCTCTTGTACTTAAGTAGGCATTGTGCCTTTAGTATTAAATTCGGATGCAATTTCTGTGTTTCATCGTCAATAAGAAGGTCCAAGGGATACAGTAAACCTGAACTGAAGCATCGGAATCTGAAACTGGACTCACAGGAGAGGTTCAACTCATAGAAAGTTAGAGTGTCAGTCCTCTTGTACTTAAGTCGGCATTGTGCCTTTTGTATTAAATTAGGATGCAAGTTCTGTGTTTCATCGTCAATAAGAATGTCCAAGGGATACAGTAAACCTGAAGTGAGGCATCAGAATCTAAATCTGGGCTCACAGGAGAGGTTCAAATGAAAGAAAGTTAGAATGTCAGTCCTCTTGTACTTAAGTCGGCATTGTGCCTTTTGTATTAAATTCGGATGCAATTTCTGTGTTTCATCGTCAATAAGAAGGTCCAAGGGATACAGTAAACCTGAAGTGAAGCATCGGAATCTAAAACTGGACTCACAGGAGAAGTTCAACTCATATAAAATTAGAGTGTCAGTCCTCTTGTACTTAAGTATTCATTGTGCCTTTTGTATTACATTCGGATGCAATTTCTGTGTTTCATCGTCAATAAAAAGGTCCAAGGGATACAGTAAACCGAACTGAAGCATCGGAATCTAAAACTGGACTCACAGGAGATGTTCAACTGATAGAAAGATAGAGTGTCTGTCCTCTTGTATTTAAGACGGCATTGTGCCTTTTGTATTAAATTCGGATGCAATTTCTGTGTTTCATCGTCAATAAGAGGTTCCAAGGAATACAGTGAACCTGAAGTGAAGCATCGGAATCGAAAACTGGACTCACAGGAGGGGTTCAACTAATAGAAAGTTTGAGTGTCAGTCCTCTTGTACTTAAGTCGTCATTGTGCCTTTTGTATTAAATTCGGATGCAATTTCTGTGTTTCATCGTCAATAAGAAGGTCCAAGGGATATTGTAAACCTGAAGTGAAGCATAGGAATCTAAAACTGGACTCACAGGAGAAGTTCAACTCATATAAAGTTAGAGTGCCAGTTTTCTTGTACATAAGTAGGCATTGTGCCTTTTGTATTAAATTCGGATGAAATTTCTGTGTTTCATCGTCAATAAGAAGGTACAAGGGATACAGTAAACCTGAATTGAAGCATCGGAATCTAATACTGGACTCACAGGAGATGTTAAACTCATAGAAAGATAGAGAGTCTGTCCTCTTGTTTTTAAGACGGCATTGTGCCTTTTGTATTAAATTCGGATGCAATTTCTGTGTCTCATCGTCAATAAGAAGGTACAAGGTATACAGTGAACCTGAAGTGAAGCATCGGAATCGAAAACTGGACTCACAGGAGAGGTTTAACTCATAGAAAGTTTGAGTGTCAGTCCTCTTGTACTTAAGTCGGCATTGTGCCTTTTGTATTAAATTCGGATGCAATTTCTGTGTTTCATCGTCAATAAGAAGGTCCAAGGGATACGGTAAACCTGAAGTGAACCATCGGAATCTAAAACTGGACTCAGAGGAAAAGTTCAACACATATATATTTAGAGTGTCAGTCCTCTTGTACTTAAGTAGGTATTGTAGCTTTTGTATTAAATTCGGATGCAATTCATGTGCTTCATCGTCAATAAGAATTTCCAAGGGATACAGTAAACCTGAACTGAAGCATCGGAATCTAAAACTGGACTCACAGAAGAGGTTCAACTCATAGAAAGTTAGAGTGTCAGTCCTCTTGTGCTTAAGTCGGCATTGTGCCTTTTGTATTAAATTCCGATGCAAGTTCTGTGTTTCATCGTCAATAAGAATGTCCAAGGGATACAGTAAACCTGAAGTGAAGCATCAGAATCTAAAACTGGACTAACAGGAGAGGTTCAAATCAAAGAAAGTTAGAGTGTGAGTCCTCTTGTGCTTAGGTCGGCATTGTGCCTTTTGTATAAATTCGGATGCAATTTCGGTGTTTCATCGTCAATAAGAAGGTCCAAGGTATACAGTGAACCTGAAGTGAAGCGTCGGAATCTAAAACTGGACTCACAGGAGAAGTTCAACTCATATAAAGTTAGAGTGTCAGTCCTCTTGTACTTAAATAGGCATTGTGCCCTTTGTATTCGGATGCAATTTCTGTGTTTCATCGTCAATAAGAAGGTCCAAGGGATACAGTAAACCTGAACTGACGCATCGGAATCTGAAACTGGACTGACAGGAGAGGTTCAACTCATAGAAAGTTCGAGTGTCTGTCCTCTTGTACTCAAGTCAGCATTGTGCCTTTTGTATTAAATTCGGATGCAAGTTCTGTGTTTCATCATCAATAAGAATGTCCAAGGGATACAGTAAACCTGAAGTGAAACATCAGATTCTAAAACTGGACTCACAGGAGAGGTTCAAATCAACGAAAGTTAGAGTGTCAGTCCTCTTGTACTTATGTCGGCATTGTGCCTTTTGTATTAAATTCGGATGCAATTTCTGTGTTTCATCGTCAATAAGAAGGTCCAAGATATACAGTGAACTTGAAGTGAAGCATCGGAATCCAAAACTGGACTCACAGGAGAGGTTCAACTCATAGAAAGTTTGAGTGTCAGTCCTCTTGTACTCAAGTCGGCATTGTGCCTTTTGTATTAAATTCGGATGCAATTTCTCTGTTTCATCGTCAATAAGAAGGTCCAAGGGATACAGTAAACCTGATGTGAAGCATCGGAATCGAAAACTGGACTCACAGGAGAAGTTCAACTCATATAAAGTTCGAGTGTCAGTCCTCCTGTACTTAAGTAGGCATTGTGCCTTTTGTATTAAATTCGGATGTAATTTCTGTGTTCCTTCGTCAATAAGAAGGTCCAAGGGATACATTAAACCTGAACTGAAGCATCGGAATCTAAAACTGGACTCACAGGAGATGTTCAACTCATAGAAAGATAGGGAGTCTGTCCTCTTGTATTTAAGACGGCATTGTGCCTTTTGTATTAAATTCGGACGCAATTTCAGTGTTTCATCGTCAATAAGAAGGTCCATGGTATACAGTGAACCTGAAGTGAAGCATCGGAATCGAAAACTGGACTCACAGGAGAGGTTCCACTCATAGAAAGTTTGAGTGTCAGTCCTCTTGTACTTAAGTCGGCATTGTGCCTTTTGTATTAAATTCGGATGCAATTTCTGTGTTTCATCGTCAATAAGAATGTTCAAGGGATACAGTAAACCTGAAGTGAAGCATCGGAATCTGAAACTGGACTCACAGGAGAAGTTCAACTCATATAAAGTTAGAGTGTCAGTCCTCTTGTACTTAAGTAGGCAATGTGCCTTTTGTATTAAATTCGGATGCAATTTCTGTGTTTCATCGCCAATATGAAGGTCCAAGGCATACAGTAAACCTGAACTGAAGCATCGGAATCTGAAACTGGACTCACAGGAGAGGTTCAACTCATTGAAAGTTAGAGTGTCAGTCCTCTTGTACTTGAGTCGGCATTGTGCCTTTTGTATTAAATTCGGATGCAAGTTCTGTGTTTCATCGTCAATAAGAATGTCCAAGGGATAGAGTAAACCTGATGTGAGGTATCAGAATCTAAAACTGGACTCACAGGAGAGGTTCAAATCAAAGAAAGTTAGAATGTCAGTCCTCTTATACTTAAGTCGGCATTGTGCATTTTGTATTAATTTCAGATGCAATTTCTGCGTTTCATCGTCAATAAGAAGGTCCAAGGTATACAGTAAACCTGAAGTGAAGCATCAGAATCTAAAACTGGACTCACAGGAGAGGTTCAAATCAAAGAAAGTTAGAGTGTGAGTCCTCTTGTGCTTAAGTCGGCATTGTGCCTTTTGTATTAAATTCGGATGAAATTACTGTGTTTCATCGTCAATAAGAAGGTCCAAGGTATACAGTAATCTTAAAGTGAAGCATCGGAATCTAAAAGTTGATTCTAAGGAGAGGTTCAAATCATAGAAAGTTCAAGTGTCAGTCCTCTTGTACTTAAGTCGGCATTGTGCCTTTTGTATTAAATTTGGATGCAATTTCTGGGTTTCATCGTCAATAAGGAGGTCCAAGGGATACAATAAACCTGAACTGACGTATCGGAATCTGAAACTGGACTCACAGGAGAGGTTCAACTCATAGAAAGTTAGAGTGTCAGTCCTCTTGTACTTAAGTCGGCATTGTGCCTTTTGTATTAAATTCGGATGCAAGTTCTGTGTTTCATCGTCAATAAGAATGTCAAAGGGATACAGTAAACCTGAAGTGAAGCATCAGAATCTAAAACTGGACTCACAGGAGAGGTTCAAATCAAGGAAAGTTAGAGTGTCTGTCCTCTTGTATTTTAAACGGCATTGTGCCTCTTGTATTAAATTCGAATGCAATTTCCGTGTTTCATCGTCAATAAGAAGGTGCAAGGTATACAGTGAACCTGAAGTGAAGCATCGGAATCGAAAACTGGACTCACAGGAGAGGTTTAACTCATAGAAAGTTTGAGTGTCTGTCCTCTTGTACTTAAGTCGGCATTGTGCCTTTTGTATTAAATTCGGATGCAATTTCTGTGTTTCATCGTCAATAAGAAGGTCCAAGGGATACGGTAAACCTGAAGTGAACCATCGGAATCTAAAACTGGACTCAGAGGAAATGTTCAACTCATATATATTTAGAGTGTCAGTCCTCTTGTACTTAAGTAGGTATTGTACCTTTTGTATTAAACTCGGATGCAATTCATGTGTTTCATCGTCAATAAGAATTTCCAAGGGATACAGTAAACCTGAACTGAAGCATCGGAGTCTAAAACTGGACTCACAGAAGAGGTTCACTCATAGAAAGTTAGAGTGTCAGTCCTCTTGTACTTAAGTCGGCATTGTGTCTTTTGTATTAAATTCCGATGCAAGTTCTGTGTTTCATCGTCAATAAGAATGTCCAAGGTGTACAGTAAACCTGAAGTGAAGCATCAGAATCTAAAACTGGACTAACAGGGGAGGTTCAAATTAAAGAAAGTTAGAGTGTGAGTCCTCTTGTGCTTAAGTCGGCATTGTGCCTTTTGTATTAAATTCGGATGCAATTTCGGTGTTTCATCGTCAATGAGAAGGTCCAAGGTATACAGTGAACCTGAAGTGAAGCGTCGGAATCTAAAACTGGACTCACAGGAGAAGTTCAACTCATAGAAAGTTTGAGTGTCAGTCCTCTTGTACTCAAGTCGGCATTGTGCCTTTTGTATTAAATTCGGATGCAATTTCTGTGTTTCATCGTCAATAAGAAGGTCCAAGGGATACAGTAAACCTGATGTGAAGCATCGGAATCGAAAACTGGACTCACAGGAGAAGTTCAACACATATAAAGTTCGAGTGTCAGTCCTCCTGTACTTAAGTAGGCATTGTGCCTTTTGTATTAAATTCGGATGCAATTTCTGTGTTTCATCGTCAATAAGAAGGTCCAAGGGATACAGTAAACCTGATGTGAAGCATCGGAATCTAAAACTGGACTCACAGGAGAGGTTCAACTCATATAAAGTTAGAGTGTCAGTTCTCTTGTACTTAAGTAGGCATTGTGCCTTTTGTATTAAATTCGGATGCAATTTCTGTTTTTCATCGCCAATATGAAGGTCCTAGGCATACAGTAAACCTGAACTGAAGCATCGGAATCTGAAACTGGACTCACAGGAGAGGTTCAAATCATTGAAAGTTAGAGTGTCAGTCCTCTTGTACTTGAGTCGGCATTGTGCCTTTTGTATTAAATTCGCATGCAAGTTCTGTGTTTCATCGTCAATAAGAATGTCCAAGGGATAGAGTAAACCTGATGTGAGATATGAGAATCTAAAACTAGACTCACAGGAGAGGTTCAAATCAAAGAAAGTTAGAATGTCAGTCCTCTTGTACTTAAGTCGTCATTGTGCATTTTGTATTAATTTCAGATGCAATTTCTGTGTTTCATCGTCAATAAGAAGGTCCAAGGTATACAGTAATCCTAAAGTGAAGCGTCGGAATCTAAAACTGGACTCACAGGAGTGGTTCAACTATTAGAAAGTTAGAGTGAAAGTCCTCTTGTACTTAAGTCGGCATTGTGCTTTTTGTATTAAATTCGGATGTATGTTCTGTGTTTCATCGTCAATAAGAATGTCAAAGGGATACAGTAAACCTGAAGTGAAGCATCAGAATCTAAAACTGGACTCACAGGAGAGGTTCAAATCAAGGAGAGT
Source organism: Schistocerca americana (assembly GCF_021461395.2). Lineage (NCBI taxonomy): Eukaryota > Metazoa > Arthropoda > Insecta > Orthoptera > Acrididae > Schistocerca > Schistocerca americana. The sequence continues at coordinate 1,068,329,260 of NC_060120.1, read as the reverse complement.
TAGAGTGTCAGTCCTCTTGTACTTAAGTCGGCATTGTGCCTTTGTATTAAATTCGGATGCAATTACTGTGTTTCATCGTCAATAAGAAGGTCCAAGGTATACAGTAATCTTAAAGTGAAGCATCGGAATCTAAAAGAGGATTCTAAGGAGAGGTTAAAATCATAGAAAGTTCAAGTGTCAGTCCTCTTGTACTTAAGTCGGCATTGTGCCTTTTGTATTAAATTCGGATGCAATTTCTGGGTTTCATCGTCAATAAGGAGGTCCAAGGTATACAATAAACCTGAACTGACGCATCGGAATCTGAAACTGGACTCACAGGAGAGGTTCAACTCATAGAAAGTTAGAGTGTCAGTCCTCTTGTACTTAAGTCGGCATTGTGCCTTTTGTATTAAATTCGGATGCAAGTTCTGTGTTTCATCGTCAATAAGAATGTCAAAGGGATACAGTAAACCTGAAGTGAAGCATCAGAATCTAAAACTGGACTCACAGGAGAGGTTCAAATCAAGGAGAGTTAGAGTGTCAGTCCTCTTGTACTTAAGTCGGCATTGTGCCTTTGTATTAAATTCGGATGCAATTTGTGTGTTTCATCGTCACTTAGAAGGTCCAAGGTATACAGTAATCCTAAAGTGAAGCATAGGAATCTAAAACTGGACTAACAGGAGATGTTCAACTCATAGAAAGATAGAGTGTCTGTCCTCTTGTATTTTAAACGGCATTGTGCCTCTTGTATTAAATTCGAATGCAATTTCCGTGTTTCATCGTCAATAAGAAGGTCCAAGATATACAGCGAACCTGAAGTGAAGCATCGGAATCGAAAACTGGACTCACAGGAGAGGTTCAACTCATAGAAAGTTTGAGTGTCAGTCCTCTTGTGCTTAAGTCGGCATTGTGCCTTTGTATTAAATTCGGATGCAATTTCTGTGTTTCATCGTCAATAAGAAGGTCCAAGGGATACAGTAAACCTGAAGTGAAGCATCGGAATCTGAAACTGGACTCACAGGAGAAGTTCAACTCATATAAAGTTAGAGTGTCAGTCCTCTTGTACTTAAGTTGGCTTTGTGCCTTTTGTAATCATTTCGGATGCAATTTCTGTGTTTCATCGTCAATAAGAAGGTCCAAGGGATACAGTAAACCTGAACTGAAGTATCGGAATCTAAAACTGGACTCACAGGAGATGTTCAACTCATAGAAAGATAGAGTGTCTGTCCTCTTGTTTTTTGAGACGGCATTGTGCCTTTTGTATTAAATTCGGATGAAATTTCTGTGTTTCATCGTCAATAAGAAGGTCCAAGGGATACAGTAAACCCAAAGTGAAGCAACGGAATCTAAAACTGGACCCACAGGAGAAGTTCAACTCATATAAAGTTAGAGTGTCAGTCCTCTTGTACTTAAGTAGGCATTGTGCCTTTGGTATTAAATTCGGATGCAATTTCTGTGTTTCATCGTCAATAAGAAGGTCCAAGGGATACAGTAAACCTGAACTGAAGCATCGGAATCTGAAACTGGACTCACAGGAGAGGTTCAACTCATAGAAAGTTAGAGTGTCAGTCCTCTTGTACTTAAGTCGGCATTGTGCCTTTTGTATTAAATTGGGATGCAAGTTCTGTGTTTCATCGTCAATAAGAATGTCCATGGGATACAGTAAACCTGAAGTGAGGCATCAGAATCTAAAACTGTGCTCACAGGAGAGGTTCAAATCAAAGAAAATAAGAATGTCAGTCCTCTTGTACTTAAGTCGGCATTGTGCCTTTTGTATTAAATTCGGATGCAATTTCTGTGTTTCATCGTCAATAAGAAGGTCCAAGGTATACAGTAATCCTAAAGTGAAGCATCGAAATCTAAAACAGGACTGACAGGAGATGTTCAACTTATAGAAAGATAGAGTGTCTGTCCTCTTGTATTTAAGACGGCATTGTGCCTTTTGTATTAAATTCCGATGCAAATTCTGTGTTTCATCGTCAATTAGAAGTTCCAAGGTATACAGTGAACCTGGAGTGAAGCATCGGAAACGAAAACTGGACTCACAGGAGGGTTTCAATTAATAGAAAGTTTGAGTGTCAGTCCTCTTGTACTTAAGTCGTCATTGTGCCTTTTGTATTAAATTCGGATGCAATTTCTGTGTTTCATCGTCAATAAGAAGGTCCAAGGGATACAGTAAACCTGAAGTGAAGCATCGGAATCTAAAACTGGACTCACAGGAGAAGTTCAACTCATATAAATTTAGAGTGTCAGTCCTCTTGTACATAAGTAGGCATTGTGCCTTTTGTATTAAATTCGGATGAAATTTCTGTGTTTCATCGTCAATAAGAAGGTACAAGGGATACAGTACACCTGAATTGAAGCATCGGAATCTAATACTGGACTCACAGGAGATGTTCAACTCATAGTAAGATAGAGAGTCTGTCCTCTTGTTTTTAAGACGGCATTGTGCCTTTTGTATTAAATTCGGATGCAATTTCTGTGTCTCATCGTCAATAAGAAGGTGCAAGGTATACAGTGAACCTGAAGTGAAGCATCGGAATCGAAAACTGGACTCACAGGAGAGGTTTAACTCATAGAAAGTTTGAGTGTCTGTCCTCTTGTACTTAAGTCTTCATTGTGCCTTTTGTGTTAAATTCGGATGCAATTTCTGTGTTTCATCGTCAATAAGAAGGTCCAAGGGATACGGTAAACCTGAAGTGAACCATCGGAATCTAAAACTGGACTCAGAGGAAATGTTCAACTCATATATATTTAGAGTGTCAGTCCTCTTGTACTTAAGTAGGTATTGTACCTTTTGTATTAAATTCGGATGCAATTCATGTGTTTCATCGTCAATAAGAATTTCCAAGGGATACAGTAAACCTGAACTGAAGCATCGGAGTCAAAAACTGGACTCACAGAAGAGGTTCAACTCATAGAAAGTTAGAGTGTCAGTCCTCTTGTACTTAAGTCGGCATTGTGTCTTTTGTATTAAATTCCGATGCAAGTTCTGTGTTTCATCGTCAATAAGAATGTCCAAGGTATACAGTAAACCTGAAGTGAAGCATCAGAATCTAAAACTGGACTAACAGGGGAGGTTCAAATCAAAGAAAGTTAGAGTGTGAGTCCTCTTGTGCTTAAGTCGGCATTGTGCCTTTTGTATTAAATTCGGATGCAATTTCGGTGTTTCATCGTCAATAAGAAGGTCCAAGGTATACAGTGAACCTGAAGTGAAGCGTCGGAATCTAAAACTGGACTCACAGGAGAAGTTCAACTCATAGAAAGTTTGAGTGTCAGTCCTCTTGTACTCAAGTCGGCATTGTGCCTTTTGTATTAAATTCGGATGCAATTTCTGTGTTTCATCGTCAATAAGAAGGTCCAAGGGATACAGTAAACCTGATGTGAAGCATCGGAATCGAAAACTGGACTCACAGGAGAAGTTCAACTCATATAAAGTTCGAGTGTCAGTCCTCCTGTACTTAAGTAGGCATTGTGCCTTTTGTATTAAATTCGGATGTAATTTCTGTGTTCCATCGTCAATAAGAAGGTCCAAGGGATACAGTAAACCTGAACTGAAGCATCGGAATCTAAAACTGGACTCACAGGAGATGTTCAACTCATAGAAAGATAGGGAGCCTGTCCTCTTGTATTTAAGACGGCATTGTGCCTTTTGTATTAAATTCGGACGCAATTTCAGTGTTTCGTCGTCAATAAGAAGGTCCATGGTATACAGTGAACCTGAAGTGAAGCATCGGAATCGAAAACTGGACTCACAGGAGAGGTTCAACTCATATAAAGTTAGAGTGTCAGTTCCCTTGTACTTAAGTAGGCATTGTGCCTTTTGTATTAAATTCGGATGCAATTTCTGTTTTTCATCGCCAATATGAAGGTCCTAGGCATACAGTAATCCTGAACTGAAGCATCGGAATCTGAAACTGGACTCACAGGAGAGGTTCAACTCATTGAAAGTTAGAGTGTCAGTCCTCTTGTACTTGAGTCGGCATTGTGCCTTTTGTATTAAATTCGCATGCAAGTTCTGTGTTTCATCGTCAATAAGAATGTCCAAGGGATAGAGTAAACCTGATGTGAGGTATCAGAATCTAAAACTGGACTCACAGGAGAGGTTCAAATCAAAGAAAGTTAGAATGTCAGTCCTCTTGTACTTAAGTCGTCATTGTGCATTTTGTATTAATTTCAGATGCAATTTCTGTGTTTCATCGTCAATAAGAAGGTCCAAGGTATACAGTAATCCTAAAGTGAAGCGTCGGAATCTAAAACTGGACTCACAGGAGTGGTTCAACTAGTAGAAAGTTAGAGTGAAAGTCCTCTTGTACTTAAGTCGGCATTGTGCTTTTTGTATTAAATTCGGATGTAAGTTCTGTGTTTCATCGTCAATAAGAATGTCAAAGGGATACAGTAAACCTGAAGTGAAGCATCAGAATCTAAAACTGGACTCACAGGAGAGGTTCAAATCAAGGAGAGTTAGAGTGTCAGTCCTCTTGTACTTAAGTCGGCATTGTGCCTTTGTATTAAATTCGGATGCAATTACTGTGTTTCATCGTCAATAAGAAGGTCCAAGGTATACAGTAATCTTAAAGTGAAGCATCGGAATCTAAAAGAGGATTCTAAGGAGAGGTTAAAATCATAGAAAGTTCAAGTGTCAGTCCTCTTGTACTTAAGTCGGCATTGTGCCTTTTGTATTAAATTCGGATGCAATTTCTGGGTTTCATCGTCAATAAGGAGGTCCAAGGTATACAATAAACCTGAACTGACCCATCGGAATCTGAAACTGGACTCACAGGAGAGGTTCAACTCATAGAAAGTTAGAGTGTCAGTCCTCTTGTACTTAAGGCGGCATTGTGCCTTTTGTATTAAATTCGGATGCAAGTTCTGTGTTTCATCGTCAATAAGAATGTCAAAGGGATACAGTAAACCTGAAGTGAAGCATCAGAATCTAAAACTGGACTCACAGGAGAGGTTCAAATCAAGGAGAGTTAGAGTGTCAGTCCTCTTGTACTTAAGTCGGCATTGTGCCTTTGTATTAAATTCGGATGCAATTTGTGTGTTTCATCGTCACTTAGAAGGTCCAAGGTATACAGTAATCCTAAAGTGAAGCATAGGAATCTAAAACTGGACTAACAGGAGATGTTCAACTCATAGAAAGATAGAGTGTCTGTCCTCTTGTATTTTAAACGGCATTGTGCCTCTTGTATTAAATTCGAATGCAATTTCCGTGTTTCATCGTCAATAAGAAGGTCCAAGATATACAGCGAACCTGAAGTGAAGCATCGGAATCTGAAACTGGACTCACAGGAGAGGTTCAACTCATAGAAAGTTAGAGTGTCAGTCCTCTTGTACTTAAGTCGGCATTGTGCCTTTTGTATTAAATTGGGATGCAAGTTCTGTGTTTCATCGTCAATAAGAATGTCCATGGGATACAGTAAACCTGAAGTGAGGCATCAGAATCTAAAACTGTGCTCACAGGAGAGGTTCAAATCAAAGAAAGTAAGAATGTCAGTCCTCTTGTACTTAAGTCGGCATTGTGCCTTTTGTATTAAATTCGGATGCAATTTCTGTGTTTCATCGTCAATAAGAAGGTCCAAGGTATACAGTAATCCTAAAGTGAAGCATCGAAATCTAAAACAGGACTGACAGGAGATGTTCAACTTATAGAAAGATAGAGTGTCTGTCCTCTTGTATTTAAGACGGCATTGTGCCTTTTGTATTAAATTCCGATGCAATTTCTATGTTTCATCGTCAATTAGACGTTCCAAGGTATACAGTGAACCTGGAGTGAAGCATCGGAATCGAAAACTGGACTCACAGGAGGGTTTCAACTAATAGAAAGTTTGAGTGTCAGTCCTCTTGTACTTAAGTCGTCATTGTGCCTTTTGTATTAAATTCGGATGCAATTTCTGTGTTTCATCGTCAATAAGAAGGTCCAAGGGATACAGTAAACCTGAAGTGAAGCATCGGAATCTAAAACTGGACTCACAGGAGAAGTTCAACTCATATAAATTTAGAGTGTCAGTCCTCTATTACTTAAGTAGGCATTGTGCCTTTTGTATTACATTCGGATGCTATTTCTGTGTTTCATCGTCAATAATAAGGTCCAAGGGATACAGTAAACCGAACTGAAGCATCGGAATCTAAAACTGGACTCACAGGAGATGTTCAACTGATTGAAAGATAGAGTGTCCGTCCTCTTGTATTTATGACGGCATTGTGCCTTTTGTATTAAATTCGGACGCAATTTCTGTGTTTCATCGTCAATAAGAGGTTCCAAGGAATACAGTGAACCTGAAGTGAAGCATCGGAATCGAAAACTGGACTCACAGGAGGGGTTCAACTAATAAAAAGTTTGAGTGTCAGTCCTCTTGTACTTAAGTCGTCATTGTGCCTTTTGTATTAAATTCGGATGCACTTTCTGTGTTTCATCGTCAATAAGAAGGTCCAAGGGATATTGTAAACCTGAAGTGAAGCAACGGAATCTAAAACTGGACTCACAGGAGAAGTTCAACTCTTATAAAGTTAGAGTGTCAGTCCTCTTGTACTTAAGTAGGCATTGTGCCTTTTGTATTAAATTCGGATGGAATTTCTGTGATTCATCGTCAATAAGAAGGTACAAGGGATACAGTAAACCCGAACTGAAGCATCGCAATCTTATACTGGACTCACAGGAGATGTTCAACTCATAGTAAGATAGAGAGTCTGTAATCTTGTTTTTAAGACGGCATTGTGCCTTTTGTATTAAAATCGGATGCAATTTCTGTGTTTCATCGTCAATAAGAGTTTCCTAGGAATACAGTGAACCTGAAGTGAAGAATCGGAATCGAAAACTGGACTAACAGGAGAGGTTCAAATCAAAGAAAGTTAGAGTGTGAGTCCTCTTGTGCTTAAGTCGGCATTGTGCCTGATGTATCAAATTCGGATGCAATTTCTGTGATTGATCGTCAATATGAAGGTCCAAGGGATACAGTAAACCTGAAGTGAAGCATCGGAATCTAAAACTGGACTTACAGGAGAGGTTCAAATCATAGAAAGTTAGAGTATCAGTCCTCTTGAACTTAAGACGGCATTGTGCCTTTTGTATTAAATTCGGATGTAATTTCTTTGTTTCATCGTCAATAAGAAGGTCCAAGGGATACAGTAAACCTGAAGTGAAGCATCGGAATCTAAAACTGGACTCACAAGAGATGTTCAACTCATAGAAAGATAAAGTGTCTGTATTCTTGTACTTAAGTCGGCATTGTGCCTTTTGTATTAAATTAGGATGCAATTTGTGTGTTTCATCGTCAATAAGAAGGTCCAAGGAATACAGTAAACCTGAAGTGAAGCATCGGAATCTAAAACTGGGCTCAGAGGAGAGGTTCAACTCATAGAAAGTTAGAGTGTCAGTCCTCTTGTACTTACGTCGGCATTGTGCCTTTTGTATTAAATTCGGATGCAATTTCTGTGTTTCATCGTCTATAAGAAGGTCCATGGGATACAGTAAACCTGAAGTGAAGCATCGGAATCTAAAACTGGAATCACAGGAGATGTTCAACTCATATAAAGTTAGAGTGTCAGTCCTATTGCACTTAAGTCGGCATTGTGCCTTTTGTATTACATTCGGATGCAATTACTGTGTTTCATCGTCAATAAGAAGAACCTGAAGTAAAGCATCAGATTCTAAGACTGGACTCACAGGAGAGGTTCAAAACATAGAAAGTTAGAGTGTCAGTCCTCTTGTACTTACGTCGGCATTGTGCCTTTTGTATTAAATTCGGATGCAAGTTCTGTGTTTCATCGTCAATTAGAATGTCAAAGGGATATAGTAAACCTGAAGTGAGGTGTCAGAATCTAAAACTGGACTCACAAGAGTGGTTCAAATGAGAGAATGTTAGAATGTCAGTCCTCTTGTACTTAAGTCGGCATTTTGCCTTTTGTATTAATTTCGGATGCAATTTCTGTGTTTCATCGTCAATAAGAAGGTCCAAGGTATACAGTAATCTTAAAGTGAAGCGTCGGAATCTAAAACTGGACTCACAGGAGAGGTTCAACTCATAGAAAGTTAGAGTGTCAGTCCTCTTGTACTTAAGTCGGCATTGTGCTTTTTGTATTAAATTCGGATGTAAGTTCTGTGTTTCATCGTCAATAAGAATGTCCAAGGGATACAGTAAACCTGAAGTGAAGCATAAGAATCTAAAACTGGACTCACAGGAGAGGTTCAAATCAAAGAAAGTTAGAGTGTGAGTCCTCTTGTGCTTAAGTCGGCATTGTGACTTTTGTATTAAATTCGGATGAAATAACTGTGTTTCATCGTCAATAAGAAGGTCCAAGGTATACACTAATCCTAAAGTGAAGCATCGGAATCTAAAGGTGGATTCACAGGAGAGGTTCAAATCATAGAAAGTTAGAGTGTCAGCCTCTTGTACTTAAGTCGGCATTGTGCCTTTTGTATTAAATTCGGATGCAATTTCTGGGTTTCTTCGTCAATAAGGAGGTCCAAGGTATACAATAAACCTGAACTGACGCATCGGAATCTGAAACTGGACTCACAGGAGAGGTTCAACTCATAGAAAGTTAGAGTGTCAGTCCTCTTGTACCTAAGTCGGCATTGTGCCTTTTGTATTAAATTCGGATGCAAGTTCTGTGTTTCATCGTCAATAAGAAGGTCCATGGTATACAGTTAACCTGAAGTGAAGCATCGGAATCGAAAACTGGACTGACAGGAGAGGTTCAACTCATAGAAAGTTTGAGTGTCAGTCCTCTTGTACTTAAGTCGGCAATGTGCCTTTTGTATCAAATTCGGATGCAATTTCTGTGTTTCATCGTCAATAAGAAGGTCCAAGGCATACAGTAAACCTGAAGTGAAGCATAGGAATCTAAAACTGGACCTACAGGAGATGTTCAACTCATAGAAATATAGAGTGTCTGTCCTCTTGTATTTAAGACGGCATTGTGCCTCTTGTATTAAATTCGAATGCAATTTCTGTGTTTCATCGTCAATAAGAAGGTCCAAGATATACAGCGAACTTGAAGTTAAGCATCGGAATCGAAAACTGGAATCACAGGAGAGGTTCAACTCATAGAAAGTTTGAGTGTCAATCCTCTTGTGCTTAAGTCGGCATTGTGCCTTTGCATTAAATTCGGATGCAATTTCTGTGTTTCATCGTCAATAAGAAGGTCCAAGGGATACAGTAAACCTGAAGTGAAGCATCGGAATCTAAAACTGGACTCACAGGAGAAGTTCAACTCATATAAAGTTAGAGTGTCAGTTCTCTTGTACTTAAGTAGGCATTGTGCCTTTTGTAATCATTTCGGATGCAATTTCTGTGTTTCATCGTCAATAAGAAGGTCCAAGGGATACAGTAAACCTGAACTGAAGTATCGGAATCTAAAACTGGACTCACAGGAGATGTTCAACTCATAGAAAGATAGAGTGTCTGTCCTCTTGTTTTTTGAGACGGCATTGTGACTTTTGTACTAAATTCGGATGAAATTTCTGTGTTTCATCGTCAATAAGAAGGACCAAGGGATATAGTAAACCCAAAGTGAAGCAACGGAATCTAAAACTTGACCCACAGGAGAAGTTCAACTCATATAAAGTTAGAGTGTCAGTCCTCTTGTACTTAAGTAGGCATTTTGCCTTTGGTATTAAATTCGGATGCAATTTCTGTGTTTCATCGTCAATAAGAAGGTCCAAGGGATACAGTAAACCTGAACTGAAGCATCGGAATCTGAAACTGGACTCACAGGAGAGGTTCAACTCATAGGAAGTTAGAGTGTCAGTCCTCTTGTACTTAAGTCGGCATTGTGCCTTTTGTATTAAATTGGGATGCAAGTTCTGTATTTCATCGTCAATAAGAATGTCCATGGGATACAGTAAACCTGAAGTGAGGCATCAGAATCTAAAACTGTGCTCACAGGAGAGGTTCAAATGAAAGAAAGTTAGAATGTCAGTCCTCTTGTACTTAAGTCGGCATTGTGCCTTTTGTATTAAATTCGGATGCAATTTCTGTGTTTCATCGTCAATAAGAAGGTCCAAGGTATACAGTAATCCTAAAGTGAAGCATCGGAATCTAAAACTGGACTGACAGGAGATGTTCAACTCATAGAAAAATAGAGAGTCTGTCCTCTTGTATTTAAGACGGCATTGTGCCTTTTGTATTAAATTCCGATGCAATTTCTGTGTTTCATCGTCAATTAGAAGTTCCAAGGTATACAGTGAACCTTAAGTGAAGCATCGGAATCGAAAACTGGTCCCACAGGAGGGTTTCAACTAATAGAAAGTTTGAGTGTCAGTCCTCTTGTACTTAAGTCGTCATTGTGCCTTTTGTATTAAATTCGGATGCAATTTCTGTGTTTCATCGTCAATAAGAAGGTCCAAGGGATACAGTAAACCTGAAGTGAAGCTTCGGAATCTAAAACTGGACTCACAGGAGAATTTCAACTCATATAAAGTTAGAGTGTCAGTCCTCTTGTACTTAAGTAGGCATTGTGCCTTTTGTATTACATTCGGATGCAATTTCTGTGTTTCATCGTAAATAAACAGGTCCAATGGATACAGTAAACCGAACTGAAGCATCGGAATCTAAAACTGGACTCATAGGAGATGTTCAACTGATAGAAAGATAGAGTGTCTGTCCTCTTGTATTTAAGACGGCATTGTGCCTTTTGTATTAAATTCGGATGCAATTTCTGTGTTTCATCGTCAATAAGATGTTCCAGGGAATACAGTGAACCTGAAGTGAAGCATCGGAATCGAAAACTGGACTCACAGGAGGGGTTCAACTCATATAAAGTTAGAGTGTCAGTCCTATTGGACTTAAGTCGGCATTGTGCCTTTTGTATTAAATTCGGATGCAATTTCTGTGTTTCATCGTCAATAAGAAGAACCTGAAGTAAAGCATCAGATTCTAAGACTGGACTCACAGGAGAGGTTCAAATCATAGAAAGTTAGAGTGTCAGTCCTCTTGTACTTACGTCGGCATTGTGCCTTTTGTATTAAATTCGGATGCAAGTTCTGTGTTTCATCGTCAATTAGAATGTCCAAGGTATACAGAAAACCTGAAGTGAGGTATCAGAATCTAAAACTGGACTCACAGGAGAGGTTCAATTCAAAGAAAGTTAGAAAGTCAGTCCTCTTGTACTTAAGTCGGCATTGTGCCTTTTGTATTAAATTCGGATGCAATTTCTGTGTTTCATCGTCAATAAGAAGTTCCAAGGTATACAGTAAACCTGAAGTGAATCATCGGAATCTCAAACTGGACTCACAGGAGAAGTTCAACTCATATAAAGTTAGAGTGTCAGTCCTCTTGTACTTAAGTAAGCATTGTGCCTTTTGTATTAAATTCGGATGCAATTTCTGTGTTTCATCGCCAATATGAAGGTCCAAGGGATACAGTAAACCTGAACTGAAGCATCGGAATCTGAAACTGGCCTCACAGGAGAGGTTCAACTCATAGAAAGTTAAAGTGTCCGTCCTCTTGTACTTGAGTCGGCATTGTGCCTTTTGTATTAAATTCGGATGCAAGTTCTGTGTTTCATCGTCAATAAGAATGTCCAAGGGATATAGTAAACCTGAAGTGAGGTATCAGAATCTAAAACAGGACTCACAAGAGAGGTTCAAATGAAAGAAAGTTAGAATGTCAGTCCTCTTGTACCTAAGTCGGCATTGTGCCTTTTGTATTAATTTCGGATGCAATTTCTGTGTTTCATCGTCAATAAGAAGGTCCAAGGTATACAGTAATCTTAAAGTGAAGCGTCGGAATCTAAAACTGGACTCACAGGAGAGGTTCAACTCATAGAAAGTTAGAGTGTCAGTCCTCTTGTACTTAAGTCGGCATTGTGCTTTTTGTATTAAATTCGGATGCAAGTTCTGTGTTTCATCGTCAATAAGAATGTCCAAGGGATACAGTAAACCTGAAGTTAAGCATAAGAAACTAAAACTGGACTCACAGGAGAGGTTCAAATCAAAGAAAGTTAGAGTGTGAGTCCTCTTGTGCTTAAGTCGGCATTGTGCCTTTTGTATTAAATTCGGATGAAATTACTGTGTTCCATCGTCAATAAGAAGGTCCAAGGTATACAGTAATCCTAAAGTGAAGCATTGGAATCTAAAGGTGGATTCACAGGAGAGGTTCGAATCATAGAAAGTTAGAGTGTCAGCCTCTTGTACTTAAGTCGGCATTGTGCCTTTTGTATTAAATTCGGATGCAATTTCTGGGTTTCATCGTCGATAAGTAGGTCCAAGGTATACAATAAACCTGAACTGACGCATCGGAATCTGAAACTGGACTCACAGGAGAGGTTCAAATCATAGAAAGTTAGAGTGTCAGTCCTCTTGTACTTACGTCGGCATTGTGCCTTTTGTATCAATTTCGGATGCAATTTCTGTGTTTCATCGTCAGTAAGAAAGTCGAAGGTATACAGTAATCCTAAAGTGAAGCGTCGGAATCTAAAACTGGACTCACAGTAGAGGTTCAACTCATAGAAAGTTAGAGTGTCAGTCCTCTTGTACTTAAGTCGGCATTGTGCTTTTTGTATCAAATTCGGATGCAAGTTCTGTGTTTCATCGTCAATAAGAATGTCCAAGGGATACAGTAAACCTGAAGTGAAGCATAAGAATCTAAAACTGGACTCACAGGAGAGGTTCAAATCAAAGAAAGTTAGAGTGTGAGTCCTCTTGTGCTTAAGTGGGCATTGTGCCTTTTGTATTAAATTCGGATGAAATTACTGTGTTTCATCGTCAATAAGAAGTTCCAAGGTATACAGTAATCCTAAAGTGAAGCATCGGTATCTAAAAGTGGATTCGCAGGAGAGGTTCAAATCATAGAAAATTAGAGTGTCAGGCCTCTTGTACTTAAGTGGGCATTGTGCCTTTTGTATTAAATTCGGATGCAATTTCTGGGTTTCATCGTCAATAAGGAGGTCCAAGGTATACAATAAACCAGAACTGCGCATCGGGATCTGAAACTGGACTCACAGGAGAGGTTCAACTCATAGAAAGTTAGAGTGTCAGTCCTCTTGTACCTAAGTCGGCATTGTGCCTTTTGTATTAAATTCGGATGCATGTTCTGTGTTTCATCGTCAATGAGAAGGTCCATGGTAAACAGTGAACCTGAAGTAAAGCATCGGAATCGAAAACTGGACTCACAGGAGAGGTTCAACTCATAGAAATTTTGAGTGTCAGTCCTCTTGTACTTAAGTCGGCATTGTGCCTTTTGTATTAAATTCGGTTGCAATTTCTGTGTTTCATCGTCAATAAGAAGGTCCAAGGGATACAGTAAACCTGAAGTGAAGCATCGGAATCTGATACTGGACTCACAGGAGAAGTTCAACTCATATAAAGTTAGAGTGTCAGTCCTCTTGTACTTAAGTAGGCATTGTGCCTTTTGTATTAAATTCGGATGCAATTTCTGTGTTTCATCGCCAATATGAAGGTCCAAGGGATACAGTAAACCTGAACTGAAGCATCGGAATCTGAAACTGGACTCACAGGAGAGGTTCAACTCATAGAAAGTTAGAGTGTCAGTCCTCTTGTACTTGAGTCGGCATTGTGCCTATTGTATTAATTTCGGATGCAAGTTCTGTGTTTCATCGTCAATAAGAATGTCCAAGAGATACAGTAAACCTGAAGTGAGGTATCAGAATCTAAAACTGGACTCACAGGAGAGGTTCAAATCAAAGAAAGTTAGAATGTCAGTCCTCTTGTACTTAAGTCGGCATTGTGCCTTTTGTATTAATTTCGGATGCAATTTCTGTGTTTCATCGTCAATAAGAAGGTCCAAGGTATACAGTAATCCTAAAGTGAAGCGTCGGAATCTAAAACTGGACTCACAGGAGAGGTTCAACTCATAGAAAGTTAGAGTGTCAGTCCTCATGTACTTAAGTTGGCATTGTGCTTTTTGTATTAAATTCGGATGCAAGTTCTGTGTTTCATCGTTAATAAGAATGTCCAAGGGATACAGCAAACCTGAAGTGAAGCATAAGAATCTAAAACTGGACTCACAGGAGAGGTTCAAATCAAAGAAAGTTAGAGTGTGAGTCCTCTTGTGCTTAAGTCGGCATTGTGCCTTTGTATTAAATTCGGATGCAATTTCTGTGTTTCATCGTCAATAAGAAGGTCCAAGGGATACAGTAAACCTGAAGTGAAGCATCGGAATCTAAAAGTGTACTCACAGGAGAAGTTCAACTCATATAAAGTTAGAGTGTCAGTCCTCTTGTACTTAAGTAGGCATTGTGCCTTTTGTATTAATTTCGGATGCAATTTCTGTGTTTCATCGTCAATAAGAAGGTCCAAGGAATACAGTAAACCCGAAGTGAAGCATCGGAATCTAAAACTGGACCCACAGGAGAAGTTCAACTCATATAAAGTTAGAGTATCAGTCCTCTTGTACTTATGTAGGCATTGTGCCTTTGGTATTAAATTCGGATGCAATTTCTGTGTTTCATCGTCAATAAGAAGGTCCAAGGGATACAGTGAACCTGAACTGAAGCATCGTAATCGAAAACTGGACTCACGGGAGAGGTTCAACTCATAGAAAGTTAGAGTGTCAGTCCTCTTGTACTTAAGTCGGCATTGTGCCTTTTGTATTAAATTCCGATGCAAGTTCTGTGTTTCATCGTCAATAAGAAGGTCCAAGGGATACGGTAAACCTGAAGTGAACCATCGGAATCTAAAACTGGACTAAGAGGAATAGTTCAACTCATATATATTTAGAGTGCCAGTCCTCTTGTACTTAAGTATGTATTGTACCTTTTGTATTAAATTCGGATGCAATTCATGTGTTTCATCGTCAATAAGAATTTCCAAGGGATACAGTAAACCTGAACTGAAGCATCGGAATCTAAAACTGGACTCACAGGAGATGTTCAACTCATAGAAAGTTGGAGTGTCAGTCCTCTTGTACTTTAGTCGGCATTGTGCCTTTTGTATTAAATTCCGATGCAAGTTCTGTGTTTCATCGTCAATAAGAATGTCCAAGGGATACAGTAAACCTGAAGTGAAGCATCAGAATCTAAAACTGGACTAACAGGAGAGGTTCAAATCAAAGAAAGTTAGAGTGTGAGTCCTCTTGTGCTTAAGTCGCCATTGTGCCTTTTGTATTAAATTCGGATGAAGTTACTGTGTTTCATCGTCAATAAGAAGGTCCAAGGTATACAATAAACCTGAAGTGAAGCACCAGATTCTAAAACTGAACTCACTGGAGAGGTACAAATCATAGAGAGTTAGAGTGTCTGTCCTCTTGTACTTAAGTCGGCATTGTGCCTGTTGTATCAAATTCGGATGCAATTTCTGTGATTGATCGTCAATATTAAGGTCCAAGGGATACAGTAAACCTGAAGTGAAGCATTGGAATCTAAAACTGGACTTACAGCAGAGGTTCAAATCATTGAAAGTTAGAGTATCAGTCCTCTTGTACTTAAGTCGGCATTGTGCCTTTTGTATTAACTTCGGATGCAATTTCTTTGTTTCATCGTCAATAAGAAGGTCCAAGGGATACAGTAAACCTGAAGTGAAGCATCGGAATCTAAAACTGGACTCACAGGAGATGTTCAACTCATAGAATGATAGAGTTTGTGTTTTCTTGTACTTAAGTCGGCATTGTGCCTTTTGTATTAAATTCGGATGCAATTTGTGTGTTTCATCGTCAATATGAAGGTCCAAGGTATACAGTAAACATGAAGTGAAGCATCGGAATCTAAAACTGGACTCACAGCAGAGGTTCAACTCATAGAAAGTTAGAGTGTCAGTCCTCTTGTACTTACGTTGGCATTGTGCCTTTTGTATTAAATTCGGATGCAAGTTCTGTGTTTCATCGTCAATTATAATGTCCAAGGGACACAGTAAACCTGAAGTGAGGCATCAGAATCTAAAACTGGACTCACAGGAGTGGTTCAATTCAAAGAAAGTTAGAATGTCAGTCCTCTTGTACTTAAGTCGGCATTGTGCCTTTTGTATTAAATTCGGATGCAATTTCTGTGTTTCATCGTCAATAAGAAGGTCCAAGGTATACAGTAATCCTAAAGTGAAGCATCGGAATGTAAAACTGGACTCACAGGAGATGTTCAACTCATAGAAAGATAGAGTGTCTGTCCTCTTGTATTTAAGACGGCATTGTGCCTTTTGTATTAAATTCGGATGCAATTTCTGTGTTTCATCGTCAATAAGAAGTTACAAGGAATACAGTAAACCTGAAGTGAAGCATCGGAATCTAAAACTGGACTCACAGGAGATGTTCAACTCATAGAAAGATAGAGTGTCTGTTTTCTTGTACTTAAGTCGGCATTGTGCCTTTTGTATTAAATTCGGATGCAATTTCTGTGTTTCATCGTCAATAAGAAGAACCTGAAGTAAAGCATCAGAATCTAGGACTGGACTCACAGGAGAGTTTCAACTCATAGAAAGTTAGAGTGTCAGTCCTCTTGTACTTAAGTCGGCATTGTGCCTTTTGTATTAAATTCGGATGCAATTTCTGTGTTACATCGTCAATAAGATGGTCCAAGGGATTTTGTAAACCTGAAGTGAAGCATCGGAATCTAAAACTGGACTCACAGGAGATGTTCAACTCATATAAAGTTAGAGTGTCAGTCCTCTTGTACTTAAGTAGGCATTGTGACTTTTGTATTAAATTCGGATGCAATTTCTGTGATTCATCGTCAATAAGAAGGAACAAGGGATACAGTAATCCTGAACTGAAGCATCGGAATCTAAAACTGGACTCACGTGAGATGTTTAACTCATAGTAAGATAGAGAGTCTGTCCTCTTGTTTTTAAGACCGCATTGTGCCTTTTGTATTAAATTCGGATGCAATTTCTGTGTTGCATCGTCAATAAGAAGGTACAAGGTATACAGTGAACCTGAAGTGAAGCATCGAAAACGAAAACTGGACTCACAGGAGAGGTTTAACTCATAGAAAGTTTGAGTGTTAGTCCTCTTGTACTTAAGTGGGCATTGTGCCTTTTGTATTAAATTCGGATGCAATTTCTGTGTTTCATCGTCTATAAGAAGGTCCAAGGGATACGGTAAACCTAAAATGAAGCATCGGAATCGAAAACTGGACTCAGAGGAAAAGTTCAACTCCTGTAAATTTAGAGTGTCAGTCCTCTTGTACTTATGTAGGTATTGTGCCTTTTGTATTAAATTCGGATGCAATTCATGTGTTTCATCGTCAATAAGAAGGTCCAAGGCATACAGTAGACCTGAACTGAAGCATCGGAATCTAAAACTGGACTCACAGGAGAGGTTCAACTCATCGAAAGTTAGAGTGTCAGTCCTCTTGTACTTAAGTCGGCACTGTGCCTTTTGTATTAAATTCCGATGCAAGTGCTGTGTTTCATCGTCAATAAGAATGTCCAAGGGATACAGTAAACCTGAAGTGAAGCATCAGAATCTAATACTGGACTAACAGGAGAGGTTCAAATCAAAGAAAGTTAGAGTGTCAGTCCTCTTGTACTTGAGTCGGCATTGTGCCTTTTGTATTAAATTCGGATGCAATTTCTGGGTTTCATCGTCAATAAGAAGGTCCAAGGTATACAATAATCCTAAAGTGAAGCACCGGAATCTAAAACTGGACTCACTGGAGAGGTACAAGTCATAGAGAGTTAGAGTGTCTGTCCTCTTGTACTTAAGTCGGCATTGTGCCTGTTGTATTAATTTCGGATGCAATTTCTGTGATTGATCCTCAATATGAAGGTCCAAGGGATACAGTAAACCTGAAGTTAGGCATCGGAATCTAAAACTGGATTTACAGGAGAGGTTCAAATCATTGGAAGTTAGAGTATCAGTCCTCTTGTACTTAAGTCGGAATTGTGCCTTTTCTATTAAATTCGGATGCAATTTCTTTGTTTCATCGTCAATAAGAAGGTCCAAGTGATACAGTAAACCTGAAGTGAAGCATCGGAGTCTAAAACTGGACTCACAGGAGATGTTCAACTCATAGATAGATAGAGTGTCTGTTTTCTAGTACTTAAGTCGGCATTGTACCTTTTGTATTAAATTGGGATGCAATTTGTGTGTTTCATCGTCACTAAGAAGGTCCAAGGTACACAGTAAACCTGAAGTGAAGCACCGGAATCTAAAACTGGACCCGCAGGAGAGGTTCAACTCATAGAAAGTTAGAGTGTCAGTCCTCTTGTACTTACGTCGGCATTGTGCCTTTTGTATTAAATTCGGATGCAATTTCTGTGTTTCATCGTCTATAATAAGGTCCATGGGATACAGTAAACCTGAAGTGAAGCATCAGAATCTAAAACTGGACTCACAGGAGATGTTCAACTCATACAAAGTTAGAGTGTCAGTCCTCTTGTACTTAAGTCGGCATTGTGCCTTTTGTATTAAATTCGGATGCAATTTCTGTGTTTCATCGTCAATAAGAAGAACCTGAAGTAAAGCATCAGAATCTAAAACTGGACTCACTGGAGAGGTTCAAATCATAGAAAGTTAGAGTGTCAGTCCTCTTGTACTTACGTCGGCATTGTGCCTGTTGTATTAAATTCGGATGCAATTTCTGTGGTTCATCGTCAATAAGAAGTTCCATGGAATACAGTAAACCTGAAGTGAAGCATCGGAATCTAAAACTGGACTCACAGGAGATGTTCAACTCATAGAAAGAGAGAGTGTCAGTCCTCTTGTATTTAAGACGGCATTGTGCCTTTTGTATTAAATTCGGATGCAATTTCTGTGTTTCATCGTCAATAAGAAGTTCCAAGGAATACAGTAAACCTGAAGTGAAGCATCGGAATTTAAAACTGGACTCACAGGAGATGTTCAACGCATAGAAAGATTGAGTGTCTGTTTTCTTGTACTTAAGTCGGCATTGTGCCTTTTGTATTAAATTCGGATGCAATTTCCGTGTTTCATCGTCAATAAAAAGGTCCAAGATATACAGCAAACCTGAAGTGAAGCATCGGAATCGAAAACTGGAATCACAGGAGAGGTTCAACTCATAGAAAGTTTGAGTGTCAGTCCTCTTGTGCTTAAGTCGGCATTGTGCTTTTGTATTACATTCGGATGCAATTTCTGTGTTTCATCGTCAATAAGAAGGTCCAAGGGATACAGTAAACCTGAAGTGAAGCATAAGAATCTAAAACTGGACTCACAGGAGAGGTTCAAATCAAAGAAAGTTAGAGTGTGAGTCCTCTTGTGCTTAAGTCGGCATTGTGCCTTTGTATTAAATTCGGATGCAATTTCTGTGTTTCATCGTCAATAAGAAGGTCCAAGGGATACAGTAAACCTGAAGTGAAGCATCGGAATCTAAAACTGTACTCACAGGAGAAGTTCAACTCATATAAAGTTAGAGTGTCAGTCCTCTTGTACTTAAGTAGGCATTGTGCCTTTTGTATTAATTTCGGATGCAATTTCTGTGTTTCATCGTCAATAAGAAGGTCCAAGGAATACAGTAAACCCAAAGTGAAGCATCGGAATCTAAAACTGGACCCACAGGAGAAGTTCAACTCATATAAAGTTAGAGTGTCAGTCCTCTTGTACTTTAGTCGGCATTGTGCCTTTTGTATTAAATTCCGATGCAAGTTCTGTGTTTCATCGTCAATAAGAATGTCCAAGGGATACAGTAAACCTGAAGTGAAGCATCAGAATCTAAAACTGGACTAACAGGAGAGGTTCAAATCAAAGAAAGTTAGAGTGTGAGTCCTCTTGTGCTTAAGTCGGCATTGTGCCTTTTGTATTAAATTCGGATGAAGTTACTGTGTTTCATCGTCAATAAGAAGGTCCAAGGTATACAATAAACCTAAAGTGAAGCACCGGAATCTAAAACTGGACTCACTGGAGAGGTACAAGTCATAGAGAGTTAGAGTGTCTGTCCTCTTGTACTTAAGTCGGCATTGTGCCTGTTGTATTAATTTCGGATGCAATTTCTGTGATTGATCCTCAATATGAAGGTCCAAGGGATACAGTAAACCTATAGTTAGGCATCGGAATCTAAAACTGGATTTACAGGAGAGGTTCAAATCATTGAAAGTTAGAGTATCAGTCCTCTTGTACTTAAGTCGGAATTGTGCCTTTTCTATTAAATTCGGATGCAATTTCTTTGTTTCATCGTCAATAAGAAGGTCCAAGTGATACAGTAAACCTGAAGTGAAGCATCGGAGTCTAAAACTGGACTCACAGGAGATGTTCAACTCATAGATAGATAGAGTGTCTGTTTTCTTGTACTTAAGTCGGCATTGTGCCTTTTGTATTAAATTGGGATGCAATTTGTGTGTTTCATCGTCAATAAGAAGGTCCAAGGTATACAGTAAACCTGAAGTGAAGCACCGGAATCTAAAACTGGACTCGCAGGAGAGGTTCAACTCATAGAAAGTTAGAGTGTCAGTCCTCTTGTACTTACGTCGGCATTGTGCCGTTTGTATTAAATTCGGATGCAATTTCTGTGTTTCATCGTCTATAATAAGGTCCATGGGATACAGTAAACCTGAAGTGAAGCATCAGAATCTAAAACTGGACTCACAGGAGATGTTCAACTCATACAAAGTTAAAGTGTCAGTCCTCTTGTACTTAAGTCGGCATTGTGCCTTTTGTATTAAATTCGGATGCAATTTCTGTGTTTCATCGTCAATAAGAAGAACCTGAAGTAAAGCATCAGAATCTAAATCTGGACTCACAGGAGAGGTTCAAATCATAGAAAGTTAGAGTGTCAGTCCTCTTGTACTTACGTCGGCATTGTGCCTGTTGTATTAAATTCGGATGCAATTTCTGTGGTTCATCGTCAATAAGACGTTCCAAGGAATACAGTAAATCTGAAGTGAAGCATCGGAATCTAAAACTGGACTCACAGGAGATGTTCAACTCATAGAAAGAGAGAGTGTCAGTCCTCTTGTATTTAAGACGGCATTGTGCCTTTTGTATTAAATTCGGATGCAATTTCTGTGTTTCATCGTCAATAAGAAGTTCCAAGGAATACAGTAAACCTGAAGTGGAGCATCGGAATTTAAAACTGGACTCACAGGAGATGTTCAACTCATAGAAAGATTGAGTGTCTGTTTTCTTGTACTTAAGTCGGCATTGTGCCTTTTGTATTAAATTCGGATGCAATTTCTGTGTTTCATCGTCAATAAAAAGGTCCAAGATATACAGCAAACCTGAAGTGAAGCATCGGAATCGAAAACTGGAATCACAGGAGAGGTTCAACTCATAGAAAGTTTGAGTGTCAGTCCTCTTGTGCTTAAGTCGGCATTGTGCTTTTGTATTACATTCGGATGCAATTTCTGTGTTTCATCGTCAATAAGAAGGTCCAAGGGATACAGTAAACCTGAAGTGAAGCATAAGAATCTAAAACTGGACTCACAGGAGAGGTTCAAATCAAAGAAAGTTAGAGTGTGAGTCCTCTTGTGCTTAAGTCGGCATTGTGCCTTTGTATTAAATTCGGATGCAATTTCTGTGTTTCATCGCCAATAAGAAGGTCCAAGGGATACAGTAAACCTGAAGTGAAGCATCGGAATCTAAAACTGTACTCACAGGAGAAGTTCAACTCATATAAAGTTAGAGTGTCAGTCCTCTTGTACTTAAGTAGGCATTGTGCCTTTTGTATTAATTTCGGATGCAATTTCTGTGTTTCATCGTCAATAAGAAGGTCCAAGGAATACAGTAAACCCAAAGTGAAGCATCGGAATCTAAAACTGGACCCACAGGAGAAGTTCAACTCATATAAAGTTAGAGTGTCAGTCCTCTTGTACTTTAGTCGGCATTGTGCCTTTTGTATTAAATTCCGATGCAAGTTCTGTGTTTCATCGTCAATAAGAATGTCCAAGGGATACAGTAAACCTGAAGTGAAGCATCAGAATCTAAAACTGGACTAACAGGAGAGGTTCAAATCAAAGAAAGTTAGAGTGTGAGTCCTCTTGTGCTTAAGTCGGCATTGTGCCTTTTGTATTAAATTCGGATGAAGTTACTGTGTTTCATCGTCAATAAGAAGGTCCAAGGTATACAATAAACCTGAAGTGAAGCACCGGAATCTAAAACTGGACTCACTGGAGAGGTACAAATCATAGAGAGTTAGAGTGTCTGTCCTCTTGTACTTAAGTCGGCATTGTGTCTGTTGTATCAAATTCGGATGCAATTTCTGTGATTGATCGTCAATATTAAGGTCCAAGGGATACAGTAAACCTGAAGTGAAGCATTGGAATCTAAAACTGGACTTACAGCAGAGGTTCAAATCATTGAAAGTTAGAGTATCAGTCCTCTTGTACTTAAGTCGGCATTGTGCCTTTTGTATTAACTTCGGATGCAATTTCTTTGTTTCATCGTCAATAAGAAGGTCCAAGGGATACAGTAAACCTGAAGTGAAGCATCGGAATCTAAAACTGGACTCACAGGAGATGTTCAACTCATAGAATGATAGAGTTTGTGTTTTTTTGTACTTAAGTCGGCATTGTGCCTTTTGTATTAAATTCGGATGCAATTTGTGTGTTTCATCATCAATAAGAAGGTCCAAGGTATACAGTAATCTTAAAGTGAAGCGTCGGAATCTAAAACTGGACTCACAGGAGAGGTTCAACTCATAGAAAGTTAGAGTGTCAGTCCTCTTGTACTTAAGTCGGCATTGTGCTTTTTGTATTAAATTCGGATGCAAGTTCTGTGTTTCATCGTCAATACGAATGTCCAAGGGATACAGTAAACCTGAAGTTAAGCATAAGAAACTAAAACTGGACTCACAGGAGAGGTTCAAATCAAAGAAAGTTAGAGTGTGAGTCCTCTTGTGGTTAAGTCGGCATTGTGCCTTTTGTATTAAATTCGGATGAAATTACTGTGTTTCATCGTCAATAAGAAGGTCCAAGGTATACAGTAATCCTAAAATGAAGCTTTGGAATCTAAAGGTGGATTCACAGGAGAGGTTCGAATCATAGAAAGTTAGAGTGTCAGCCTCTTGTACTTAAGTCGGCATTGTGCCTTTTGTATTAAATTCGGATGCAATTTCTGGGTTTCATCGTCGATAAGTAGGTCCAAGGTATTCAATAAACCTGAACTGACGCATCGGAATCTGAAACTGGACTCACAGGAGAGGTTCAACTCATAGAAAGTTAGAGTGTCAGTCCTCTTGTACCTAAGTCGGCATTGTGCCTTTTGTATTAAATTCGGATGCAAGTTCTGTGTTTCATCGTCAATAAGAAGGTCCATGGTATACAGTGAACCTGAAGTGAAGCATCGGAATCGAAAACTGGACTGACAGGAGAGGTTCAACTCATAGAAAGTTTGAGTGTCAGTCCTCTTGTGCTTAAGTCGGCATTGTGCCTTTGTATTAAATTCGGATGCAATTTCTGTGTTTCATCGTCAATCAGAAGGTCCAAGGGATACAGTAAACCTGAAGTGAAGCATCAGAATCTAAAACTGGACTCACAGGAGATGTTCAACTCATATAAAGTTAGAGTGTCAGTCCTATTATACTTAAGTCGGCATTGTGCCTTTTGTATTAAATTCGGATGCAATTTCTGTGTTTCATCGCCAATATGAAGGTCCAAGGGATACAGTAAACCTGAACTGAAGCATCGGAATCTGAAACTGGACTCACAGGAGAGGTTCAACTCATAGAAAGTTAGAGTGTCAGTCCTCTTGTACTTGAGTCGGCATTGTGCCTATTGTATTAATTTCGGATGCAAGTTCTGTGTTTCATCGTCAATAAGAATGTCCAAGAGATACAGTAAACCTGAAGTGAGGTATCAGAATCTAAAACTGGACTCACAGGAGAGGTTGAAATCAAAGAAAGTTAGAATGTCAGTCCTCTTGTACTTAAGTCGGCATTGTGCCTTTTGGATTAATTTCGGATGCAATTTCTGTGTTTCATCGTCAATAAGAAGGTCCAAGGTATACAGTAATCCTAAAGTGAAGCGTCGGAATCTAAAACTGGACTCAGAGGAGAGGTTCAACTCATAGAAAGTTAGAGTGTCAGTCCTCATGTACTTAAGTTGGCATTGTGCTTTTTGTATTAAATTCGGATGCAAGTTCTGTGTTTCATCGTTAATAAGAATGTCCAAGGGATACAGCAAACCTGAAGTGAAGCATAAGAATCTAAAACTGGACTCACAGGAGAGGTTCAAATCAAAGAAAGTTAGAGTGTGAGTCCTCTTGTGCTTAAGTCGGCATTGTGCCTTTGTATTAAATTCGGATGCAATTTCTGTGTTTCATCGTCAATAAGAAGGTCCAAGGGATACAGTAAACCTGAAGTGAAGCATCGGAATCTAAAACTGTACACACAGGAGAAGTTCAACTCATATAAAGTTAGAGTGTCAGTCCTCTTGTACTTAAGTAGGCATTGTGCCTTTTGTATTAATTTCGGATGCAATTTCTGTGTTTCATCGTCAATAAGAAGGTCCAAGGAATACAGTAAACCCGAAGTGAAGCATCGGAATCTAAAACTGGACCCACAGGAGAAGTTCAACTCATATAAAGTTAGAGTATCAGTCCTCTTGTACTTATGTAGGCATTGTGCCTTTGGTATTAAATTCGGATGCAATTTCTGTGTTTCATCGTCAATAAGAAGGTCCAAGGGATACAGTGAACCTGAACTGAAGCATCGTAATCGAAAACTGGACTCACGGGAGAGGTTCAACTCATAGAAAGTTAGAGTGTCAGTCCTCTTGTACTTAAGTCGGCATTGTGCCTTTTGTATTAAATTCCGATGCAAGTTCTGTGTTTCATCATCAATAAGAAGGTCCAAGGGATACGGTAAACCTGAAGTGAACCATCGGAATCTAAAACTGGACTAAGAGGAATAGTTCAACTCATATATATTTAGAGTGCCAGTCCTCTTGTACTTAAGTATGTATTGTACCTTTTGTATTAAATTCGGATGCAATTCATGTGTTTCATCGTCAATAAGAATTTCCAAGGGATACAGTAAACCTAAACTGAAGCATCGGAATCTAAAACTGGACTCACAGGAGATGTTCAACTCATAGAAAGTTAGAGTGTCAGTCCTCTTGTACTTTAGTCGGCATTGTGCCTTTTGTATTAAATTCCGATGCAAGTTCTGTGTTTCATCGTCAATAAGAATGTCCAAGGGATACAGTAAACCTGAAGTGAAGCATCAGAATCTAAAACTGGACTAACAGGAGAGGTTCAAATCAAAGAAAGTTAGAGTGTGAGTCCTCTTGTGCTTAAGTCGCCATTGTGCCTTTTGTATTAAATTCGGATGAAGTTACTGTGTTTCATCGTCAATAAGAAGGTCCAAGGTATACAATAAACCTGAAGTGAAGCACCGGAATCTAAAACTGGACTCACTGGAGAGGTACAAATCATAGAGAGTTAGAGTGTCTGTCCTCTTGTACTTAAGTCGGCATTGTGCCTGTTGTATCAAATTCGGATGCAATTTCTGTGATTGATCGTCAATATTAAGGTCCAAGGGATACAGTAAACCTGAAGTGAAGCATTGGAATCTAAAACTGGACTTACAGCAGAGGTTCAAATCATTGAAAGTTAGAGTATCAGTCCTCTTGTACTTAAGTCGGCATTGTGCCTTTTGTATTAACTTCGGATGCAATTTCTTTGTTACATCGTCAATAAGAAGGTCCAAGGGATACAGTAAACCTGAAGTGAAGCATCGGAATCTAAAACTGGACTCACAGGAGATGTTCAACTCATAGAATGATAGAGTTTGTGTTTTCTTGTACTTAAGTCGGCATTGTGCCTTTTGTATTAAATTCGGATGCAATTTGTGTGTTTCATCGTCAATATGAAGGTCCAAGGTATACAGTAAACATGAAGTGAAGCATCGGAATCTAAAACTGGACTCACAGCAGAGGTTCAACTTATAGAAAGTTAGAGTGTCAGTCCTCTTGTACTTACGTTGGCATTGTGCCTTTTGTATTAAATTCGGATGCAAGTTCTGTGTTTCATCGTCAATTAGAATGTCCAAGGGACACAGTAAACCTGAAGTGAGGCATCAGAATCTAAAACTGGACTCACAGGAGAGGTTCAATTCAAAGAAAGTTAGAATGTCAGTCCTCTTGTACTTAAGTCGGCATTGTGCCTTTTGTATTAAATTCGGATGCAATTTCTGTGTTTCATCGTCAATAAGAAGGTCCAAGGTATACAGTAATCCTAAAGTGAAGCATCGGAATCTAAAACTGGACTCACAGGAGATGTTCAACTCATAGAAAGATAGAGTGTCTGTCCTCTTGTATTTAAGACGGCATTGTGCCTTTTGTATTAAATTCGGATGCAATTTCTGTGTTTCATCGTCAATAAGAAGTTACAAGGAATACAGTAAACCTGAAGTGAAGCATCGGAATCTAAAACTGGACTCACAGGAGATGTTCAACTCATAGAAAGATAGAGTGTCTGTTTTCTTGTACTTAAGTCGGCATTGTGCCTTTTGTATTAAATTCGGATGCAATTTCTGTGTTTCATCGTCAATAAGAAGAACCTGAAGTAAAGCATCAGAATCTAGGACTGGACTCACAGGAGAGTTTCAACTCATAGAAAGTTAGAGTGTCAGTCCTCTTGTACTTAAGTCGGCATTGTGCCTTTTGTATTAAATTCGGATGCAATTTCTGTGTTTCATCGTCAATAAGATGGTCCAAGGGATTTTGTAAACCTGAAGTGAAGCATCGGAATCTAAAACTGGACTCACAGGAGAAGTTCAACTCATATAAAGTTAGAGTGTCAGTCCTCTTGTACTTAAGTAGGCATTGTGACTTTTGTATTAAATTCGGATGCAATTTCTGTGATTCATCGTCAATAAGAAGGAACAAGGGATACAGTAATCCTGAACTGAAGCATCGGAATCTAAAACTGGACTCACGTGAGATGTTTAACTCATAGTAAGATAGAGAGTCTGTCCTCTTGTTTTTAAGACCGCATTGTAGCTTTTGTATTAAATTCGGAGGCAATTTCTGTGTTGCATCGTCAATAAGAAGGTACAAGGTATACAGTGAACCTGAAGTGAAGCATCGAAATCGAAAACTGGACTCACAGGAGAGGTTTAACTCATAGAAAGTTTGAGTGTTAGTCCTCTTGTACTTAAGTGGGCATTGTGCCTTTTGTATTAAATTCGGATGCAATTTCTGTGTTTCATCGTCTATAAGAAGGTCCAAGGGATACGGTAAACCTAAAATGAAGCATCGGAATCGAAAACTGGACTCAGAGGAAAAGTTCAACTCCTGTAAATTTAGAGTGTCAGTCCTCTTGTACTTAAGTAGGTATTGTGCCTTTCGTATTAAATTCGGATGCAATTCATGTGTTTCATCGTCAATAAGAAGGTCCAAGGCATACAGTAGACCTGAACTGAAGCATCGGAATCTAAAACTGGACTCACAGGAGAGGTTCAACTCATCGAAAGTTAGAGTGTCAGTCCTCTTGTACTTAAGTCGGCACTGTGCCTTTTGTATTAAATTCCGATGCAAGTTCTGTGTTTCATCGTCAATAAGAATGTCCAAGGGATACAGTAAACCTGAAGTGAAGCATCAGAATCTAATACTGGACTAACAGGAGAGGTTCAAATCAAAGATAGTTAGAGTGTCAGTCCTCTTGTACTTGAGTCGGCATTGTGCCTTTTGTACTAAATTCGGATGCAATTTCTGGGTTTCATCGTCAATAAGAAGGTCCAAGGTATACAATAAACCTAAAGTGAAGCACCGGAATCTAAAACTGGACTCACTGGAGAGGTACAAGTCATAGAGAGTTAGAGTGTCTGTCCTCTTGTACTTAAGTCGGCATTGTGCCTGTTGTATTAATTTCTGTGATTGATCCTCAATATGAAGGTCCAAGGGATACAGTAAACCTGAAGTTAGGCATCGGAATCTAAAACTGGATTTACAGGAGAGGTTCAAATCATTGAAAGTTAGAGTATCAGTCCTCTTGTACTTAAGTCGGAATTGTGCCTTTTGTATTAAATTCGGATGCAATTTCTGTGTTTCATCGTCAATAAGAAGAACCTGAAGTAAAGCATCAGAATCTAAAACTGGACTCACAGGAGAGGTTCAAATCATAGAAAGTTAGAGTGTCAGTCCTCTTGTACTTACGTCGGCATTGTGCCTGTTGTATTAAATTCGGATGCAATTTCTGTGGTTCATCGTCAATAAGAAGTTCCAAGGAATACAGTAAACCTGAAGTGAAGCATCGGAATCTAAAACTGGACTCACAGGAGATGTTCAACTCATAGAAAGAGAGAGTGTCAGTCCTCTTGTATTTAAGACGGCATTGTGCCTTTTGTATTAAATTCGGATGCAATTTCTGTGTTTCATCGTCAATAAGAAGTTCCAAGGAATACAGTAAACCTGAAGTGAAGCATCGGAATTTAAAACTGGACTCACAGGAGATGTTCAACTCATAGAAAGATAGAGTGTCTGTTTTCTTGTACTTAAGTCGGCATTGTGCCTTTTGTATTAAATTCGGATGCAATTTCTGTGTTTCATCGTCAATAAAAAGGTCCAAGATATACAGCAATCCTGAAGTGAAGCATCGGAATCGAAAACTGGAATCACAGGAGAGGTTCAACTCATAGAAAGTTTGAGTGTCAGTCCTCTTGTGCTTAAGTCGGCATTGTGCTTTTGTATTACATTCGGATGCAATTTCTGTGTTTCATCGTCAATAAGAAGGTCCAAGGGATACAGTAAACCTGAAGTGTAGCATAAGAATCTAAAACTGGACTCACAGGAGAGGTTCAAATCAAAGAAAGTTAGAGTGTGAGTCCTCTTGTGCTTAAGTCGGCATTGTGCCTTTGTATTAAATTCGGATGCAATTTCTGTGTTTCATCGTCAATAAGAAGGTCCAAGGGATACAGTAAACCTGAAGTGAAGCATCGGAATCTAAAACTGTACTCACAGGAGAAGTTCAACTCATATAAAGTTAGAGTGTCAGTCCTCTTGTACTTAAGTAGGCATTGTGCCTTTTGTATTAATTTCGGATGCAATTTCTGTGTTTCATCGTCAATAAGAAGGTCCAAGGAATACAGTAAACCCAAAGTGAAGCATCGGAATCTAAAACTGGACCCACAGGAGAAGTTCAACTCATATAAAGTTAGAGTGTCAGTCCTCTTGTACTTTAGTCAGCATTGTGCCTTTTGTATTAAATTCCGATGCAAGTTCTGTGTTTCATCGTCAATAAGAATGTCCAAGGGATACAGTAAACCTGAAGTGAAGCATCAGAATCTAAAACTGGACTAACAGGAGAGGTTCAAATCAAAGAAAGTTAGAGTGTGAGTCCTCTTGTGCTTAAGTCGGCATTGTGCCTTTTGTATTAAATTCGGATGAAGTTACTGTGTTTCATCGTCAATAAGAAGGTCCAAGGTATACAATAAACCTGAAGTGAAGCACCGGAATCTAAAACTGGACTCACTGGAGAGGTACAAATCATAGAGAGTTAGAGTGTCTGTCCTCTTGTACTTAAGTCGGCATTGTGCCTGTTGTATCAAATTCGGATGCAATTTCTGTGATTGATCGTCAATATTAAGGTCCAAGGGATACAGTAAACCTGAAGTGAAGCATTGGAATCTAAAACTGGACTTACAGCAGAGGTTCAAATCATTGAAAGTTAGAGTATCAGTCCTCTTGTACTTAAGTCGGCATTGTGCCTTTTGTATTAACTTCGGATGCAATTTCTTTGTTTCATCGTCAATAAGAAGGTCCAAGGGATACAGTAAACCTGAAGTGAAGCATCGGAATCTAAAACTGGACTCACAGGAGATGTTCAACTCATAGAATGATAGAGTTTGTGTTTTCTTGTACTTAAGTCGGCATTGTGCCTTTTGTATTAAATTCGGACGCAATTTGTGTGTTTCATCATCAATATGAAGGTCCAAGGTATACAGTAAACATGAAGTGAAGCATCGGAATCTAAAACTGGACTCACAGCAGAGGTTCAACTCATAGAAAGTTAGAGTGTCAGTCCTCTTGTACTTACGTCGGCATTGTGCCTTTTGTATTAAATTCGGATGCAAGTTCTGTGTTTCATCGTCAATTAGAATGTCCAAGGGACACAGTAAACCTGAAGTGAGGCATCAGAATCTAAAACTGGACTCACAGGAGAGGTTCAATTCAAAGAAAGTTAGAATGTCAGTCCTCTTGTACTTAAGTCGGCATTGTGCCTTTTGTATTAAATTCGGATGCAATTTCTGTGTTTCATCGTCAATAAGAAGGTCCAAGGTATACAGTAATCCTAAAGTGAAGCATCGGAATCTAAAACTGGACTCACAGGAGATGTTCAACTCATAGAAAGATAGAGTGTCTGTCCGCTTGTATTTAAGACGGCATAGTGCCTTTTGTATTAAATTCGGATGCAATTTCTGTGTTTCATCGTCAATAAGAAGTTACAAGGAATACAGTAAACCTGAACTGAAGCATCGGAATCTAAAACTGGACTCACAGGAGATGTTCAACTCATAGAAAGTTAGAGTGTCAGTCCTCTTGTACTTTAGTCGGCATTGTGCCTTTTGTATTAAATTCCGATGCAAGTTCTGTGTTTCATCGTCAATAAGAATGTCCAAGGGATACAGTAAACCTGAAGTGAAGCATCAGAATCTAAAACTGGACTAACAGGAGAGGTTCAAATCAAAGAAAGTTAGAGTGTGAGTCCTCATGTGCTTAAGTCGGCATTGTGCCTTTTGTATTAAATTCGGATGAAGTTACTGTGTTTCATCGTCAATAAGAAGGTCCAAGGTATACAATAAACCTGAAGTGAAGCACCGGAATCTAAAACTGGACTCACTGGAGAGGTACAAATCATAGAGAGTTAGAGTGTCTGTCCTCTTGTACTTAAGTCGGCATTGTGCCTTTTGTATTAAATTCGGATGCAATTTCTGTGTTTCATCGTCAATAAGAAGAACCTGAAGTAAAGCATCAGAATCTAAAACTGGACTCACAGGAGAGGTTCAAATCATAGAAAGTTAGAGTGTCAGTCCTCTTGTACTTACGTCGGCATTGTGCCTGTTGTATTAAATTCGGATGCAATTTCTGTGGTTCATCGTCAATAAGAAGTTCCAAGGAATACAGTAAACCTGAAGTGAAGCATCGGAATCTAAAACTGGACTCACAGGAGATGTTCAACTCATAGAAAGAGAGAGTGTCAGTCCTCTTGTATTTAAGACGGCATTGTGCCTTTTGTATTAAATTCGGATGCAATTTCTGTGTTTCATCGTCAATAAGAAGTTCCAAGGAATACAGTAAACCTGAAGTGAAGCATCGGAATTTAAAACTGGACTCACAGGAGATGTTCAACTCATAGAAAGACAGAGTGTCTGTTTTCTTGTACTTAAGTCGGCATTGTGCCTTTTGTATTAAATTCGGATGCAATTTCTGTGTTTCATCGTCAATAAAAAGGTCCAAGATATACAGCAAACCTGAAGTGAAGCATCGGAATCGAAAACTGGAATCACAGGAGAGGTTCAACTCATAGAAAGTTTGAGTGTCAGTCCTCTTGTGCTTAAGTCGGCATTGTGCTTTTGTATTACATTCGGATGCAATTTCTGTGTTTCATCGTCAATAAGAAGGTCCAAGGGATACAGTAAACCTGAAGTGAAGCATAAGAATCTAAAACTGGACTCACAGGAGAGGTTCAAATCAAAGAAAGTTAGAGTGTGAGTCCTCTTGTGCTTAAGTCGGCATTGTGCCTTTGTATTAAATTCGGATGCAATTTCTGTGTTTCATCGTCAATAAGAAGGTCCAAGGGATACAGTAAACCTGAAGTGAAGCATCGGAATCTAAAACTGTACTCACAGGAGAAGTTCAACTCATATAAAGTTAGAGTGTCAGTCCTCTTGTACTTAAGTAGGCATTGTGCCTTTTGTATTAATTTCGGATGCAATTTCTGTGTTTCATCGTCAATAAGAAGGTCCAAGGAATACAGTAAACCCAAAGTGAAGCATCGGAATCTAAAACTGGACCCACAGGAGAAGTTCAACTCATATAAAGTTAGAGTGTCAGTCCTCTTGTACTTTAGTCAGCATTGTGCCTTTTGTATTAAATTCCGATGCAAGTTCTGTGTTTCATCGTCAATAAGAATGTCCAAGGGATACAGTAAACCTGAAGTGAAGCATCAGAATCTAAAACTGGACTAACAGGAGAGGTTCAAATCAAAGAAAGTTAGAGTGTGAGTCCTCTTGTGCTTAAGTCGGCATTGTGCCTTTTGTATTAAATTCGGATGAAGTTACTGTGTTTCATCGTCAATAAGAAGGTCCAAGGTATACAATAAACCTGAAGTGAAGCACCGGAATCTAAAACTGGACTCACTGGAGAGGTACAAATCATAGAGAGTTAGAGTGTCTGTCCTCTTGTACTTAAGTCGGCATTGTGCCTGTTGTATCAAATTCGGATGCAATTTCTGTGATTGATCGTCAATATTAAGGTCCAAGGGATACAGTAAACCTGAAGTGAAGCATTGGAATCTAAAACTGGACTTACAGCAGAGGTTCAAATCATTGAAAGTTAGAGTATCAGTCCTCTTGTACTTAAGTCGGCATTGTGCCTTTTGTATTAACTTCGGATGCAATTTCTTTGTTTCATCGTCAATAAGAAGGTCCAAGGGATACAGTAAACCTGAAGTGAAGCATCGGAATCTAAAACTGGACTCACAGGAGATGTTCAACTCATAGAATGATAGAGTTTGTGTTTTCTTGTACTTAAGTCGGCATTGTGCCTTTTGTATTAAATTCGGACGCAATTTGTGTGTTTCATCATCAATATGAAGGTCCAAGGTATACAGTAAACATGAAGTGAAGCATCGGAATCTAAAACTGGACTCACAGCAGAGGTTCAACTCATAGAAAGTTAGAGTGTCAGTCCTCTTGTGCTTACGTCGGCATTGTGCCTTTTGTATTAAATTCGGATGCAAGTTCTGTGTTTCATCGTCAATTAGAATGTCCAAGGGACACAGTAAACCTGAAGTGAGGCATCAGAATCTAAAACTGGACTCACAGGAGAGGTTCAATTCAAAGAAAGTTAGAATGTCAGTCCTCTTGTACTTAAGTCGGCATTGTGCCTTTTGTATTAAATTCGGATGCAATTTCTGTGTTTCATCGTCAATAAGAAGGTCCAAGGTATACAGTAATCCTAAAGTGAAGCATCGGAATCTAAAACTGGACTCACAGGAGATGTTCAACTCATAGAAAGATAGAGTGTCTGTCCGCTTGTATTTAAGACGGCATAGTGCCTTTTGTATTAAATTCGGATGCAATTTCTGTGTTTCATCGTCAATAAGAAGTTACAAGGAATACAGTAAACCTGAACTGAAGCATCGGAATCTAAAACTGGACTCACAGGAGATGTTCAACTCATAGAAAGTTAGAGTGTCAGTCCTCTTGTACTTTAGTCGGCATTGTGCCTTTTGTATTAAATTCCGATGCAAGTTCTGTGTTTCATCGTCAATAAGAATGTCCAAGGGATACAGTAAACCTGAAGTGAAGCATCAGAATCTAAAACTGGACTAACAGGAGAGGTTCAAATCAAAGAAAGTTAGAGTGTGAGTCCTCATGTGCTTAAGTCGGCATTGTGCCTTTTGTATTAAATTCGGATGAAGTTACTGTGTTTCATCGTCAATAAGAAGGTCCAAGGTATACAATAAACCTGAAGTGAAGCACCGGAATCTAAAACTGGACTCACTGGAGAGGTACAAATCATAGAGAGTTAGAGTGTCTGTCCTCTTGTACTTAAGTCGGCATTGTGCCTGTTGTATCAAATTCGGATGCAATTTCTGTGATTGATCGTCAATATTAAGGTCCAAGGGATACAGTAAACCTGAAGTGAAGCATTGGAATCTAAAACTGGACTTACAGCAGAGGTTCAAATCATTGAAAGTTAGAGTATCAGTCCTCTTGTACTTAAGTCGGCATTGTGCCTTTTGTATTAACTTCGGATGCAATTTCTTTGTTTCATCGTCAATAAGAAGGTCCAAGGGATACAGTAAACCTGAAGTGAAGCATCGGAATCTAAAACTGGACTCACAGGAGATGTTCAACTCATAGAATGATAGAGTTTGTGTTTTCTTGTACTTAAGTCGGCATTGTGCCTTTTGTATTAAATTCGGATGCAATTTGTGTGTTTCATCGACAATATGAAGGTCCAAGGTATACAGCAAACATGAAGTAAAGCATCGGAATCTAAAACTGGACTCACAGCAGAGGTTCAACTCATAGAAAGTTAGAGTGTCAGTCCTCTTGTACTTACGTCGGCATTGTGCCTTTTGTATTAAATTCGGATGCAAGTTCTGTGTTTCATCGTCAATTAGAATGTCCAAGGGACACAGTAAACCTGAAGTGAGGCATCAGAATCTAAAACTGGACTCACAGGAGAGGTTCAATTCAAAGAAAGTTAGAATGTCAGTCCTCTTGTACTTAAGTCGGCATTGTGCCTTTTGTATTAAATTCGGATGCAATTTCTGTGTTTCATCGTCAATAAGAAGGTCCAAGGTATACAGTAATCCTAAAGTGAAGCATCGGAATCTAAAACTGGACTCACAGGAGATGTTCAACTCATAGAAAGATAGAGTGTCTGTCCGCTTGTATTTAAGACGGCATAGTGCCTTTTGTATTAAATTCGGATGCAATTTCTGTGTTTCATCGTCAATAAGAAGTTACAAGGAATACAGTAAACCTGAACTGAAGCATCGGAATCTAAAACTGGACTCACAGGAGATGTTCAACTCATAGAAAGTTAGAGTGTCAGTCCTCTTGTACTTTAGTCGGCATTGTGCCTTTTGTATTAAATTCCGATGCAAGTTCTGTGTTTCATCGTCAATAAGAATGTCCAAGGGATACAGTAAACCTGAAGTGAAGCATCAGAATCTAAAACTGGACTAACAGGAGAGGTTCAAATCAAAGAAAGTTAGAGTGTGAGTCCTCATGTGCTTAAGTCGGCATTGTGCCTTTTGTATTAAATTCGGATGAAGTTACTGTGTTTCATCGTCAATAAGAAGGTCCAAGGTATACAATAAACCTGAAGTGAAGCACCGGAATCTAAAACTGGACTCACTGGAGAGGTACAAATCATAGAGAGTTAGAGTGTCTGTCCTCTTGTACTTAAGTCGGCATTGTGCCTGTTGTATCAAATTCGGATGCAATTTCTGTGATTGATCGTCAATATTAAGGTCCAAGGGATACAGTAAACCTGAAGTGAAGCATTGGAATCTAAAACTGGACTTACAGCAGAGGTTCAAATCATTGAAAGTTAGAGTATCAGTCCTCTTGTACTTAAGTCGGCATTGTGCCTTTTGTATTAACTTCGGATGCAATTTCTTTGTTTCATCGTCAATAAGAAGGTCCAAGGGATACAGTAAACCTGAAGTGAAGCATCGGAATCTAAAACTGGACTCACAGGAGATGTTCAACTCATAGAATGATAGAGTTTGTGTTTTCTTGTACTTAAGTCGGCATTGTGCCTTTTGTATTAAATTCGGATGCAATTTGTGTGTTTCATCGACAATATGAAGGTCCAAGGTATACAGTAAACATGAAGTGAAGCATCGGAATCTAAAACTGGACTCACAGCAGAGGTTCAACTCATAGAAAGTTAGAGTGTCAGTCCTCTTGTACTTACGTCGGCATTGTGCCTTTTGTATTAAATTCGGATGCAAGTTCTGTGTTTCATCGTCAATTAGAATGTCCAAGGGACACAGTAAACCTGAAGTGAGGCATCAGAATCTAAAACTGGACTCACAGGAGAGGTTCAATTCAAAGAAAGTTAGAATGTCAGTCCTCTTGTACTTAAGTCGGCATTGTGCCTTTTGTATTAAATTCGGATGCAATTTCTGTGTTTCATCGTCAATAAGAAGGTCCAAGGTATACAGTAATCCTAAAGTGAAGCATCGGAATCTAAAACTGGACTCACAGGAGATGTTCAACTCATAGAAAGATAGAGTGTCTGTCCTCTTGTATTTAAGACGGCATAGTGCCTTTTGTATTAAATTCGGATGCAATTTCTGTGTTTCATCGTCAATAAGAAGTTACAAGGAATACAGTAAACCTGAAGTGAAGCATCGGAATCTAAAACTGGACTCACAGAAGATGTTCAACTCATAGAAAGATAGAGTGTCTGTTTTCTTGTACCTAAGTCGGCATTGTGCCTTTTGTATTAAATTCGGATGCAATTTCTGTGTTTCATCGTCAATAAGATGGTCCAAGGGATTTTGTAAACCTGAAGTGAAGCATCGGAATCTAAAACTGGACTCACAGGGGAAGTTTAACTCATATAAAGTTAGAGTGTCAGTCCTCTTGTACTTAAGTAGGCATTGTGACTTTTGTATTAAATTCGGATGCAATTTCTGTGATTCATCGTCAATAAGAAGGAACAAGGGATACAGTAATCCTGAACTGAAGCATCGGAATCTAAAACTGGACTCACGTGAGATGTTCAACTCATAGTAAGATAGAGAGTGTGTCCTCTTGTTTTTAAGACGGCATTGTGCCTTTTGTATTAAAATCGGATGCAAT
Source organism: Schistocerca americana (assembly GCF_021461395.2). Classification (NCBI taxonomy): domain Eukaryota; kingdom Metazoa; phylum Arthropoda; class Insecta; order Orthoptera; family Acrididae; genus Schistocerca; species Schistocerca americana. Next base: position 1,068,292,942 of record NC_060120.1, on the reverse strand, counting down.
TTCTGTGTTGCATCGTCAATAAGAAGGTACAAGGTATACAGTGAACCTGAAGTGAAGCATCGAAATCGAAAACTGGACTCACAGGAGAGGTTTAACTCATAGAAAGTTTGAGTGTTAGTCCACTTGTACTTAAGTGGGCATTGTGCCTTTTGTATTAAATTCGGATGCAATTTCTGTGTTTCATCGTCAATAAGAAGGTCCAAGGGATACGGTAAACCTAAAATGAAGCATCGGAATCGAAAACTGGACTCAGAGGAAAAGTTCAACTCCTGTAAATTTAGAGTGTCAGTCCTCTTGTACTTAAGTCGGCACTGTGCCTTTTGTATTAATTTCCGATGCAAGTTCTGTGTTTCATCGTCAATAAGAATGTCCAAGGGATACAGTAAACCTGAAGTGAAGCATCAGAATCTAATACTGGACTAACAGGAGAGGTTCAAATCAAAGAAAGTTAGAGTGTCAGTCCTCTTGTACTTGAGTCGGCATTGTGCCTTTTGTATTAAATTCGGATGCAATTTCTGGGTTTCGTCGTCAATAAGAAGGTCCAAGGTATACAATAAACCTAAAGTGAAGCACCGGAATCTAAAACTGGACTCACTGGAGAGGTACAAGTCATAGAGAGTTAGAGTGTCTGTCCTCTTGTACGTAAGTCGGCATTGTGCCTGTTGTATTAATTTCCGATGCAATTTCTGTGATTGATCCTCAATATGAAGGTCCAAGGGATACAGTAAACCTGAAGTTAGGCATCGGAATCTAAAACTGGATTTACAGGAGAGGTTCAAATCATTGAAAGTTAGAGTATCAGTCCTCTTGTACTTAAGTCGTAATTGTGAATTTTCTATTACATTCGGATGCAATTTCTTTATTTCATCGTCAATAAGAAGGTCCAAGTGATACAGTAAACCTGAAGTGAAGCATCGGTATCTAAAACTGGACTCACAGGAGATGTTCAACTCATAGAAAGGTAGAGTGTCTGTTTTCTTGTACTTAAGTCGGCATTGTGCCTTTTGTATTAAATTCGGATGCAATTTGTGTGTTTCATCGTCAATAAGAAGGTCCAAGGTATACAGTAAAGCTGAAGTGAAGCACCGGAATCTAAAACTGGACTCGCAGGAGAGGTTCAACTCATAGAAAGTTAGAGTGTCAGTCCTCTTGTACTTACGTCGGTATTGTGCCTTTTGTATTAAATTCGGATGCAATTTCTGTGTTTCATCGTCTATAATAAGGTCCATGGGATACAGTAAACCTGAAGTGAAGCATCAGAATCTAAAACTGGACTCACAGGAGATGTTCAACTCATACAAAGTTAGAGTGTCAGTCCTCTTGTACTTAAGGTGGCATTGTGCCTTTTGTATTAAATTCGGATGCAATTTCTGTGTTTCATCGTCAATAAGAAGTACCTGAAGTAAAGCATCAGAATCTAAGACTGGACTCACAGGAGAGGTTCAAATCATAGAAAGTTAGAGTGTCAGTCCTCTTGTACTTACGTCGGCATTGTGCCTGTTGTATTAAATTCGGATGCAATTTCTGTGGTTCATCGTCAATAAGAAGTTCCAAGGAATACAGTAAACCTGAAGTGAAGCATCGGAATCTAAAACTGGACTCACATTAGATGTTCAACTCATAGAAAGAGAGAGTGTCAGTCCTCTTGTATTTAAGACGGCATTGTGCCTTTTGTATTAAATTCGGATGCAATTTCTGTGTTTCATCGTCAATAAGAAGTTCCAAGGAATACAGTAAACCTGAAGTGAAGCATCGGAATTTAAAACTGGACTCACAGGAGATGTTCAACTCATAGAAAGATAGAGTGTCTGTTTTCTTGTACTTAAGTCGGCATTGTGCCTTTTGTATTAAATTCGGATGCAATTTCTGTGTTTCATCGTCAATAAGAAGAACCTGAAGTAAAGCATCAGAATCTAAGACTGGACTCACAGGAGAGGTTCAACTCATAGAAAGTTAGAGTGTCAGTCCTCTTGTACTTAAGTCGGCATTGTGCCTTTTGTATTAAATTCGGATGAAAGTTCTGTGTTTCATCGCCAATTAGAATGTCCAAGGGATACAGTAAACCTAAAGTGAGGCATCGGAATCTAAAACTGGACTCACAGGAGAGGTTCAATTCAAAGAAAGTTAGAATGTCGGTCCTCTTGTACTTAAGTCGGCATTGTGCCTTTTGTATTAAATTCGGATGCAATTTCTGTGTTTCATCGTCAATAAGAAGGTCCAAGGTATACAGTAATCCTAAAGTGAAGCATCGGAATCGAGAACTGGACTCACAGGAGGGGTTCAACTAATAGAAAGTTTGAGTGTCAGTCCTCTTGTACTTAAGTCGTCATTGTGCCTTTTGTATTAAATTCGGATGCAATTTCTGTGTTTCATCGTCAATAAGATGGTCCAAGGGATATTGTAAACCTGAAGTGAAGCATCGGAATCTAAAACTGGACTCACAGGAGAAGTTCAACTCATATAAAGTTAGAGTGTCAGTCCTCTTGTACTTAAGTAGGCATTGTGACTTTTGTATTAAATTCGGATGCAATTTCTGTGTTTCATCGTCAATAAGAAGGTACAAGGGATACAGTAAACCTGACCTGAAGCATCGGAATCTAAAACTGGACTCACGGGAGATGTTCAACTCATAGTAAGATAGAGAGTCTGTCCTCTTGTTTTTAAGACGGCATTGTGCCTTTTGTATTAAATTCGGATGCAATTTCTGTGTTTCATCGTCAATAAGAAGGTACAAGGTATACAGTGAACCTGAAGTGAAGCATCGGAATTGAAAACTGGACTCACAGGAGACGTTTAACTCATAGAAAGTTTGAGTGTTAGTCCTCTTGTACTTAAGTGGGCATTGTGCCTTTTGTATTAAATTCGGATGCAATTTCTGTGTTTCATCGTCAATAAGTAGGTCCAAGGGATACGGTAAACCTAAAATGAAGCATCGGAATCGAAAACTGGACTCAGAGGAAAAGTTCAACTCCTATAAATTTAGAGTGTCAGTCCTCTTGTACTTAAGTGGGTATTGTGCCTTTTGTATTAAATTCGGATGCAATTCATGTGTTTCATCGTCAATAAGAAGGTCCAAGGGATACAGTAGACCTGAACTGAAGCATCGGAATCTAAAACTGGACTCACAGGAGAGGTTCAACTCATCGAAAGTTAGAGTGTCAGTCCTCTTGTACTTAAGTCGGCACTGTGCCTATTGTATTAAATTCCGATGCAAGTTCTGTGTTTCATCGTCAATAAGAATGTCCAAGGGATACAGTAAACCTGAAGTGAAGCATCAGAATCTAATACTGGACTAACAGGAGAGGTTCAAATCAAAAAAAGTTAGAGTGTCAGTCCTCTTGTACTTAACTCGGCATTGTGCCTTTTGTATTAAATTCGGATGCAATTTCTGGGTTTCATCGTCAATAAGAAGGTCCAAGGTATACAATAAACCTGAAGTGAAGCACCGGAATCTAAAACTGGATTTACTGGAGAGGTACAAATCATAGAGTGTTAGAGTGTCTGTCCTCTTGTACTTAAGTCGGCATTGTGCCTGTTGTGTTACATTCGGATGCAATTTCTGTGATTGATCGTCAATATGAAGGTCCAAGGGATACAGTAAACCTGAAGTGAAGCATCGGAATCTAAAACTGGACTTACAGGAGAGGTTCAAATCATAGATAGTTAGAGTATCAGTCCTCTTGGACTTCAGTCGGCATTGTGCCTTTTGTATTAAATTCGGATGCAATTTCTTTGTTTCATCGTCAATAAGAAGGTCCGAGTGATACAGTAAACCTGAAGTGAAGCATCGGAATCTAAAACTGGACTCACAGGAGATGTTCAACTCATAGAAAGATAGAGTGTCTGTTTTCTTGTACTTAAGTCGGCATTGTGCCTTTTGTATTAAATTCGGTTGCAATATGTGTGTTTCATCGTCAATAAGAAGGTCCAAGGTATACAGTAAACCTGAAGTGAAGCACCGGAATCTAAAACTGGACTCACAGGAGAGGTTCAACACATCGAAAGTTAGAGTGTCAGTCCTCTTGTACTTACGTCGGCATTGTGCCTTTTGTATTAAATTCGGATGCAACTTCTGTGTTTCATCGTCTATAAGAAGGTCCATGGGATACAGTAAACCTGAAGTGAAGCATCGGAATCTAAAACTGGACTCACAGCAGATGTTCAACTCATATAAAGTTAGAGTGTCAGTCCTCTTGTACTTAAGTCGGCATTGTGCCTTTTGTATTAAATTCGGATGCAATTTCTGTGTTTCATCGTCAATAAGAAGAACCTGAAGTAAAGCATCAGAATCTAAGACTGGACTCACAGGAGAGGTTCAAATCATAGAAAGTTAGAGTGTCAGTCCTCTTGTACTTACGTCGGCATTGTGCCTGTTGTATTAAATTCGGATGCAATTTCTGTTTTTCATCGTCAATAAGAAGCTCCAAGGGATACAGTAAACCTGAAGTGAAGCATCGGAATCTAAAATTGGACTCACAGGAGAGGTTCAAATCGTAGAATGTTAGATTGTCAGTCCTCTTGCACTTACGTTGGCATTGTGCCTTTTGTATTAAATTCGGATGCAATTTCTGTGTTTCATTGTCAAAAACAAGGGCCAAGGGATACTTAAACCTGAAGTGAAGCATTGGAATCTAAAACTGAACTCACTGGAGAGGTTCAAATCATAGAAAGTTAGAGTGTCAGGCCTCTTGTACTTAAGTCGGCATTGTGTCTTTTGTATTAAATTCGGATGCAATTTCTGTGTTTCATCGTCAATAACAAGGTCCAAGGAATACAATATACCTGAAGTGAAGCATCGGTATCTAAAACTGGACTCACTGGCGAGGTTCATATCATAGAAAGTTAAAGTGTCAGTTCTCTTGTTCTTATGTCGGCAATGTGCCTTTGTATTAAATTCGGATGCAATTTCTGTTTTTCATCGTCAATAAGAAGCTCCAAGGGATACAGTAAACCTGAAGTGGAGCATCAGAATCTAAAATTGGACTCACAGGAGAGGTTCAAATCATAGAAAGTTAGGGTGTCAGTCCTCTTGTACTTAAGTTGGCATTGTGCCTTTGTATTAAATTCGGATGCAATTTCTGTGTTTCATTGTCAATAAGAAGGGCCAAGGGATACGGTAAACCTGAAGTGAAGCATCGGAATCTAAAACTGGACTCACTAGAGAGGTTCAAATCATAGAAAGTTAGTGTGTCAGTCCTCTTGTACTTAAGTCGGTATTGTGCCTTTAGTATGAAATTCTGATGCAATTTATGTGTTTCATCGTCAATAAGAAGGTCCAAGGGATACAGTAAACCTGAAGTGAAGCATCAGAATCTAAAATTGGACTCACAGGAGAGGTTCAAATCATAGAGAGTGAGAGTGTCAGTCCTCTTGAACTTAAGTCGGCATTGTGCGTTTTGTATTAAATTGGGATGCAATTTCTGTGTTTCATCGTCAATAAGAAGGTCCAAGGGACACAGTAAAACTGAAGTGAAGCATTGGAATCTAACACTGGACTCACTGGAGTGGTTCAAATCATAGAAAGTTAGAGTGTTAGTCCTCTTGTACTTAAGTCGGCATTGAGCTTTTGTATTAAATTCGGATGCAATTTCTGTGTTTCATCGTCAATAAGAATGTCCAAGGGATAATTAAACCTGAAGTGAAGCATCGGAATCTATAACTGGACTCACAGGTTCTACCCATAGAAAGTTAGAGTGTCAATCCTCTTGTACTTAAGTCAGCATTGTGCCTTTTGTATTAAATTCGGATGCAACTTCTGTGATTCATCGTCAATAAGAAGGTCCACGTTATACAATAAACCTGAAGTAACGCATCGGAATCTAAAAAATGGACTCACTGGAGATGTTCAAATCATAGGAAGTTAGAGTGTCAGTTCTCTTGTACTTAAGTCGGCAATGTGCCTTTGTATTAAATTCGGATTCAATTTCTGTTTTTCATCGTCAATAAGAAGCTCCAAGGGATACAGTAAACCTGAAGTGAAGCATCGGAATCTAAAACTGGATCACAGGAGAGGTTCAAATCATAGAAAGTTAGAGTGTCAGTATTCTTGTACTTAAGTCGGCATTGTGCCTTTTGTATTAAATTCGGATGCAATTTCTGTGTTTCATCGCCAATAAGAAGGTCCAAGGTATACAATAAACCTGAAGTGAAGCATCGGAAACTAAAAAATGGACTCACTGGAGACGTTCAAATCATAGAAAGTTAGTGTGTCAGTTCTCTTGTACTTAAGTCGGCAATGTGCCTTTGCATTAAATTCGGATTCAATATCTGTTTTTCATCGTCAATAAGAAGCTCCAAGGGATACAGTAAACCTGAAGTGAAGCATCGGAATCTAAAATTGGACTCACAGGAGAGGTTCAAATCATAGAAAGTTAGAGTGTCAGTCCTCTTGTACTTATGTTGGCATTGTGCATTTGTATTAATTTCGGATGCAATTTCTGTGTTTCATTGTCAATAAGAAGGGCCAAGGGATACAGTAAACCTGAAGTGAAGCATCGGAATCTAAAACTGGACTCACTGGAGAGGTTTAAATCATAGAAAGTTAGAGTGTCACTCCTCTTGTACTTAATTCGGCATTGTGCCTTTTGTAATAAAATTCGGATCCAATTTCTGTGGTTCATCGTCAATAAGAAGGTCCAAGGGATACAGCAAACCTGAAGTGAAGCATCGGAATCTAACACTGGACTCACAGGAGAGGTTTAAATCATAGAAAGTTAGAGTGTCCGTCCCCTTGTACTTAAGACGGCATTGTGCTTTTGTATTAAATTCAGATGCAATTTCTGTGTTTCATCGTCAATAAGAATGTCCAAGGGATACATTAAACCTGAAGTGAAGCATCGGAATCGAAAACTGGACTCACAGGAGAGGTTCAACTCATAGAAAGTTAGAGTGTCAGTCCTCTTGTACTTAAGTCGGCATTGTGCCTTTTGTATTAAATTCAGATGCAAGTTCTGTGTTTCATCGTCAATAAGAAGGTCCAAGGGATACAGTAAACCTGAAGTGAAGCAACGGAATCTAAAACTGTATCACAGGAGATGTTCAAATCATAGAAAGTTAGTGTGTCAGTCCTCTTGTACTTAAGTCGGTATTGTGCCTTTAGTATTAAATTCTGATGCAATTTATGTGTTTCATCGTCAATAAGAAGGTCCAAGGGATACAGTAAACCTGAAGTTAGGCATCAGAATCTAAAATTGGACTCACAGGAGAGGTTCAAATCACAGAGAGTTAGAGTGTCAGTCCTCTTGAACTTAAGTCGGCATTGTGCATTTTGTATTAAATTCGGATGCAATTTCTGTGTTTCATCGTCAATAAGAAGGTCCAAGGGATACAGTAAAACTGAAGTGAAGCATTGGAATCTAACACTGGACTCACTGGAGTGGTTCAAATCATAGAAATTTAGAGTGTCAGTCCTCCTGTACTTAAGTCGGCATTGAGCTTTTGTATTAAATTCGGATGCAATTTCTGTGTTTCATCGTCAATAAGAATGTCCAAGGGATAACTAAACCTGAAGTGAAGCATCGGAATCTATAACTGGACTCACAGGAGAGGTTCTACCCATAGAACGTTAGAGTGTCAGTCCTCTTGTACTTAAGTCGGCATTGTGCCTTTTATATTAAATTCGGATGCAACTTCTGTGTTTCATCGTCAATAAAAAGGTCCAAGGTATACAATAAACCTGAAGTAACGCATCGTAAACTAAAAAATGGACTCACTGGAGATGTTCAAGTCATAGGAAGTTAGAGTGTCAGTTCTCTTGTACTTAAGTCGGCAATGTGCCTTTGTATTAAATTCGGATTCAATTTCTGTTTTTCATCGTCAATAAGAAGCTCCAAGGGATACAGTAAGCCCGAAGTGAAGCATCGGAATCTAAAACTGGATCACAGGAGAGGTTCAAATCATAGAAAGTTAGAGTGTCAGTATTCTTGTACTTAAGTCGGCATTGTGCCTGTTGTTTTAAATTCGGATGCAATTTCTGTGTTTCATCGTCAATAAGAAGGTCCAAGGTATACAATAAACCTGAAGTGAAGCAACGGAATCTAAAAAATGGACTCACTGGAGATGTTCAAATCATAGAAAGTTAGAGTGTCAGTTCTCTTGTACTTAAGTCGGCAATGTGCCTTTGTATTAAATTCGGATTCAATATCTGTTTTTCATCGTCAATAAGAAGCACCAAGGGATACAGTAAACCTGAAGTGAAGCATCGGAATCCAAAACTGGACTCACTGGAGAGGTTCAAATCATAGAAAGTTAGAGTGTCACTCCTCTTGTACTTAAGTCGGCATTGTGCCTTTTGTAATAAATATCGGATCCGATTTCTGTGTTTCATCGTCAATAAGAAGGTCCAAGGGATACAGTAAACCTGAAGTGAAGCATCGGAATCTAACACTGGACTCACAGGAGAGGTTTAAATCATAGAAAATTAGAGTGTCCGTCCCCTTGTACTTAAGTCGGCATTGTGCTTTTGTATTAAATTCAGATGCAATTTCTGTGTTTCATCGTCAATAAGAAAGTCCAAGGGATACATTAAACCTCAAGTGAAGCATCGGAATCGAAAACTGGACTCACAGGAGAGGTTCAACTCATAGAAAGTTAGAGTGTCAGTCCTCTTGTACTTAAGTCGGCATTGTGCTTTTTGTATTAAATTCGGATGCAATTTCTGTGTTTCATCGTCAATAAGAAGGTCCAAGGGATACAGTAAACCTGAAGTGAAGCTACGGAAACTAAAACTAGATCACAGGAGATGTTCAAATCATAGAAAGTTAGTGTGTCAGTCCTCTTGTACTTAAGTCGGCATTGTGCCTTTAGTATTATATTCTGATGCAATTTATGCGTTTCATCGTCAATAAGAAGGTCCAAGGGATACAGTAAACCTGAAGTGAAGCATCGGAATCTAAAACTGGATCACAGGAGAGGTTCAAATCAACGAAAGTTAGAGTGTCAGTCCTCTTGTACTTATGTCGGCATTGTGCCTTTTGTAATAAATTCTGATGCAATTTCTATGTGTCATCGTTAATAAGAAGGTCCAAGGTATACAGTAAACCTGAAGTAAAGCATCGGAATCTCGAACTGGACTCACAAGAGAGGTTCAATTCATAGAAAGTTAGAGTGACAGTCTTCTTGTACTTAAGTCGGCATTGTGCCTTTTCTATTAAATTCGGATGCAATTTCTGTCTTTCATCGTCAATAAGAAGGTCCAAGGGATACAGTAAACCTGAAGTAAAGCATCGGAATCTAAAACTGGACTCACAGGAGAGGTTCAAATCGTAGAAAGTTAGAGGGTCAGTCCTCTTGTACTTAAGTCAGCATTGTGGATTTTCTATTAAATTCCGATGCAATTTCTGTCATACATCGTCAATAAGAAGGTCCAAGGGATACAGTAAACCTGAAATAAAGCATCGGAATCTAAAACTGGACTCACAGGAGAGGTTCAAATCGTAGAAAGTTAGAGTATCAGTCCTCTTGTACTTAAGTCGGCATTCTGCCTTTTGTATTAATTTCGGATGCAATTTCTGTGTTTCATTGTCAATAAGAAAGTCCAAGGGATACAGTAAACCTGAAGTGAAGCATCGGAATCTAAAACTGGAGTCACTGGAGAGGTTCAAATCATAGAAAGCTAGAGTGTCAGTCCTCTTGTACTTCAGTCGGCATTGTGCCTTTTGTTTTAAATTCGGATGCAATTTCTGTGTTTCATCGTCAATAAGAAGGTCCAAGGTATACAGTAAGCGTGAAGTGAAGCATCGGAATCTAAAACTGGACTCACTGGAGAGGTTCAAATCATAGTATGTTAGAGTGTCAGTCCTCTTGTACTTAAGTCGGCATTGTGCCTTTTGTATTAAATTCGGATGCAATTTCTGTGTTTCATCGACAATAAGAAGGTCCAAGGGATACAGTAAACCTGAAGTGAAGCATCGGAATCTAAAACTGGAGTCACTGGAGTGGTTCAAATTATGGAACGCACGAGTGTCAGTCCTTTTGTACTTAAGTCGGCATTGTGCCTTTTGTATTACATTCGGATGCAATTTCTGGGTTTCATCGTCAATATGAAGGTCCAAGGTATACAATAAACCTTAAGTGAAGCACCGGAATCTAAAACTGGACTCACTGAAGAGGTTCAAATCATAGAAAGTTGGAGTATCAGTCCTCTTGTACTTAAGTCGGCAATGTGCCTTTTGTATTAAATTCGATTGCAATTTCTGTCTTTCATCGTCAATAAGAAGGTCCAAGGGATACAGTAAACCTGAAGTGAAGCATCGGAATCTAAAACTGGACTCACAGGAGATGTTCAACTCATAGAAAAACAGAGTGTCTGTTTTCTTGTACTCAAGTCGGCATTGTGCTTTTTGTATTAAATTCGGATGCAATTTCTGTGTTTCATCGTCAATAAGAAGGTCCAAGGTATACAGTAAACCTAAGGTGAAGCATCGGAATCTAAAACTGGACTCACAGGAGAGGTTCAACTCATAGATAGTTAGAGTGTCAGTCCTCTTGTACTTACGTCGGCATTGTACCTTTTGTATTAAATTCGGATGCAATTTCTGTGTTTCATCGTCAATAAGAAGGTCCATGTAATACAGTAAACCTAAAGTGTAGCATCGGAATCTAAAACTGGACTCACAGGAGAAGGTCAACCCATATAAAGTTAGAGTGTCAGTCCTCTTGTACTTAAGTCGGCATTGTGATTCTTGTATTAAATTCGAATGCAATTTCTGTGTTTCATCGTCAATAAGAAGAACCTGAAGTAAAGCATCAGAATCTAAGACTGGACTCACAGGAGAGGTTCAAATAATAGAAAGTTATTGTGTCAGTCCTCTTGTACTTAAGTAGGCATTGTGCCTTTTGTATTAAATTTGGATGCAATTTCTGTGTTTCATCGTCAATAAGAAGGTCCAAGGGATACAGTAAACCTGAAGTGAAGCATCGGAATCTAAAACTGGACTCACAGGAGATGTTCAACTCACAGAAAGATAGAGTGTCTGTTTTCTTGTACTTAAGTCGGCATTGTGCCTTTTGTATTAAAGTACGATGCAATTTCTGTGTTTCATCGTCAATAAGAAGGTCGAAGGTATACAGTAAACCTGAAGTGAAGCATCGGAATCTAAAACTGGACTCACAGGAGAGGTTCAACTCATAGCAAAATATAGTGTCAGTCCTCTTGTACTTACGTCGGCATTGTGCCTTTTGTATTAAATTCGGATGCAATTTCTGTGTTTCATCGTCAATAAGAAGGTCCATGGGATACAGTAAACCTGAAGTGAAGCATCGGAATCCAAAACTGGACTCACAGGAGAAGTTCAACCCATATAAAGTTAGAGTGTCAGTCCTCTAGTACTTAAGTCGGCATTGTGCCTTTTGTATTAAATTCGGATGCAATTTCTGTGTTTCATCATCAATAAGAAGAACCTGAAGAAAAAGCATCAGAATCTAAGACTGGACTCACAGGAGAGGTTCATCTCATAGAAAGTTAGAGTGTCAGTCCTCCTGTACTTAAGTAGGCACTGTGCCTTTTGTATTAAATTCGGATGAAATTTCTGTGTTTCATCGTCAATAAGAAGGTCCAAGGGATACAGTAAACCTGAAGTGAAGCATCGGAATCTAAAACTGGACTCACAGGAGATGTTCAACTCACAGAAAAATAGAGTGTCTGTTTTCTTGTACTTAAGTCGGCATTGTGCCTTTTGTATTAAAGTCGGATGCAATTTCTGTAATTCATCGTCAATAAGAAGGTCGAAGGTATACAGTTAACCTGAAGTGAAGCATCGGAATCTAAAACTGGACTCACAGGAGAGGTTCAACTCATAGAAAGTTATAGTGTCAGTCCTCTTGTACTTACGTCGGCATTGTGCCTTTTGTATTAAATTCGGATGCAATTTCTGTGTTTCATCGTCAATAAGAAGGTCCATGGGATACAGTAAACCTGAAGTGAAGCATCGGAATCTAAAACTGGACTCACAGGAGATGTTCAACCCATATGAAGTTAGAGTGTCAGACCTCTAGTACTTAAGTCGGCATTGTGCCTTTTGTATTAAATTCGGATGCAATTTCTGTGTTTCATCGTCAATAAGAAGAACCTGAAGAAAAAGCATCAGAATCTAAGACTGGACTCACAGGAGAGGTTCATCTCATAGAAAGTTAGAGTGTCAGTCCTCTTGAACTTAAGTAGGCATTGTGCCTTTTGTTTTAAATTCGGATGCAATTTCTGTGTTTCATCGTCAATAAGAAGGTCCACGGTATACAGTAAACCTAAAGTGAAGCATCGGAATCTAAAAGTGGAGTCACAGGAGAGGTTCAAATCATAGAAAGTTAGAGTGTCAGTCCTCTTGTACTTAGGTCGTCATTGTGCCTTTTGTATTAACTTCGGATGCAATTTCTGTGTTTCATCGTCAATAAGAAAGTCCAAGGGGTACAGTAGACCTGAAGTGAAGCATCGGAATCTAAAACTGGGCTCAGAGGAGAGGTTCAACTCATAGAAAGTTAGCGTGTCAGCCCTCTTGTACTTAAGTCGGCAATGTGACTTTTGTATTAAATTCGGATGCAATTTCTGTGTTTCATCGTCAATAAGAATGTCCAAGGTATACAGTAAACGTAGAGTAAAGCATCGGAATCTGAAGCTGGAATCACAGGAGAGGTTCAAATCAACGAAAGTTAGAGTGTCAGTCCTCTTGTACTTAAGTCGGCATTGTGCCTTTTGTAATAAATTCTGATGCAATTTCTATGTTTCATCGTTAATAAGAAGGTGCAAGGTATACAGTAAACCTAAAGTAAAGCATCGGAATCTAAAACTGGACTCACAGGAGAGGTTCAACTCATAGTAAGTTAGAGTGTCATTCCCTTGTACTTAAGACGGCATTGTGCCTTTTGAATTAAATTCGGATGCAATTTCTGTGTTTCATCGTCAATAAGAAGGTCCAAGGTATACAGTAAACCTGAAGTAAAGCATCGGAATCTCAAACTGGACTCACAGGAGAGGTTCAATTCATAGAAAGTTAGAGTGTCAGTCCTCTTGTACTTAAGTCGGCATTGTGCCTTTTCTATTAAATTCGGATGCAATTTCTGTCTTACATCGTCAATAAGAAGGTCCAAGGGATACACTAAACCTGAAGTAAAGCATCGGAATCTAAAACTGGACTCACTGGAGTGGTTAAAATTATAGAACGCAAGAGTGTCAGTCCTCTTGTACTTAAGTCGGCATTGTGCCTTTTGTATTAAATTCGAATGCAATTTCTGTGTTTCATCGTCAATAAGAAGGTCCAAGGGATACAGTAAACTTGAAGTGAAGCATCGGAATCTAAAACTGGACTCACTGGAGTGGTTCAAATTATAGTACGCAAGAGTGTCAGTCCTCTTGTACTTAAGTCGGCATTGTGCCGTTTGTATTAAATTCGGATGCCATTTCTGTGTTTCATCATCAACAAGAAGTTCGAACGGATACATTAAACCTGAAGTGAAGCACCGGAATCTGAAACTGGACTCACAGGAGTTGTTCAACTCATAGAAAGTTAGAGTGACAGTCCTCTTGTACTTAAGGCGGCATTGTGCCTATTGAATTAAATTCGGATGCAATTTCTGTGTTTCATCGTCAATAAGAATGTCCAAGGGATACAGAAAACCTGAAGTGAAGCATCAGAATCTAAAACTGGACTCACAGGAGAGGTTCAACTCATAGAAAGTTAGAGTGTCATTCCTCTTATACTTACGTCGCTATTGTGCCTTTTGTATTAAATTCGGATGCAATTTCTGTGTTTCATCGTCAATAAGAAGGTCCATGGGATACAGTAAACCTGACGTGAATTATCGGAATCTAAAACTGGACTCACAGGAGAAGTTCAACCCATATAAATTTAGAGTGTCAGTCCTCTGGTACTTAAGTCGGCATTGTGAATGTTGTATTAAATTCGGATGCTTTTTCTGTGTTTCATCGTCAATAAGAAGAACCTGAAGTAAAGCATCACAATCTAAGACTGGAATCACAGGAGAGGTTCATCTCATAGAAAGTTAGAGTGTCTGTCCTCTTGTACTTAAGTAGGCATTGTGCCTTTTGTTTTAAATTCGGATGCAATTTCTGTGTTTCATCGTCAATAAGAAGGTCCACGGTATACAGTAAACCTAAAGTGAAACATCGGAATCTAAAAGTGGAGTCACAGGAGAGGTTCAAATCATAGAAAGTTAGAGTGTCAGTCCTCTTGTACTTAGGTCGTCATTGTGCCTTTTGTATTAACTTCGGATGCAATTTCTGTGTTTCATCGTCAATAAGAAAGTCCAAGGGGTACAGTAGACCTGAAGTGAAGCATCGGAATCTAAAACTGGGCTCAGAGGAGAGGTTCAACTCATAGAAAGTTAGCGTGTCAGCCCTCTTGTACTTAAGTCGGCAATGTGACATTTGTATTAAATTCGGATGCAATTTCTGTGTTTCATCGTCAATAAGAATGTCCAAGGTATACAGTAAACGTAGAGTAAAGCATCGGAATCTGAAGCTGGAATCACAGGAGAGGTTCAAATCAACGAAAGTTAGAGTGTCAGTCCTCTTGTACTTAAGTCGGCATTGTGCCTTTTGTAATAAATTCTGATGCAATTTCTATGTTTCATCGTTAATAAGAAGGTCCAAGGTATACAGTAAACCTAAAGTAAAGCATCGGAATCTAAAACTGGACTCACAGGAGAGGTTCAACTCATAGTAAGTTAGAGTGTCATTCCCTTGTACTTAAGACGGCATTGTGCCTTTTGAATTAAATTCGGATGCAATTTCTGTGTTTCATCGTCAATAAGAAGGTCCAAGGTATACAGTAAACCTGAAGTAAAGCATCGGAATCTCAAACTGGACTCAATGGAGAGGTTCAATTCATAGAAAGTTAGAGTGTCAGTCCTCTTGTACTTAAGTCGGCATTGTGCCTTTTCTATTAAATTCGGATGCAATTTCTGTCTTTCATCGTCAATAAGAAGGTCCAAGGGATACAGTAAACCTGAATTAAAGCATCGGAATCTAAAACTGGACTCACAGGAGAGGTTCAAATCGTAGAAAGTTAGAGTGTCAGTCCTCTTGTACTTAAGTCGGCATTGTGCCTTTTCTATTAAATTCGGATGCAATTTCTGTCTTACATCGTCAATAAGAAGGTCCAAGGGATACAGTAAACCTGAAGTAAAGCATCGGAATCTAAAACTGGACTCACTGGAGTGGTTCAAATTATAGAACGCAAGAGTGTCAGTCCTCTTGTACTTAAGTCGGCATTGTGCCTTTTGTATTAAATTCGAATGCAATTTCTGTGTTTCATCGTCAATAAGAAGGTCCAAGGGATACAGTAAACTTGAAGTGAAGCATCGGAATCTAAAACTGGACTCACTGGAGTGGTTCAAATTATAGTACGCAAGAGTGTCAGTCCTCTTGTACTTAAGTCGGCATTGTGCCGTTGGTATTAAATTCGGATGCCATTTCTGTGTTTCATCATCAACAAGAAGTTCGAAGGGATACATTAAACCTGAAGTGAAGCATCGGAATCTGAAACTGGACTCACAGGAGTTGTTCAACTCATAGAAAGTTAGAGTGACAGTCCTCTTGTACTTAAGGCGGCATTGTGCCTATTGAATTAAATTCGGATGCAATTTCTGTGTTTCATCGTCAATAAGAATGTCCAAGGGATACAGAAAACCTGAAGTGAAGCATCAGAATCTAAAACTGGACTCACAGGAGAGGTTCAACTCATAGAAAGTTAGAGTGTCAGTCCTCTTATACTTACGTCGGTATTGTGCCTTTTGTATTAAATTCGGATGCAATTTCTGTGTTTCATCGTCAATAAGAAGGTCCATGGGATACAGTAAACCTGAAGTGAAGCATCGGAATCTAAAACTGGACTCACAGGAGAAGTTCAACCCATATAAATTTAGAGTGTCAGTCCTCTGGTACTTAAGTCGGCATTGTGAATGTTGTATTAAATTCGGATGCAATTTCTGTGTTTCATCGTCAATAAGAAGAACCTGAAGTAAAGCATCACAAACTAAGACTGGACTCACAGGAGAGGTTCATCTCATAGAAAGTTAGAGTGTCTGTCCTCTTGTACTTAAGTAGGCATTGTGCCCTTTGTATTAAATTCGGATGCAATTTCTGTGTTTCATCGTCAATAAGAAGAACCTGAAGTAAAGCATCAAAATCTAAGACTGGACTCACAGGAGAGGTTCAAATAATAGAAAGTTAGCGTGTCAGTCCTCTTCTACTTAAGTAGGCATTGTGCCTTTTGTATTAAATTCGGATGCAATTTCTGTGTTTCATCGTCAATAAGATGGTCCAAGGGATACAGTAAACCTGAAGTGAAGCATCGGAATCTAAAACTGGACTCACAGGAGATGTTCAACTCATAGAAAAATAAAGTGTCTGTTTTCTTGTACTTAAGTCGGCATTGTGCCTTTTGTATTAAAGTCGGATGCAATTTCTGTAATTCATCGTCAAAAAGAAGGTCGAAGGTATACAGTAAACCTGAAGTGAAGCATCGGAATCTAAAACTGGACTCACAGGAGAGGTTCAACTCATAGAAATTTATAGTGTCAGTCCTCTTGTACTTACGTTGGCATTGTGCCTTTTGTATTAAATTCGGATGGAATTTCTGTGTTTCATCGTCAATAAGAAGGTCCACGGTATACAGTAAACCTAAAGTGAAGCATCGGAATCTAAAAGTGGAGTCACAGGAGAGGTTCAAATCATAGAAAGTTAGAGTGTCAGTCCTCTTGTACTTAAGTCGGCATTGTGCCTTTTGTATTAAATTCGGATGCAAGTTCTGTGTTTCATCGTCAATAAGAAAGTCCAAGGGGTACAGTAAACCTGAAGTGAAGCATCGGAATCTAAAACTGGGCTCAGAGGAGAGGTTCAACTCATAGAAAGTTAGCGTGTCAGCCCTCTTGTACTTAAGTCGGCATTGTAACTTTTGTATTAAATTCGGATGCAATTTCTGTGTTTCATCGTCAATAAGAATGTCCAAGGTATACAGTAAACGTAGAGTAAAGCATCGGAATCTGAAGCTTGAATCACAGGAGAGGTTTAAATCAACGAAAGTTAGAGTGTCAGTCCTCTTGTACTTAAGTCGGCATTGTGCCTTTTGTAATAAATTCTGATGCAATTTCTATGTTTCATCGTTAATAAGAAGGTCCAAGGTATACTGTAAACCTAAAGTAAATAATCGGAATCTAAAACTGGACTCAAAGGAGAGGTTCAATTCATAGTAAATTAGAGTGTCATTCTCTTGTACTTAAGACGGCATTGTGCATTTTGAATTAAATTCGGGTGCAATTTCTGTGTTTCATCGTCAATAAGAAGGTCCAAGGTATACACTAAACCTGAAGTAAAGCATCGGAATCTCAAACTGGACTCACAGGAGAGGTTCAATTCATAGAAAGTTAGAGTGTCAGTCCTCTTGTACTTAAGGCGGCATTGTGCCTTTTCTATTACATTCGGATGCAATTTCTGTCTTTCATCGTCAATAAGAAGGTCCAAGGGATACAGTAAACCTGAATTAAAGCATCGGAATCTAAAACTGGACTCACAGGAGAGGTTCAAATCGTAGAAAGTTAGAGTGTCAGTCCTCTTGTACTTAAGTTGGCACTGTGCCTTTTCTATTAAATTCTAATGCAATTTCTGTCTTACATCGTCAATAAGAAGGTCCAAGGGATACAGTAAACCTGAAGTAAAGCATCGGAATCTAAAACTGGACTCACTGGAGTGGTTAAAATATAGAACGGATGAGTGTCAGTCCTCTTGTACTTAAGTCGGCATTGTGCCTTCTGTATTAAATTCGAATGCAATTTCTGTGTTTCATCGTCAATAAGAAGTTCCAAGGGATACAGTGAACCTGAAGAGAAGCATCGGAATCTAACACTGGACTCACAGGAGAGGTTGAAATCATAGAAAGTTAGAGTGTCAGTCCCCTAGTACTTAAGTCGGCATTGTGCTTTTGTATTAAATTCGTATGCAATTTCTGTGTTTCATCGTCAATAAAAAGCGCCAAGGTATACAGTAAACCTGAAGTGAAGCAATGGAATCTAAAACTGGACTCACTGGAGAGGTTCAAATCATAGAATGTTAGAGTGTCCGTCCTCTTGTACATAAGTCGTCATTGAGCCTTTTGTATTAAATTCGGATGCAATTTCTGTGATTCATCGTCAACAAAAAGGTCGAAGGGATACATTAAACCTGAAGTGAAGGATCGGAATCTGAAACTGGACTCACAGGAGTGGTTCAACTCATAGAAAGTTAGAGTGACAGTCCTCTTGTACTTAAGGCGGCATTGTGCCTATTGTATTAAATTCGGATGCAATTTCTGTGTTTCATCGTCAATAAGAATGTCCAAGGGATACAGAAAACCTGAAGTGAAGCATCAGAATTTAAAACTGGACTCACAGGAGAGGTTCAACTCATAGAAAGTTAGAGTGTCAGTCCTCTTGTACTTACGTCGGTATTGTGCCTTTTGTATTAAATTCGGGTGCAATTTCTGTGTTTCATCGTCAATAAGAAGGTCCATGGGATACAGTAAACCTGAAGTGAAGCATCGGAATCTAAAACTGGACTCACAGGAGAATTTCAACCCATATAAAGTTAGAGTGTCAGTCCTCTGGTACTTAAGTCGGAATTGTGAAATTTGTATTAAATTCGGATGCAATTTCTGTGTTTCATCGTCAATAAGAAGAACCTGATGTAAAGCATCACAATCTAAGACTGGACTCACAGGAGAGGTTTTTCTCATAGAAAGTTAGAGTGTCAGTCCTCTAGTACTTAAGTAGGGATTGTGCCGTTTGTATTAAATTCGGATGCAATTTCTGTGTTTCATCGTCAATAAGAAGGTCCATGGTATACAGTAAACCTAAAGTGAAGCATCGGAATCTAATAGTGGAATCACAGGAGAGGTTCAAATCATAGAAAGTTAGTGTGTCAGTCCTTTTGTACTTAAGTCGGCATTGTGCCTTTAGTATTACATTCGGATGCAATTTCTGGGTTTCATTGTCAATAAGAAGGTCCAAGGTATACAATAAACCTGAACTGAAGCACCGGAATCTAAAACTGGACTCACTGAAGAGGTTCAAATCATAGAAAGTTAGAGTGTCTGTCCTCTTGTACTTCAGTCGGCATTGTGCCTCTTGTATTAAATTCGGATGCAATTTCTGTGATTCATCGTCAATAAGAAGGTACAAGGGATACAGTAAACCTGAAGCGAAGCATCGGAATCTAAAACTGGACTCACAGGAGAGGTTCAAATCATAGGAAGTTGGAGTGTCAGTCCTCTTGTACTTAAGTCGGCATTGTGCCTTTTGTATTAAATTCGAATGCAATTTCTGTGTTTTATCGTCAATAAGAAGAACCTGAGGTAAAGCATCAGAATCTAAGACTGGACTCACAGGAGAGGTTCAAATAATAGAAAGTTAGCGTGTCAGTCCTCTTGTACTTAAGTAGGCACTTTGCCTTTTCTATTAAATTCGGATGCAATTTCTGTGTTTCATCGTCGATAAGAAGGTCCAAGGGATACAGTAAACCTGATGTGAAGCATCGGAATCCAAACTGGACTCACAGGAGATGTTCAACTCATAGAAAGATGGAGTGTCTGTTTTCTTGTACTTAAGTCGGCATTGTGCCTTTTGTATTAATGTCGGGTGCAATTTCTGTGTTTCATCGTCAATAAGAAGGTCGAAGGTATACAGTAAACCTGAAGTGTAGCATCGGAATCTAAAACTGGACTCACAGGAGAGGTTCAACTCATAGAAAGTTATAGTGTCAGTCCTCTTGTACTTACGTCGGCATTGTGCCTTTTGTATTAAATTCGGATGCAATTTCTGTGTTTCATCGTCAATAAGAAGGACCATGGGATACAGTAAACCTGAAGTGAAGCATCGGAATCTAAAACTGGACTCACAGGAGAAGTTCAACCCATATAAAGTTAGAGTGACAGTCCTCTTGTACTTAAGTCGGCATTGTGCCTTTCGTATTAAATTCGGATGCAATTTCTGTGTTTCATCGTCAATAAGAAGAACCTGAAGAAAAAGCATCAGAATCTAAGATTGGACTCACAGGAGAAGTTCATCTCATAGAAAGTTAGAGTGTCAGTCCTCTTGTACTTAAGTAGGCATTGTGCCTTTTGTATTAAATTCGGATGCAATTTCTGTGTTTCATCGTCAATAAGAAGGTCCATGGTATACAGTAAACGTAAACTGAAGCATCGGAATCTAAAAGTGGAATCACAGGAGAGGTTCAAATCATAGAAAGTTAGAGTGTCAGTCCTCTTGTACTTAAGGCGGCATTGTGCCTTTTGTATTAAATTCGGATGCAATTTCTGTGTTCCATCGTCAATAAGAAGGTCCAAGGTATACAATAAACCTGAAGTGAAGCACCGGGATCTAAAACTGGACTCACTGGAGTGGTTCAAATCTTAGAAAGTTAGAGTGTCTGTCCTCTTGTACTTAAATCGGCATTGTGCCTTTTGTATTAATTTCGGATGCAATTTCTGTGTTTCATCGTCAATAAGAAGGTCCATGGTATACAGTAAACCTAAAGTGAAGCATCGGAATCTAATAGTGGAATCACAGGAGAGGTTCAACACATAGAAAGTTAGAGTGTCAGTCCTCTTGTACTTAAGTCGGCATTGTGCCTTTAGTATTACATTCGGATGCAATTTCTGGGTTTCATCGTCAATAAGAAGGTCCAAGGTATACAATAAACCTGAACTGAAGCACCGGAATCTAAAACTGGACTCACTGAAGAGGTTCAAATCATAGAAAGTTAGAGTGTCTGTCCTCTTGTACTTAAGTCGGCATTGTGCCTGTTGTATTAAATTCGGATGCAATTTCTGTGATTCATCGTCAATAAGAAGGTACAAGGGATACAGTAAACCTGAAGCGAAGCATCGGAATGTAAAACTGGACTCACAGGAGAGGTTCAAATCATAGAAAGTTGGAGTATCAGTCCTCTTGTACTTAAGTCGGCAATGTGCATTTTGTATTAAATTCGGATGAAATTTCTGTGTTTCATCGTCAATAAGAAGGTCCAAGGGATACAGTAAACCTGAAGTGAAGCATCGGACTCTAAAACTGGACTCACAGGAGATGTTCAACTCATAGAAAGATAGAGTGGCTGTTTTCTTGTACTTAAGTAGCATTGTGCCTTTTGTATTAAATTCGGATGCAATTTCTGTGTTTCATCGTCAATAAGAAGGTCCAAGGTTTACAGTAAACCTGACGTGAAGCATCGGAATCTAAAACTGGACTCACAGGACAGGTTCAACACATAGAAAGTTAGAGTGTCAGTCCTCTTGTACTTACGTCGGCATTGTGCCTTTTGTATTAAATTCGGATGCAATTTCTGTGTTTCATCGTCAATAAGAAGGTCCATGTAATACAGTAAACCTGAGGTGTAGCATCGGAATCTAAAACTGGACTCACAGGAGAAGTTCAACCCATATAAAGTTAGAGTGTCAGTCCTCTTGTACTTAAGTCGGCATTGTGCCTTTTGTATTAAATTCGAATGCAATTTCTGTGTTTCATCGTCAATAAGAAGAACCTGAAGTAAAGCATCAGAATCTAAGGCGGGACTCACAGGAGAGGTTCAAATAATAGAAAGTTAGCATGTCAGTCCTCTTGTACTTAAGTAGGCAATTTGCCTTTTGTATTAAATTCGGATGCAATTTCTGTGTTTCATCGTCAATAAGAAGGTCCAAGGGATACAGTAAACCTGATGTGAAGCATCGGAATCTAAAACTGGACTCACAGGAGATGTTCAACTCATAGAAAGATAGAGTGTCTGTTTTCTTGTACTTAAGTCGCCATGTGCCTTTTGTATTAATGTCGGGTGCAATTTCTGTGTTTCATCGTCAATAGGAAGGTCGAAGGTATACAGTAAACCTGAAGTGAAGCATCGGAATCTAAAACTGGACTCACAGGAGAGGTACAACTCATAGAAAGTTATAGTGTCAGTCCTCTTGTACTTACGTCGGCATTGTGCCTTTTGTATTAAATTCGGATGCAATTTCTGTGTTTCATCGTCAATAAGAAGGACCATGGGATACAGTAAACCTGAAGTGAAGAATCGGAATCTAAAACTGGACTCACAGGAGAAGTTCAACCCATATAAAGTTAGAGTGACAGTCCTCTTGTACTTAAGTCGGCATTGTGCCTTTCGTATTAAATTCGGATGCAATTTCTGTGTTTCATCGTCAATAAGAAGAACCTGAAGAAAAAGCATCAGAATCTAAGACTGGACTCACAGGAGAAGTTCATCTCATAGAAAGTTAGAGTGTCAGTCCTCTTGTACTTAAGTAGGCATTGTGCCTTTTGTATTAAATTCGGATGCAATTTCTGTGTTTCATCGTCAATAAGAAGGTCCATGGTATACAGTAAACCTAAACTGAAGCATCGGAATCTAAAAGTGGAATCACAGGAGAGGTTCAAATCATAGAAAGTTAGAGTGTCAGTCCTCTTGTACTTAAGTCGGCATTGTGCCTTTTGTATTAAATTCGGATGCAATTTCTGTGTTTCATCGTCAATAAGAAGGTCCAAGGTATGCAATAAACCTGAAGTGAGGCGCCGGGATCTAAAACTGGACTCACTGGAGTGGTTCAAATCATAGAAAGTTAGAGTGTCTGTCCTCTTGTACTTAAATCGGCATTGTGCCTTTTATATTAATTTCGGATGCAATTTCTTTGATTCATCGTCAATAAGAAGGTCCAAGGGATACAGTAAACCTGAAGCGAAGCATCGGAATCTAAAACTGTACTCACAGGAGAGGTTCAAATCATAGAAAGTTGGAGTATCAGTCCTCTTGTACATAAGTCGGCATTGTGCCTTTTGTATTAAATTCGGATGCAATTTCTGTGTTTCATCGTCAATAAGAAGCTCCATGGTATACAGTAAACCTAAAGTGAAGCATCGGAATCTAATAGTGGAATCACAGGAGAGGTTCAACACATAGATAGTTAGAGTGTCAGTCCTCTTGTACTTAAGTCGGCATTGTGCCTTTAGTATTACATTCGGATGCAATTTCTGGGTTTCATCGTCAATAAGAAGGTCCAAGGTATACAATAAACCTGAACTGAAGCACCGGAATCTAAAACTGGACTCACTGAACAGGTTCAAATCATAGAAAGTTAGAGTGTCTGTCCTCTTGTACTTAAGTCGGCATTGTGCCTGTTGTATTAAATTCGGATGCAATTTCTGTGATTCATCGTCAATAAGAAGGTACAAGGGATACAGTAAACCTGAAGCGAAGCATCGGAATCTAAAACTGGACTCACAGGAGAGGTTCAAATCATAGAAAGTTGGAGTATCAGTCCTCTTGTACTTAAGTCGGCAATGTGCCTTTTGTATTAAATTCGGATGAAATTTCTGTGTTTCATCGTCAATAAGAAGGTCCAAGGGATACAGTAAACCTGAAGTGAAGCATCGGAATCTAAAACTGGACTCACAGGAGATATTCAACTCATAGAAAGATAGAGTGGCTGTTTTCTTGTACTTAAGTGGCATTGTGCCTTTTGTATTAAATTCGGATGCAATTTCTGTGTTTCATCATCAATAAGAAGGTCCAAGATATACAGTGAACCTGAAGTGAAGCATCGGAATCTAAAACTGGACTCACAGCAGAGGTTCAACACATAGAAAGTTAGAGTGTCAGTCCTCTTGTACTTACGTCGGCATTGTGCCTTTTGTATTAAATTCGGATGCAATTTCTGTGTTTCATCGTCAATAAGAGGGTCCATGTAATACAGTAAACCTGAAGTGTAGCATCGGAATCTGAAACTGGACTCACAGGAGAAGTTCAACCCATATAAAGTTAGAGTGTCAGTCCTCTTGTACTTAAGTCGGCATTGTGCCTTTTGTATTAAATTCGAATGCAATTTCTGTGTTTCATCGTCAATAAGAAGAACCTGAAGTAAAGCATCAGAATCTAAAGCAGGACTCACAGGAGAGGTTCAAATAATGGAAAGTTAGCATGTCAGTCCTCTTGTACTTAAGTAGGCATTGTGCCTTTTGTATTAAATTCGGATGCAATTTCTGTGTTTCATCGTCAATATGAAGATCCAAGGGATACAGTAAGCCTTAAGTGAAGCATCGGAATCGAGAAATGGACTCACTGGAGTGGTTCAACTCATAGAAAGTTTGAGTGTCACTCCTCTTGTACTTAAGTCGGCATTGTGCCGTTTGTATTAAATTCGGATGCAATTTCTAAGATTCATCGTCAATAAGGAGGTCCAAGGGATACAGTAAACCTGAAGCGAAGCATCGAAATCTAAAACTTGACTCACGAGAGAGGTTCAAATCATAGGAAGTTGGAGTATCAGTCCTCTTGTACTTAAGTCGGCATTGTGCCTTTTGTATTAAATTCGGATGCAATTTCTATGTTTCATCGTCAATAAGAAGGTCCAAGGAATACAGTAAACCTTAAGCGAAGCATCGGAATCTAAAACTGGACTCACAGGAGATGTTCAACTCATAGAAAGATAGAGTGTCTGTTTTCTTGTACTTAAGTCGGC
Source organism: Schistocerca americana (assembly GCF_021461395.2). Lineage (NCBI taxonomy): Eukaryota > Metazoa > Arthropoda > Insecta > Orthoptera > Acrididae > Schistocerca > Schistocerca americana. The sequence continues at coordinate 1,068,268,457 of NC_060120.1, read as the reverse complement.
ATTGTGCCTTTTGTATTAAACTCGGACGCCATTTCTGTGTTTCATCGTCAATAAGAAAGTCCAAGGTATACAGTAAACCTGAAGTGAAGCATCGGAATCTAAAACTGGACTCACAGTAGAGGTTCAAATCATAGAAAATTAGAGTGTCAGTCCTCTTGTACTTAAGTCGGCATTGTGCCTTGTGTATTAAATTCGGATGCAATTTCTGTGTTTCATCGTCAAAAAGAAGGTCCAATGTATTGAGTAAACCTGAAGTGAAGCATCGGAATCTAAAACTGGACTCACAAGAGAGGTTCATATCATAGAAAGTTAGAGGGTCTGTCCTCTTAGACTCAAGTCGGCATTGTGGTTTTTGTATTAAATTCGGATCCAATTTCTGTGTTTCCTCGTCAATAAGAAGGTCCAAGGTATATTGTAAACCTAAAGTGAAGCATCGGAATCTAAAACTGGACTCACAGAAGAGGTTCAAATCGTAGAAAGTTAGAGTGTCAGTCCTCTTGTACTTAAGTTGCCATTGTGGCTGTTGTATTAAATTCGGATGCAATTTCTGTGATTCATCGTCAATAAGAAGGTTCAAGGGATACAGTATACCTGAAGTGAAGCATCGGAATCCAAAACTGGACTCACAGGAGAGGTTCAACTCATAGAAAGTTAGAGTGTCAGTCCTCTTGTACTTACGTCGGCATTGTGCCTTTTGTATTAAATTCGGATGCAATTTCTGTGTTTCATCGTCAATAAGAAGGTCCAAGGGATACTGTAAACCTGAAGTGAAGCATCGGAATCTAAAACTGGACTCACAGGAGATGTTCAACTCATAGAAAGATAGAGTGTCTGTTTTCTTGTACTTAAGTCGGCATTGTGCCTTTTGTATTAAATTCGGATGCAATTTCTGTGTTTCATCGTCAATAAGAAGGTCCAAGGTATACAGTAAACCTGAAGTGAGGCATAGGAATCGAAAACTGGACTCACAGGAGAGGTTCAACTCATAGAAAGTTAGAGTGTCAGTCCTCTTGTACTTACGTCGGCATTGTGCCTTTTGTATTAAATTCGGATGCAATTTCTGTGTTTCATCGTCAATAAGAAGGTCCATGGGATACAGTAAACATGAAGTGAAGCATCGGAATCTAAAACCGGACTCACAGGAGAAGTTCGACCTATATAAAGTTAGAGTGTCAGTCCTCTTGTACCTAAGACGGCATTGTGCCTTTTGTATTAAATTCGGATGCAATTTCTGTGCTTCATCGTCAACAAGAAGGTCCAAGGGATACAGTAAACCTGAAGTGAAGCATCGGAATCTAAATCTGGACTCACAGGAGATGTTTAACTCATAGAAAAATAGAGTGTCTGTTTTCTTGTACTTAAGTCGGCATTGTGCCTTTTGTATTAAATTCGGATGCAATTTCTGTGTTTCATCGTCAATAAGAAGGTCCATGGGATACAGTAAACCTGAAATGAAGCATAGGAATCTAAAACTGGACTCACAGGAGAGGTTCAACTCATAGAAAGTTAGAGTGTCAGTCCTCTTGTACTTAAGTCGGCATTGTGCCTTTTGTATTAAATTCGGATGCAATTTCTGTGTTTCATCGTCAATAAGAAGAACCTGAAGTAAAGCATCAGAATCTAAGACTGGACTCACAGGAGGGGTTCAAATAATTGAAAGTTAGCGTGTCAGTCCTCTTGTACTTAAGTAGGCATTGTGCCTTTTGTATTAAATTTGGATGCAATTTCTGTGTTTCATCGTCAATAAGAAGGTCCAAGGTATTGAGTAAACCTGAAGGGAAGCATCGGAATCTGAAACTGCACTCACAGGAGTGGTTCAAATCATAGAAAGTTAGAGCGTCTGTCCTCTTAGACTCAAGTCGGCATTGTGGTTTTTGTATTAAATTCGGATCCAATTTCTGTGTTTCCTCGTCAATAAGAAGGTCCAAGGTATACAGTACACCTGAAGTGAAGCATCGGAATCTAAAACTGGACGCACAGAAGAGGTTCAAATCGTAGAATGTTTGAGTGTCAGTCCTCTTGTACTTAAGTTGGCATTGTGCCTTTTGTATTAAATTCTGATGCAATTTCTTTGTTTCATTGTCAATAAGAACGGCCAAGGGATACAGTAAACCTGAAGTGAAGCATCGGAATCTAAAACTGGACTCACTGGAGAAGTTCAAATCATATAAAGTTAGAGTGACAGTCCTCGTGTACTTAATTCGGCATTGTGCCTTTTGTATTAAATTCGGATGCAATTTCTGTGTTTCATCGTCAATAAGTAGGTCCAAGGGATACATTAAACCTGAAGTGAAGCATCGGAATCTAAAACTGGACTCACAGGAGATGTTCAACTCATTGAAAGATAGAGTGTCTGTTTTCTTGTACTTAAGTCGGCATTGTGCCTTTTGTATTAAATTCGGATGCAATTTCTGTGTTTCATCGTCAAAAAGAAGGTCCAATGTATTGAGTAAACCTGAAGTGAAGCATCGGAATCTAAAACTGGACACACAAGAGAGGTTCAAATCATAGAAAGTTAGAGGGTCTGTCCTCTTAGACTCAAGTCGGCATTGTAGTTTTTGTATTATATTCGGATCCAATTTCTGTGTTTCCTCGTCAATAAGAAGGTCCAAGGTATAATGTAAACCTAAAGTGAAGCATCGGAATCTAAAACTGGACTCACAGAAGAGGTTCAAATCGTAGAAAGTTAGAGCGTCAGTCCTCTTGTACTTAAGTTGCCATTGTGGCTGTTGTATTAAATTCGGATGCAATTTCTTTGATTCATCGTCAATAAGAAGGTCCAAGGGATACAGTATACCTGAAGTGAAGCATCGGAATCTAAAACAGGACTCACAGGAGAGGTTCAAATCATAGAAAGTTGGAGTATGAGTCCTCTTGTACTTAAGGCGGCATTGTGCCTTTTGTATTAATTTCGGATGCAATTTCTGTGTTTCATCATCAATAAGAAGGTCCAAGGAATACAGTAAACCTGAAGTGAAGCATCGGAATCTAAAACTGGACTCACAGGAGATTTTCAACTCATAGAAAGTTAGAGTGTCAGTCCTCTTGTACTTAAGTCGGCATTGTGGCTTTTGTATTAAATTCGGATGCAATTTCTGGGTTTCATCGTCAATAAGAAGGTCCAAGGTATACAATAAACCTGAAGTGAAGCACCGGAATCTAAAACTGGACTCACTGGAGAGGTTCAAATCATAGAAAGTTAGAGTGTCTGTCCTCTTGTACTTAAGTCGGCATTGTGCCTGTTGTATTAAATTCGGATGCAATTTCTGTGATTCATCGTCAATTAGAAGGTACGAGGGATACAGTAAACCTGAAGCGAAGCATCGGAATCTAAAACTGGACTTACAGGAGAGGTTCAAATCATAGAAAGTTGGAGTATCAGTCCTCTTGTACTTAAGTCGGCAATGTGCCTTTTGTATTAAATTCGAATGCAATTTCTGTGCTTCATCGTCAACAAGAAGGTCCAAGGGATACAGTAAACCTGAAGTGAAGCATCGGAATCTAAATCTGGAGTCACAGGAGATGTTCAACTCATAGAAAGATAGAGTGTCTGTTTTCTTGTACTTAAGTCGGCATTGTGCCTTTTGTATTAAATTCGGATGCAATTTCTGTGTTTCATCGTCAATTAGAAGGTCCTAGGTATACAGTAAACCTGAAATGAAGCATAGGAATCTAAAACTGGACTCACAGGAGAGGTTCAACTCATAGAAAGTTAGAGTGTCAGTCCTCTTGTACTTAAGTCGGCATTGTGCCTTTTGTATTAAATTCGGATGCCATTTCTGTGTTTCATCGTCAATAAGAAGGTCCATGGGATACAGTAAACCTGAAGTGAAGCATCGGAATCTAAAACTGGACTTACAGGAGAAGTTCAAATCGTAGAAAGATAGAGTGTCAGTCCTCTTGTACTTAAGTTGCCATTGTGGCTGTTGTATTAAATTCGGAAGCAATTTCTGTGATTCATCGTCAATAAGAAGGTCCAAGGGATACAGTAAACCTGAAGTGAAGCATCGGAATCTAAAACTGGACTCACAGGAGAGGTTCAAATCATAGAAAGTTGGAGTATCAGTCCTCTTGTACTTAAGTCGGCATTGTGCTTTTTGTATTAAATTCGGATGCAATTTCTGTGTTTCATCGTCAAAAAGAAGGTCCAAGGAATACAGTAAACCTGAAGTGAAGCATCGGAATCTAAAACTGGACTCACTGGAGAAGTTCAAATCATATAAAGTTAGAGTGTCAGTCCTCGTGTACTTAATTCGGCATTGTGCCTTTTGTATTAAATTCGGATGCAATTTCTGTGTTTCATCGTCAATAAGTAGGTCCAAGGGATACATTAAACCTGAAGTGAAGCATCGGAATCTAAAACTGGACTCACAGGAGATGTTCAACTCATTGAAAGATAGAGTGTCTGTTTTCTTGTACTTAAGTCGGCATTGTGCCTTTTGTATTCAATTCGGATGCAATTTCTGTGTTTCATCGTCAAAAAGAAGGTCCAATGTATTGAGTAAAACTGAAGTGAAGCATCGGAATCTAAAACTGGACACACAAGAGAGGTTCAAATCATAGAAAGTTAGAGGGTCTGTCCTCTTAGACTCAAGTCGGCATTGTGGTTTTTGTATTAAATTCGGATCCAATTTCTGTGTTTCCTCGTCAATAAGAAGGTCCAAGGTATAATGTAAACCTAAAGTGAAGCATCGGAATCTAAAACTGGACTCACAGAAGAGGTTCAAATCGTAGAAAGTTAGAGTGTCAGTCCTCTTGTACTTAAGTTGCCATTGTGGCTGTTGTAGTAAATTCGGATGCAATTTCTGTGATTGATCGTCAATAAGAAGGTCCAAGGGATACAGTATACCTGAAGTGAAGCATCGGAATCTAAAACAGGACTCACAGGAGAGGTTCAAATCATAGAAAGTTGGAGTATGAGTCCTCTTGTACTTAAGTCGGCATTGTGCCTTTTGTATTAAATTCGGATGCAATTTCTGTGTTTCATCATCAATAAGAAGGTCCAAGGAATACAGTAAACCTGAAGTGAAGCATCGGAATCTAAAACTGGACTCACAGGAGATTTTCAACTCATAGAAAGTTAGAGTGTCTGTCCTCTTGTACTTAAGTCGGCATTGTGGCTTTTGTATTAAATTCGGATGCAATTTCTGGGTTTCATCGTCAATAAGAAGGTCCAAGGTATACAATAAACCTGAAGTGAAGCACCGGAATCTAGAACTGGACTCACTGGAGAGTTTCAAATCATAGAAAGTTAGAGTGTCTGTCCTCTTGTACTTAAGTCGGCATTGTGCCTGTTGTATTAAATTCGGATGCAATTTCTGTGATTCATCGTCAATTAGAAGGTACGAGGGATACAGTAAACCTGAAGCGAAGCATCGGAATCTAAAACTGGACTTACAGGAGAGGTTCAAATCATAGAAAGTTGGAGTATCAGTCCTCTTGTACTTAAGTCGGCAATGTGCCTTTTGTATTAAATTCGGATGCAATTTCTGTGCTTCATCGTCAACAAGAAGGTCCAAGGGATACAGTAAACCTGAAGTGAAGCATCGGAATCTAAATCTGGAGTCACAGGAGATGTTCAACTCATAGAAAGATAGAGTGTCTGTTTTCTTGTACTTAAGTCTGCATTGTGCCTTTTGTATTAAATTCGGATGCAATTTCTGTGTTTCATCGTCAATAAGAAGGTCCTAGGTATACAGTAAACCTGAAATGAAGCATAGGAATCTAAAACTGGACTCACAGGAGAGGTTCAACTCATAGAAAGTTAGAGTGTCAGTCCTCTTGTACTTACGTCGGCATTGTGCCGTTTGTATTAAATTCGGATGCCATTTCTGTGTTTCATCGTCAATAAGAAGGTCCATGGGATACAGTAAACCTGAAGTGAAGCATCGGAATCTAAAACTGGACTTACAGGAGAAGTTCAAATCGTAGAAAGATAGAGTGTCAGTCCTCTTGTACTTAAGTTTCCATTGTGGCTGTTGTATTAAATTCGGATGCAATTTCTGTGATTCATCGTCAATAAGAAGGTCCAAGGGATACAGTAAACCTGAAGTGAAGTATCGGAATCTAAAACTGGACTCACAGGAGAGGTTCAAATCATAGAAAGTTGGAGTATCAGTCCTCTTGTACTTAAGTCGGCATTGTGCCTTTTGTATTAAATTCGGATGCAATTTCTGTGTTTCATCGTCAAAAAGAAGGTCCAAGGAATACAGTAAACCTGAAGTGAAGCATCGGAATCTAAAACTGGACTCACAGGAGATGTTCAACTAATAGAAAGTTAGAGTGTCAGTCCTCTTGTACTTAAGTCGGCATTGAGCCTTTTGTATTACATTTGGATGCAATTTCTGGGTTACATCGTCAATAAGAAGGTCCAAGGTATACAATAAACCTGAAATGAAGCACCGGAATCTAAGACTGGACTCACTGGAGAGGTTCAAATCACAGAAATTTAGAGTGTCTGTCCTCTTGTACTTAAGTCGGCATTGTGCCTGTTGTATTAAATTCGGATGCAGTTTCTGTTATTCATCGTCAATAAGAAGGTACGAGGAATACAGTAAACCTGAAGCGAAGCATCGGAATCTAAAACTGGACTCACAGGAGAGGTTCAAATCATAGAAAGTTGGAGTATCAGTCCTCTAGTACTTAAGTCGGTAATGTGCCTTTTGTATTAAATTCGGATGCAATTTCTGTGTTTCATCGTCAATAAGAAGGTCCAAGGGATACTGTAAACCTGAAGTGAAGCATCGGAATCTAAAACTGGACTAACAGGAGATGTTCAACTCATAGAAAGATAGAGTGTCTGTTTTCTTGTACTTAAGTCGGCATTGTGCCTTTTGTATTAAATTCGGATGCAATTTCTGTGTTTCATCGTCAATAAGAAGGTCCAAGGTATACAGTAAACCTGAACTGAAGCATAGGAATCCAAAACTGGACTCACAGGAGAGGTTCAACTCATAGAAAGTTAGAGTGTCAGTCCTCTTGTACTTACGTCGACATTGTGCCTTTTGTATTAAATTCGGATGCAATTTCTGTGTTTCATCGTCCATAGGAAGGACCAAGGGATACAGTAAACCTGATGTGAAGCATCGGAATCGAAACTGGACTCACTGGAGTGGTTCAAATCATAGAAAGTTAGAGTGTCAGTCCTCTGGTACATAAGTCGGCATTCAGCCTTTTGTATTAAATTCGGATGCGATTTCTGAGTTTCAACGTCAATAAGAAGCTCCAAGGTATACAGTAAACCTGAAGTGAACCATCGGAATGTAAAACGGGACTCACAGGAGAGGTTCAAATCATAGAAAGTTAGAGTGTCAGTCCTCTTGTACTTAAGTCGGTATTGTGCCTTTTGTATTAAATTCGGATGCAATTTCTGTGTTTCATCGTCAATAAGAAGTTCCATGGGATACAGTAAACCTGAAGTGAAGCATCGGAATCTAAAACTGGACTCACAGGAGAAGTTAAACCCATATAAAGTTATAGTGTCAGTCCTCTTGTCCTTATGTCGGCATTGTGCCTTTGTATTGATTTCGGATGCAATTTCTGAGTTTCATCGTCAATAAGAAGAACCTGAAGTAAAGCATCAGAATCTAAGACTGGACTCACAGGAGAGGTTCATCTCATAGAAAGTTAGAGTGTCAGTCCTCTTGTACTTAAGTAGGCATTGTGCCTTTTGTATTAAATTCGGATGCAATTTCTGTGTTTCATCGTCAATAAGAAGGTCCACGGGATACAGTAAACCTGAAGTGAAGCATCGGAATCTAAAACTTGACTCACAGGTGAGGTTCAACTCGTAGAAAGTTAGGGTGTCAGTCCTCTTGTACTTATGTCGGCATTGCGCTATTTGTATTAAATTTGGATGCAATTTCTGTGTTTCATCGTCAATAAGAATGTCCAAGGGATACAGTAAACCTGAAGTGAAGCATTAGAATCTGAAACTGGACTCACAAGAGAGGTTCAAACCGTAGAAAGTTAGAGTGTCAATATTCTTGTACTTAAGTCGGCATTGTGCCTTTGGTATTAAATTCGGATGCAATTTCTGTGTTTCATCGTCAATAAGAAGGTCCAAGGTATACAATAAACCTGAAGTGAAGCATCGGAATCTAAAACTGGACTCACTGGAGAGGTTCAAATCATAGAAAATTAGAGTGTCAGTCATCTCGTACTTAAGTCGGCATTGTGCCTTTTGTATTAAATTTGGATGCAATTTCTGTGCTTCATCGTCAATAAGAAGGTCCAAGGTATACAGTAAACGTGAAGTGAACCATCGGAATCTAAAACTGGACTCACAGGAGAGGTTCAAATCATAGAAAGTTAGAGTGTCAGTCCTCAAGTACTTAAGTCGACATTGTGCCTTTTGTATTGAATTCGGATGCAATTTCTGTGTTTCATCGTCAGTGAGAAGGTCCAAGGTATACAATAAACCTGAAGTGAAGCATCGGAATCTGAAACTGGCCTCACAGGACAGGTTCAAATCATAGAAAGTTAGAGTGTCAGTCCTCTTGTACTCAAGTCGGCATTGTGCCTTTTGTATAAATTTCGGATGCAATTTCTGTGTTTCATCGTCAATAAGAAGGTCCAAGGTATACAGTAAACCTGAAGTGAAGCATCGGAATCTAAAACTGGACTCACAGGAGAGGTTCAAATCGAAGAAAGTTAGAGTGTCAGTCCTCTTGTACTTAAGTTGGCATTGGGCCTTTTGTACTAATTTCGGATGCAATTTCTGTGTTTCATTGTCAATAAGAAGGGCCAAGGTATACAGTAAACCTGAAGTGAAGCATCGGAATCTAAATCTGGACCCACTGGAGAGGTTCAAATCTTAGAAAGTTAGAGTGTCAGTCCTCTTGTACCTAAGTCATCTTTGTGACTTTTGTATTAAATTCGGATCCTATTTCTGTGTTTCATCGTCACTAAGAAGGTCCAAGGGATACAGTAAACCTGAAGTGAAGCATCGGAATCAAACACTGGACTCACAGGAGAGGTTTAAATCATAGAAAGTTAGAGAGTCCGTCCCCTTGTACTTAAGTCGGCATTGTGCTTCTGTATTAAATTCGGATGCAATTTCTGTGTTTCATCGTCAATAAGAATGTCCAAAGGATACATTAAACCTGAAGTGAAGCATCGGAATGTAAAACTGGACTCTCAGGAGAGGTTCAACTCATAGAAAGTTAGAGTGTCAGTCCTCTTGTACTTAGGTCGGCATTGTGCCTTTTGTATTAAATTCGGATGCAATTTCTGTGATTCATCGTCAACAAGAAGGTCCAAGGGATACAGTAAACCTGAAGTGAGGCATTGGAATCTAACACTGGACTCACTGGAGTGGTTCAAATCATAGAAAGTTAGAGTGTCAGTCCGCTTGTACTTAAGTCGGCATTGTGCCTTTTGTATTAATTTTTGATGCATTTTCTGTGTTTCATCGTAAATAAGAAAATCCAAGGTATACAGTAAACCTGAAGTGAACCATGGGAATCTAAAACTGGACTCTCAGGAGAGGTTCAACTCATAGAAAGTTAGAGTGTCAGTCCTCTTGTACTTAAGTCGGCATTGTGCCTTTTCTATTTAATTCGGATGCAATGTCTGTGTTTCATCGTCAACATGAAGGTCCAAGGGATACAGTAAACCTGAAGTGAAGCGTTGGAATCTAACACTGGACTCACAGGAGTGGTTCAACTCATAGAAAGTTAGAGTGACAGTTCTCATGTGCTTAAGCCGGCATTGTGCATTTTGTATTAAATTCGGTTGCAATTTCTGTGTTTCATCGTCAATAAGAATGTTCAAGGGATACAGTAAACCTCTAGTGAAGCAATAGAATCTAAACCTGGACTCACAGGAGAGGTTCAAATCAAAGAAAGTTAGAGTGTCAGTTCTCTTGTACTTAAGTCGGCATTGTGCCTTTTGAATTAAATTCGGATGCAATTCCTGTGTTTCATCGTCAAGAAGAAGGTCCAAGGTATACAGTAAACCTGAAGTAAAGCATCGGAATCTAAAACTGGACTCACAGGAGAGGTTCAAATCGTAGAAAGTTAGAGTGTTAGTCCTCTTGTACTTACGTCGGCAATTTGCCTTTTCTATTAAATTCGGATGCATTTTCCTTCTTTCATCGTCAATAAGAAGGTCCAAGGGATACAGTAAACCTGAAGTAAAGCATCAGAATCTAAAACTGGACTCACTGGAGAGGTTCAAATCATTGAAAGCTACAGTGTCAGTCCTCTTGTACTTAAGTCGGCATTGTGCCTTTTGTATTAAATTCGGATGCAATTACTGTGTTTCATCGTCAATAAGAAAGTCCAAGGGATACAGTAAACCTGAAGTGAAGCATCGTAATCTAACACCGGACTCACTGGAGAGGTTCAAATCATAGAAAGTTAGAGTCTCCGTCCTCTTGTACTTAAGTCGTCATTGAGCCATTTGTATTAAATTCGGATGCAATTTCTGTGTTTCATCGTCAACAAGAAGGTCGAAGGGATACAGTAAACCTGAAGTGAAGCATCGGAATCTGGAACTTGACACATAGGAGTGGTTCAACTCGTAGAAAGTTAGAGTCACAGTCCTCTAGTACTTAATTCGGCATTGTGCCTATTGTATTAAATTCGGATCCAATTTCTGTGTTTCACCGTTAATAAGAATGTCGAAGGAATACAGTAAACCTGAAGTGAATCAGCAGAATCTAAAACTGGACTCACAGGAGAGGTTTAAATCAAAGAAAGTTAGAGTGTCAGTCCTCTTGTACTTAAGTCGGCATTGTGCCCTTTGTTTTAAATTCTGATGCAATTTCTGTGTTTCATCGTTAATAAGAAGGTCCAAGGTATACAGTAAACCTAAAGTAAAGCATCGGAATCTAAAACTTGACTCACAGGAGAGGTTTAACTCATAGCAAGTTAGAGTGTCAGTCCTCTTGTACTTCAGACGGCATTATGCCTTTTGTATTAAATTCGGATGCAATTTCTGTGTTTCATCGTCAATAAGAATGTCCAAGGTATACAGTAAACCTGAAGTAAAGCAACTGAATCTCAAACTGTACTCACAGGAGAGGCTCAAATCATAGAAAGTTAGAGTGTCAGTCCTCCTGTACTTAAGACGGCATTGTGCCTTTTCTATTAAATTCGGATGCAATTTCTGTCTTTCATCGTCAATACGACGGTCCAACGGATACAGTAAACCTGAAGTAAAGCTTCGGAATCTCAAACTGGACTCCAAGGAGAGGTTCAAATCATAGAAAGTTAGAGTGTCAGTCCTCTTGTACTTAAGTCGGCATTGTGCCTTTTCTATTAAATTCAGATGCAATTTCTGTCTTTCATCGTCAATAAGAAGGTCCAAGGGATACAGTAAACCTGAAGTAAACCATCGGAAACTAAAACTGGACTCACAGGAGAGGTTCAAATCGTAGAAGGTTAGAGTGTCAGTCCTCTAGTACACAAGTCGGCATTGTGCCTTTTGTATTAAATTCGGATGCAATTTCTGTGTTTCATTGTCAATAAGAAGGTCCAAGGGATACAGTAAACCTGAACAGAAGCATCGAAATCTAAAACTGGTTTCACAGGAGAGGTTCAAATCATAGAAAGCTACAGTGTCAGTCCTCTTGTACTTAAGTCGGCATTGTGCCTTTTGTATTAAATCGGATGCAATTTCTGTGTTTCATCGTCAATAAGAAAGTCCAAGGGATACAGTAAACCTGAAGTGAAGCATCGGAATCTAACACTGGACTCACAGGAGAGGTTCAAATCATAGGAAGTTAGAGTGTAAGTCCCCTTGTACTTAAGTGGGCATTGTGCTTTAGTATTAAATTCGGATGCAATTTCTGTGCTTCATCGTCAATAAGAAGGTCCAAGGGATACAGTAAACCTGAACTAAAGCATCGGAATCTAAAACTCTACTCACAGGAGAGGTTCAAATCGTAGAAAGTTAGAGTGTCAGTCCTCTTGTACTTAAGTCGGCATTGTGCCTTTTGTATTAAATTCGGATGCAATTTCTGTGTTTCATCGACAACAATAAGTTCGAATGGATACAGTAAACCTGAAGTGAAGCATCGGAATCTGAAACTGGACTCACAGGAGTGGTTCTACTCATAGAAAGTTAGAGTGACAGTCCTCTTGTACTTAAGTCGGCATTGTGCCTATTGTTTTAAATTCGGATGCAATTTCTGTGTTTCATCGTCAATAAGAATGTCCAAGGCATACAGTAAACGTGAAGTGTAGCATTGGAATCTAACACTGAACACACTGGAGTGGTGCAAATCATAGAAAATTAGAGTGTCAGTAATCTTGTACTTAAGTCGGCATTGTGCCTTTTGTATTAAATTTGGATGCAATTTCTGTGTTTCATCGTAAATACGAAGGTCCAAGGTACACAGTAAACCTGAAGTGAACCATTGGAATCTAAAACTGGACTCACAGGAGAGGTTCAAATCATAGAAAGTTAGAGCGTCAGTCCTCTTGTACTTAAGTCGTCATTGTGCCTTTTGTATTAAATTCGAATGCAATATCTGTGTCTCATCGTCAATAAGAAGGTCCAAGGGATACAGTAAACCTGAAGTGAAGCATCGAATCTAAAACTGGACTCACAGGAGAGGTTCAATTCATAGAAAGTTAGAGTGTCAGGCCTCTTGTACTTAAGGCGTCATTGAGCCTTTTGTATTAAATTCGGATGCAATTTCTGTGATTCATCGTCAACAAGAGGGTCCAAGGGATACAGTAAACCTGAAGTGAAGCATCGGAATCTGAAACTGGACTCACAGGAGTGGTTCAACTCATAGAAAGTTAGAGTGACAGTCCTGTTGTACTTAAGTTGGGATTGTGCCTTTTGTATTAAATTCGGATGCAATTTCTGTGTTTCATCGTCAATAAGAATGTCCAAGGGATACAGTAAACCTGAAGTAAAGCATAAGATTCTAAAACTGGACTCACAGGAGAGGATCAAATCAAAGAAAATTAGAGTGTCAGTCCTCTTGTACTTAAGACGGCATTGTGCCTTTTGTATTAAATTCAGATGCATTTTCTGTATTTCATCGTCAATAAAAAGGTCCAAGGAATACAGTAGACCTGAAGTAAAGCATCGGAATCACAAACTGGACTCACAGGAGAGGTTCAAATCATAGAAAGTAAAAGTGTCAGTCCTCTTGTACTTAAGTCGGCATTGTGCTTTTGTATTAAATTCGGATGCAATTTCTGTGTTTCATCGTCAATAAGAATGTCCAAGGGATACATTAAACCTGAAGTGAAGCATTGGAATCTAACACTAGACTCACTGGAGTGGTTCAAATCATAGAACGTTAGAGTGTCGAACCTCTTGTACTTAAGTCTTCATTGTGCCTTTTGTATTAAATTTGCATGCAATTTCTGTGCTTCATCGTAAATAAGAAGGTCCAAGGTATACAGTAACCCTGAAGTGAACCATCGGAATCTAAAACTGGTCTCACAGGAGTGGTTCAACTCATAGAAAGTTAGAGTGACATTTTTCTTGTACTTAAGTCGGCATTGTGCCTGTTCTTTTAAATTCGGATGTAATTTCTGTCTTTCATCGTCAATTAGAAGGTCCAAGGAATACAGTAAACCAGAAGTGAAGCATCGGAATCTAAAACTGGACTCACAGGAGAGGTTCAAACCGAAAAAAATTAGAGTGTCAGTCCTCTTGTACTGAAGTCGGCATTGTGCCTTTGTACTAAATTCGGATGCAATTTCTGTGTTTCATTGTCAATAAGAATGTCCAAGGAGTGCAGTAAACCTGAAGTGAAGCATCGGAATCTAAAACTGGACTCACTGGAGAGGTGCAAATCATAGAAAGTTAGAGTGTCAGTCCTCTTGTACTTAAGTCGGCATTGTTACCTTTGTATTAAATTCGGATGCAATTTCTGTGTTTCATCGCCAATAAGAAGGTCCAAGGGATACAGTAAACCGGAAGTGAACCATCAGAATCGAAAACTGGTCTCACTGGAGAGGTTCAAATCATAGAAAGTTAGTGTGTCAGTCCTCTTGTACTTATGTCGGCATTATGCCTTTTGTATTAAATTCGGATCCAATTTCTGTGTTTCATCGTCATTAAGAAGGTCCAGGCGATACAGTAAACCTAAAATGAAGCATCGGAATCTAACACTGGACTGACAGGAGAGGTTTAAATCATAGAAAGTTAGAGTGTCCGTCCCCTTGTATTTAAGTCGTCATTGTGCTTTTGTATTAAATTCGGATGCAATTTCTGTGTTTCATCGTCAATATAAATATCCAAGGGATACATTAAACCTGAAGTGAAGCATCGGAATCTAAAACTGGACTCACAGGGGAGGTTTAACTCATAGAAAGTAAGAGTGTCAGTCCTCTTGTACTTAAGTCGGCATTGTGCCTTTTGTATTAAATTCGGATCCAATTTCTGTGTTTCATCGTCAGTAAGAAGGTCCAAGTGATACAGTAAGCCTGAAGTGAAGCATTGGAATCTAAAACTGGACTCACAGGAGAGGTTCAAATCATAAAAAGTTAGAGTGCCAGTCCTCTTGTACTTAAGTCGGCATTGTGCCTTTTGTATTAATTTCGTATGCAATTTCTGTGTTTCAACGTCAATAAGAAGGTCCAAGGCATACAGTAAACCTGAAGTGAAGCATTGGAATCTAACACTGGACTCACTGGTGTGGTTCAAATCATAGAAAGTTAGAGTGTCAAACCTCTTGTACTTACGTCGGCATTGTGCGTTTTGTATTAATTTTGGATGCATTTTCTGGGTTTCATCGTAAATAAGAAGGTCCAAGGTATACAGTGAACCTGAAGTGAACCATCGGAATCTAAAACTGGACTACAGGAGACGGTCAAATCTTAGAAAGTTAGAGTGTCAGCCCTCTTGTACTTAAGTCGGCATTGTTCCTTTTGTATTAAATTTGGATGCCATTTCCGTGTTTCGTCGTCAATAAGAAGGTCCAAGGTATACAGTAAAGCTGACGTGAACCATCGGAATCTAAAACTGGTCTCACAGGAGAGGTTCAAATCATAGAAAGTTAGAGTGTCAGTCATCTTGTACTTAAGTCGGCATTGTGCCTTTTGTACTAAATTCGGATCCAATTTCTGTGTTTCATCGTCAATAAGAAGGTCCAAGGGATACAGTAAACCTCATGTGAAGCATCGGAATCTAACACTGGACTCACAAGAGAGGTTTAAATCACCGACAGTTAGAGTGTCCGTCCCCTTGTACTTAAGTCGGCAGTGTGCTTTTGTATTAAATTCGGATGCAATTTCTGTGTTTCATCGTCAAGAAGAATGTCCAAGGGATACACTAAACCTGAAGTGAAGCATCGAAATCTGAAACTGGACTCACGCGAGAGGTTCAACTCATAGAAAGTTAGAGTGTCAGTCCTCATGTACTTAAGTCAGCATTGTGCCTTTTGTATTAAATTCGGATGCAAGTTCTGTGTTTCATCGTCAATAAGAAGGTCCAAGGGATACAGTAAACCTGAAGTGAAGCAACGGAATCTAAAACTGGATCACAGGAAATGTTCAAATCATAGAAAGTTAGAGTGTCAGTCCTCTTGTACTTAAGTAGGCATTGTGCCTTTAGTATTAAATTCTGATGCAATTTCTGTGTTTCATCGTCAATAAGAAGGTCCAAGGGATACAGTAAACCTGAAGTGAAGCATCGGATTCTAAAATCGGACTCACAGGAGAGGTTCAAATCATAGAAAGTTAGAGTGTCAGTCCATTTGTACTTAAGTCGGCTTTGTGCCTTTTGTATTAATTTCGGATGCAATTTCTGTGTTTCATCGTCAATAAGAAGGTCCAAGTGATACAGTAAACATGAAGTGAAGCATTGGAATCTAACACTGGACTCACTGGTGTGGTTCAAAACATAGAAAGTTAGAGTGTCAGTCCTCTTGTACTTAAGTCGGCATTGTGCCTTTTGTATTCAATTTGAATGCAATTTCTGTGTTTCATCGTCAATAAGAAGGTCCAAGGTGTACAGTAAACCTGAAGTGAACCTTCGGAATTTAAAAGTGGACTAACAGGAGAGGTTTAAATCATAGAAAGTTAGAGTGTCCGTCCCCTTGTACTTAAGTCGGCATTGTGCTTTTGTATTAAATTCGGATGCAATTTCTGTGTTTCATCGTCAAAAAGAATGTCCAAGGGATACATTAAACCTGAAGTGCAGCATTGGAATCTAACACTGGACTCACTGGAGTGGTTCAAATCATAGAACGTTAGAGTGTCGAACCTCTTGTACTCAAGTCTTCATTGTGACTTTTGTATTAAATTTGAATTGTATTTCTGTGTTTCATCGTAAATAAGAAGGTCCAAGGTATACAGTAGACCTGAAGTGAAGCATCGGAATCTAAAACTGGTCTCACAAGAGAGGTTCAAATCATAGAAGGTTACAGTGTCAGTCCTCTTGTACTTAAGTCGGCATTGTGCCTTTTGTATTAAATTCGGATCCAATTTCTGTGTTTCATCGTCAATAAGAGGGTCCATGGGATACAGTAAACCTAAAGTGAAGCATCGGAATCTAACACTGGACTCACAGGAGAGGTTTAAAGCATAGAAAGTTAGAGTGTCAGTCCTCTTGTACTTAAGTCGGCATTTTGCTTTTGTATTAAATTCGGATGCAATTTCTGTGTTTCATCTTCAATAAGAAGGTCCAAGGGTTACATTAAACCTGAAATGAAGCATCGGAATCTGAAATAGGACTCACAGGAGAGGTTCAACTCATAGAAAGTTAGAGTGTCAGTCCTCATGTACTTAAGTCGGCATTGTGCCTTTTGTATTAAATTCGGATGCAATTTCTGTGTTTCATCGTCAATAACAAGGCCCAAGGAATACAGTAAACCTGAAGTATTGCAACGGAATCTAAAACTGGAACACAGGAGAGGTTCAAATCATAGAAAGTTAGAGTGTCAGTCCTCTTGTACTTAAGTAGGCATTGTGCCTTTATATAAAATAAATAAAATAAAATAAAATAAAATAAAATATTAATTATTTTTATCTGTCTGATTGGCTCTCCTATGAGTCGTCAGGTTTTGATTATTCGGTATCAGACGCTTGACAATGGCTTTTTTCGTAAAGGCAATGTTACTCGTAGTTGACCGTGAAATAAAACTGAAATAATCGGACTTCGTAATTAAATCGTTTCCAAAGACTGCTGCGGTAGGTGCGGACTCATAATCTAAATCTCAATATTACAATAATTTGCCAGCCATGCCATAACGTCGTACAGAGGTGATTGTCTACTAAACAAAAAATTACACAGTTAGTTAAATCAGATATATTCAATGAATAAGCCTACAGTTCATAATCCTACTTACTTTTATAAACATAAATTCTTTACAGAATCGAGTGCCTAGTATGGTTGCAATTTTCTATATCATGAAATATGGCGGTGTGCCAGACAATAAACTAAAATACGTGCTTCTCGCACCACTTCAACGAGAGCTCTTTCTTTTTTTTTTTAATCAAACATACGACTAACGAAAATGTACTTTTGTTTTATCAGCGACACAGCGCTGCAGTTGTGTGCCATAGGCTTTATTTATTTGTCACTGATTATTTATTTAATTAATATCTCGCGTTTCCGAGGAAACTCACGCTCGGCATGCAAATGTGCCTTTATATTGCCCCCTGAATTGCGAGGCGAAAGGACACACCTGCAGGCGAGCAATTCACCTAAAGGCACAAGAAAATCTAAGTTATCTACAACTATTTACATGACTTACATTATACTGTATATTATACACAAAATTTGAATGACGCGCGTGCGCCGAAAAAGTTCTTATGTTGGCAAAACAGAGTGCGCGCATGCGCAGAAGCGTCTGTGTAACTACGGCACTGCCGTTATTTCGTAAATTTAGATCACGCGGCACAGTATTGCAGTTCATATTGTTCGTGTGCGCGCGCATTTCTTAGTCGTTGCACAAAGAAAATATTCCACCAAGATTACATATGAAGACTACATTCTATGACAGGTAACTTAGTTTTAAAATTACAATATTTGTTATAATACAATACAACTTTAGATTGTTGAATGTTCTTAGTTACATAGCATTGCAATGAAATGCTTCAAAGAAAAATGTCCGTATTTTTCAGGTGCGTTGACCTATACACATGGTGTCGTTATCACAGTTCATATTCATCTGCTGCACAATAATTTTTTTTACAGGTTAGTATCGTCGTGGTAAAGTTTTTTTTGATCACAGTAACATCGTTGTATAACAACGTGATTGATACATAAGCATGTCCATTTCCTATTTCCATTATAGTCGTTGTGATGCAGTTCGTTGTGACAAAAAGCATTGTTTATTACAGATCAGACGTGACCCGTCGAGTAATTAGTCCATATGCAGTTCGTTTTCGATATTCCGTGGAAGCTTGGTTGCAGAACCTCGGACGGCACATAGCTGGCGTCGATCCTTGGACAGTCCAGGTAAGCGTGTCCGTCACATTTCGAGAACATTTCATTCCCTGAAGTTCCAACCAAAATTCTTCCACCCGTCGTGTTGTTTTCTGGACAGGCACTTTGTGTCCATTTAATCCAGTTAACATCTTGAAGTTGGGTACTGTAGTAATGTCGCTAGACGATGCACGAATTATGCACTTCACATATTCAGTTTTTTTTTTTTAAATATAGCTCACCTAAATGTTCGTGGTTACTCATCGAAGAAATCGTTCATCGCGTTAACAAAGGTACGATGCATCATGAATGTCATTAACAGTTTCTTTCACATAGGTTTCTGCGTAGTTGCAGACTTAGTAATGTACGTTAATGTCCGTGAATAGTGGTTCACTACGCAATTTTTTTTTTTTTTTTTAAAAAGTTTTTCACATTTTGGCACTCGTTATCGTTCAAATTTTCACACAGTAACAGTTACATTATACATCAGTTTAAAAAAACATCAGTAATAATACATACACACGTCACATATTTTCTTAGCATAAACATAATACAGTTGCACATAAACATGTTTACATCATCATTACATAGCTATAGGTTATTACATTGTGTCATATTTGATTACATGAATTGCAGATATTTACATCCTCTTTAGCGGTTTTGCTGGGATATTATCGATGTTTTTTGTGATGTCATCTGAAATTAAGATAGGTTAGACACAACATTCATTACATCAGTAGGCAAGACCAGGCGTTTTCACTACTCAATAAATATTCAAAATAGTAAGAGAGAGAAAATGTTCGATTCCTCGCGTTTTGTGCGTGTGTGTAGTGTGTCTGTGTGGCCTTGACTACTGGTAGATGCTTTTCTTGCTGAGAGATGTGCGTCTAATCTATTTCTCGAAGTAAAAGATCGCTTCACAGATGACGTCTGTCGGTTCGTCAGGTGTCATAGCAAGTCAGTGGTACCTACAGTCACAAATGTTCCGTGAAAAATTTATATATCATTCACTGCTACGTAATCATAAATTTTACTTTAATATTCAGTCTTCTCGGTGGTGCCGCGGCGTTGAAAGAAAAGTTCTTCTGTCTTCAACTGCGTCACTGGAACCGCTGAAATGAAAATTTCTATACTACTTATAATCTATGTTGTAATTTGTTTTAGTTCTTGCCACACAGCAGGTCGTTGAGATAACGGTACGTTATATGTCTTATGGTAGAAGATCTTGTGAGGCTTAACTTCAATCTTGTACACATACGTGTTGATAACACCTAATCGTTTGGTAAAAACTTGTAAATATTTGGATAACACTTCCTGTAGTTTTATACGTTCATGTACACTGAGAGCTGTAGCTTCACTTATCTTATGATCAAGCAATGTTTTCAAGTCCATTAGCTCTCTGTCAGATGAGTGTGTTTGCATGTCTTGAATGTCTTTGTCAAGTACTAACTGTACCTTGTACCCTGTACAGTGTTTGTCATGCTTTAGAGTTCTCCTGTCCAAATCAATAATAATTACACTGCCTTTATCATTTAAAATACATTTACCTTTGGAGAAGTCTATAATGCAGTCCTTCTCGCTCATAATATCTATTCCTAATATGCAATTTGTCACAAGGTTTTGTACAACCAGGAATGGCCATTGTACGGTTCCATTACCTATTTTAACGTTTACAAAAACTTGCTTCGTAACCCTACATGACTTATTACCTAGTGCAGTAGTTATTTTACAGTTTTGGGCAGGAGACTCAGGCACAGGTTCCAATTCACACATCTTTTTATAAAAATTAAAAGATAAAACGCTCACAGCTGCACCTGTATCTAGGATAATAGTAGTTGGAATCCCACCTACTACACCAGTAGTGGATGCTAAAACAATTTCATTTGTGTTTAAACGACATTGTGTACTGTCTTGTAAAAGTTCATCTGATATATTGTTATTGTGGTTGTATCTTATAAATAAAACAGGTAGTTTTTGTTTAGAATTACTCGGCATATCATTATTCTGTTGTTCAAGTGTGGTGTCAAATAACTGATTAACATTGAAGCCGCCCCCCAAGGATTCTTCAGCCACGACCTGGGGCAAAGTAGTGACTGTTTCTAGTTTGTTGGATTATCATTTGTACTAGGTACTGACACAGATTGAGGTTGTGCATCAGGTGTCATTTCTATTATATTCACATTCGGATATTGCCTATTATGATCTCCAAACTTTTGCGGTTGTTGTTGCTGTTGCGCATTATAACTTACCTGTCGGTCGTAAGGTATGCTCCAATTTTGACCTGGTGGCTGCTGTGGTAAAGCAGAGTTTGAATGAAAGTACTGATCGTGACGAGTCCAACCTTGATGCTGTCTTGGCTCGTAGTTATTATTATTTCTATTTCTGTTTGTGTTTTTGTTATTACCTTTGTATCCGTTGTTACCGTTGCAGTTATTACTGCGGTGCCTTTTGTATGGATTGCCGCATGAAATGTTATTACTGTTGTAACTATTGTTCGTATTGGAATACGCGTGTTGATTTTGATTTCCGTACTGAGACGGCATGTGAGTTTGCTGTTTTTGTTGTACCGCGTATCCAACTGTGGGCGCGCCAGAATTGTGTTGGCAAGCCTGCATGTTTTGCATACCACTAGTGTAAACATTGTGGCTGCTGTTTTGCCGCGCGAAGCGCTGATCTTCAAGTAACATGTCAACCGAATCTAAAGCTGTTAAAAAATAATCTGAATCGTCATCCGGGATATGTAGAAGTTTTTCCTTAATGTTGAAAGGCAATTTGGCCTTCAACGCTCGGAGTATATCACGTGTTGCGACTGGTTCGTCTAAAAAATGTCCCATGTTCAAGTATTTTTCAAAATATCTGCGTAAGTTACCATTTTTACTGTTAAAAGTTTCAGGTTCTAAAATTTGTCTCCTGAGTCGCTCCTGGACGGATTGCGACCAGAATTTGTTCAGAAAGGCACGCTCAAACTCACTGTACGTGGTACATTCGTCAGCTTGACTGTATGCCCAGACAGCTGCATCGCCTTGGATGTAACCGACAATATATGAAATCTTTTTCCGGTCACTCCAAGTGCGTGGAAATGCGTTACTAAAAGATTTAAGAAAAATCACCGGATGAATGGTTCGTTTCTCTGGGATAAAAGCCTGAAATTGCCTGTGTTTTATTAAGCTTTCGTCTTCCTTTGCATTATGATACGGATTTGTTCCACTGTAATTACTGCAATGCTCAGCTGGCGAGTAATTACGATAATGTTGCTGTGGTTTACCATGATAATAGCTTGTGTTTGTGGTTGCACGTCGTGGTATGTGTTGTAGTCGTGGTGTGTTTTGTTCTTGTGTGTTTGTGGTGTGCGGTATGTGTGCGTCATACTCGAATGTATATTGGTTTCTGAACTGTACATTTTGACTGATATTTTCGTTACATTCAGACTGTGGTTGATCGGTGAATTGTCTCATGGGTGCAGTGACGGATTGTACTGCGTCACTAATCAGCTGTTTGTTATTAGTGATGTATTCCGCTACGGAGTCGTGCACAATTGTTGGTAAATTTTCACGTATGCATCTATCAAAATGTTTGTCTTTGTTCTCTACCCAATCATGAAATTCTTTATTAATATTTTGAAAATGAGCTGTGGCATCAGATTGTAAGATGTCAGTCAGGTGTTGTTCAACATCGTCAAATTTATTCTGCACGTCAGTAATTCGTTTTTCAAGGTTGTCGTGTACTGAAGGATATGTTTGAATTTGTTCAGTAAGAGCTTCACACGTGACATTAAGGTTTTTTAATTGTGTCTGTAAAAGTGCTACGTCATTTGTAATCTTTTCTTGTCTCGTATTAAGCTTGGAAAATTTCGTACTGAGTTCAGTCATCTGTTTGGTCAGTGTGGCGTCTATAAGTTCCACACGTTTACACAAAGTGTCATTACATGCCTTGATTGCTATGAGGTCAGATTTAATTTCGTCATTTTGTGTCTTTAAGGTTGCCATGTTTTCCGCGTTCTGTTTCATTAGCATTTGTAACATGTTGGCAATGTTTACTGTTTGCAAGGTCTCTGCCCCCGCCGCGTCATTAGACGTGACGTCATGTATTAACATGGGCTCTGACTGAGACTGAAATTTTTGTGGTGGACGGCCTATTGTCAAAATTTCCGTTAACACTTGCGTCAATATTTGATGAATCGTCACTACCGGTTGCTGTCGTAAAGTCATTTTCTAACATTTGTCTCTCGTCCGAGTCGGATTGCGTCTGAATAGTACGTCTTTGCTGTTCCATTTTTGCGTATTGTTTTCTAGTTATTACCATGCCACACGTGATATATATTTCAAGAAATTAATGTTTGACAATGGTTTTAAAATAAAATGCAGTTGAGCATGAATCGCTCGTAGCAACAATGGCTGTCTGTTAATTTAAAAATATAAACTGAATTTGAGATTATTGGTAATGGCTGCTGGCCATGTTACATGATATCGTACAGAAGTCGGCCATATTGTACACTCGTGTATTGGTATTGTTGCATACGTTATTGTTTAAGGAAAAATACTGAGAATGGAATTTATCACTGAAACTGTTATGCGGAAAAGAAACACTACAGAATTTTACTGAAAAGCTAATACACTGAATTATACGTCTGGTCAAGCCTGCTAATGCAAAGATGCTGCGTCTTACCTTATTTTGCTGGAAGCTTCTTTGCGTCTTCCCGCAAAATTTTATAATTGGCAAATATCTTCTGATTTTTTTTTATTTCTCATATAGTCAAGTCCAGGACCAGAAGGTTGATTTTTCACATGAAACAAAGAGAACAATGTAACAAATGACAAAATAACAAGTCCGACACGCAGTCGCCAATATAAGATAAATAAAATAAAATAAAATAAAATAAAATATTAATTATTTTTATCTGTCTGATTGGCTCTCCTATGAGTCGTCAGGTTTTGATTATTCGGTATCAGACGCTTGACAATGGCTTTTTTCGTAAAGGCAATGTTACTCGTAGTTGACCGTGAAATAAAACTGAAATAATCGGACTTCGTAATTAAATCGTTTCCAAAGACTGCTGCGGTAGGTGCGGACTCATAATCTAAATCTCAATATTACAATAATTTGCCAGCCATGCCATAACGTCGTACAGAGGTGATTGTCTACTAAACAAAAAATTACACAGTTAGTTAAATCAGATATATTCAATGAATAAGCCTACAGTTCATAATCCTACTTACTTTTATAAATATAAATTCTTTACAGAATCGAGTGCCTAGTATGGTTGCAATTTTCTATATCATGAAATATGGCGGTGTGCCAGACAATAAACTAAAATACGTGCTTCTCGCACCACTTCAACGAGAGCTCTTTCTTTTTTTTTTTAATCAAACATACGACTAACGAAAATGTACTTTTGTTTTATCAGCGACACAGCGCTGCAGTTGTGTGCCATAGGCTTTATTTATTTGTCACTGATTATTTATTTAATTAATATCTCGCGTTTCCGAGGAAACTCATGCTCGGCATGCAAATGTGCCTTTATATTTAGTATTAAATTCTGATGCAATTTCTGTGTTTCATCGTCAGTAAGAAGGTCCAAGGGATACAGTAAACCTGAAGTGAGGCTCCGGATTCTGAAATTGGACTCACAGGAGAGGTTCAAATCATAGAAAGTTAGAGTGTCAGTCCTCTTGTACTTAAGTCGGCATTGTGCCTTTTGTATTAATTTCGGATGCAATTTTTGTGTTTCATCGTCAATAAGAAGGTCCAAGGGATACAGTAAACCTGAAGTGAAGCATTGGAATCTAACACTGGACTCACTGGTGTGGTTCAAATAATAGAAAGTTAGAGTGTCAGTCATCTTGTACTTAAGTCGGCATTGTGCCTTTTGTATTAATTTTGGATGCATTTTCTGTGTTTCATCGTAAATAAGAAGGTCTAAGATATACAGTAAACCTGAAGTGAAGCATTGGAATCTAACACTGGACTCACAGGAGAGGTTCAAATCATAGAAAGTTAGAGTGTCAGTCCTCTTGTACTTAAGTCGTCATTGAGCCTTTTGTATTAAATTCGGATGCAATTTCTGTGTTTCATCGTCAACAAGAAGGTCCAAGGGATACAGTAAACCTGAAGTGAAGCATCGGAATCTAAAACTGGACTCACAGGAGTGGTTCAACTCATAGAAAGTTAGAGTGACAGTTCTCTTGTACTTAAGTCAGCATTGTGCATTTTGTATTAAATTCGGTTGCAATTTCTGTGTTTCATCGTCAATAAGAATGTCCAAGGGATACAGTAAACCTCTAGTGAAGCATCAGAATCTAAACGTGGACTCACAGGAGAGGTTCAAATCAAAGAAAGTTAGAGTATCAGTCCTCTTGTACTTAAGTCGGCATTGTGGCTTTTGTATTAAATTCTGATGCAATTTCAATGTTTCATCGTTAATAAGAAGGTCCAAGGTATACAGTAAACCTAAAGTAAAGCATCGGAATCTAAAACTGGACCCACAGGAGAGGTTCAACTCATAGTAAGTTAGAGTGTCAGTCCTCTTGTACTTAAGACGGCATTGTGCCTTTTGAATTAAATTTGGATGCATTTTCTGTGTTTCATCGTCAATAAGAAGGTCCTAGGTATACTGTAATCCTGAAGTAAAGCATTGGAATCTCAAACTGGACTCACAGGAGAGGTTCAAGTCATAGAAAGTTAGAGTGTCAGTCCTCTTGTACTTAAGTCGGCGTTGTGCCTTTTCTATTAAATTCGGATGCAATTTCTTTCTTTCATCGTCAATAAGAAGGTCCAAGGGATACAGCAAACCTAAAGTAGAGCATCGGAATCTAAAACTGGACTCACAGGAGAGGTTCAAATCGTAGAAAAATAGAGTGTCAGTCCTCTTGTACTTAAGTCGGCATTGTGCCTTTTCTAATAAATTCGCATGCAATTTCTGTCTTTCATCGTCAATAAGAAGGTCCAAGGGAAACAGTAAACCTGAAGTAAAGCATCGGAATCTAAAACAGGACTCACAGGAGTGGTTCAAATCGTAGAAAGTTAGAGTGTCAGTCCTCTTGTACTGGAGTCGGCATTGTGCCTTTTGTATTAAATTCGGATGCAATTTCTGTGATTAATTTGTCAGTAAGAAGGTCCAAGAGATACAGGAAACCTGAACTGAAGCATCGGAATCTAAAACTGGACTCACTGGAGAGGTTCAAATCATAGAAAGCTACAGTGTCAGTCCTCTTGTACTTAAGTCGGCATTGTGCCTTTTGTATTTAATTCGGATGCAATTTCTGTGTTTCATCGTCAATAAGAAGGTCCATGGGATACAGAAAACCTGAAGCGAAGCATCGGAATCTAAGACTGGACTCGCTGGAGAGGTTCAAATCATAGAAAGGTAGAGTGTCAGTCCCCTTGTACTTAAGTCGGCATTGTGCTTTTGTATTAAATTCGGATGCAATCTCTGTGTTTCATCGTCAATAAGAAGGTCCATGGTATACAGTAAACTGAAGTGAAACATCGGAATCTAAAACTGGACTCACTGGAGAGGTTCAAAACATAGAAAGTTAGAGTGTCCGTCCTCTTGTACTTAAGTCTTCATTGAGCCTTTTGTATTGAATTCGGATGCAATTTCTGTGCTTCATCGTCAACAAGAAGGTCGAAGGGATACAGTAAATCTGAAGTGAAGCATCGGAATCAGAAACTGGACTCACGGGAGTAGTTCAACTCATAGAAAGTTAGAGTATCAGTCCTCTTGTACTTATGTCGGCATTGTCCCTATTGTATTAAATTCGGATGCAATTTCTGTGTTTCATCGTCTATAAGAATGTCCAAGGGATACAGTAAACCTGAAGTGAAGCATCAGAATCTAAAACTGGACTCACAGGAGAGGTTCAAATGAAAGAAAGTTAGAGTGTCAGTTCTCTTGTACTTAAGTCGGCATTGTGCCTTTTGTTTTAAATTATGATGCAATTACTGTGTTTCATCGTCAATAAGAAGCTCCAAGGTATACAGTAAACCTGAAGTAAAGCATCGGAATCACAAACTGGACTCACAGGAGAGGTCCAAATCATAGAAGGTTAGAGTGTCAGTCCTCTTGTACTTAAGTCGGTATTGTGCCTTTTGTATTAAATTCGGATGCAATTTCTGTGTTTCATCGTCAATGCGAAGGTCCAAGGTATATAGTAAACCTGAAGTGAAGCATTGGAATCGAACACTGGATTCACTGGAGTGGTTCAAATCACAGAAATTTAGAGTGTCAGTCCTCTTGTACTTAAGTCGGAATTGTGCCTTTTGTATTAAATTCGGATGCAGTTTCTGTGTTTCATCGTCAATAAGAATGTCCAAGGGATACATTAAACCTGAAGTGAAGCATCGGAATGTAAAACTGGACTCACAGGAGAGGTTCAACTCGTAGAAAGTTAGAGTGTCCCTCCCTTTGTACTTAAGTCGGCATTGTGCTTTTGTATTAAATTCGGATACAATATCTGTGTTTCATCTTCAATAAGAATGTCCAAGGGATACATTAAACCTGAAATGAAGCATCGGAATCCAAAACTGGACTCTCAGGAAAGGTTCAACTCATAGAAAGTTAGAGTGTCAGTCCTCATGTACTTAAGTCGGCATTGTGCCTTTTGTATTAAATTCGGATGCAATTTCTGTGTTTCATCGTCAATAAGAAGGTCCAAGGGATACAGTAAACCTGAAGTATTGCAACGGAATCTAAAACTGGATCACAGGAGAGGCTCAAATGATGGAAAGTTAGAGTGTCAGTCCTCTTGTACTTAGGTAGGCATTGTGCCTTTAGTATTAAATTCTGAGGCAATTTCTGTGTTTCATCGTCAATAAGAAGGTCCAAGGGATACAGTAAACCTGAAGTGAACCATCGGAATATAAAACTGGACTTACAGGAGAGGGTCATATCATAGAAAGTTAGAGTGTCAGTTCTCTTGTACTTAAGTCGGCATTGTGCCTTTTGTATTAAGTTTGAATGCAATTTCTGTGTTTCATCGTAAATTAGAAGGTCCAAGGTATACAGTAAACCTGAAGTGAACCTTCGGAATCTAAATCTGGACTCACAGGAGAGGTTCAAATCATAGAAAGTTAGAGTGTCTGTCCTCTTGTACTTAAGTCGGCATTGTGCCTTTTGTATTAAATTCGGATGCAATTTCTGCGTTTCATCGTCAATAAGAATGTCCAAGGTATACAGTAAACCTGAAGTGAAGCATCGGAATCTAAAACTGGACTCACAGGAGAGGTTCAAATCATAGAAAGTTAGAGTGTCAGTCCTCTTGTACTTAAGTCGTCATTGAGCCTTTTGTATTAAATTCGGATGCAATTTCTGTGTTTCATCGTCAACAAGAAGGTCCAAGGTACACAGTAAACCTCTAGTGAAGCATCAGATTCTAAAACTGGACTCACAGGAGAGGTTCAAATCGTAGAAAGTTAGAGTGTCAGTCCCCTTGTACTTAAGTCGGCATTGTGCCTTTTGTATTAAATTCGGATGCAATTTCTGTGTTTAATTTGTCAATAAGAAGGTCCAAGAGATACAGTAAATTTGAACTGAAGCATCGGAATCTAAAACTGGATTCACTGGAGAGGTTCAAATCATAGAAAGCTACAGTGTCAGTCCTCTTGTACTTAAGTCGGCATTGTGCCTTTTGTTTTAAATTCTGATGCAATTTCTGTGTTTCATCGTTAATAAGAAGGTCCAAGGTATACAGTAAACCTAAAGTAAATCATCGGAAACTAAAATTGGACTCATAGAAGAGGTTCAACTCATAGCAAGTTACAGTGTTAGTCCGCTTGTACTTAAGATGGCATTGTGCCTTTTGTATTAAATTCGGATGCATTTTCTGTCTTTCATCGTCAATGAGAAGGTCCAAGGTATACAGTAAACCTGAAGTGAAGCATTGGAATTTAACACTGGACTCACTGGAGTGGTTCAAATCATATAAAATTTGAGTGTCAGTCCTCTTGTACTTAAGTCGGCATTGTGCCATTTGTATTAAATTTGGATGCAATTTTTGTGTCTCATCGTAAATAAGAAGGTCCAAGGTATACAGCAAACCTGAAGTGAAGCATCGGAATCTAAAACTGGACTCACAGGAGAGGTTCAAATCATAGAACGTTAGAGTGTCAGTCCTCTTGTACTTAAGTCGGAATTGTGCCTTTTGTATTAAATTCGGATGCAATTTCTGTGTTTCATCGTCAATAAGAATGTCCAAGGGATACAGTAAACCTGAAGTAAAGCATCAGATTCTAAAACTGGACTCACAGGAGAGGTTCAAATCAAAGAAAGTTAGAGTGTCAGTCCTCTTGTACTTAAGTCGGCATTGTGCCTTTTGTATTAAATTCTGATGCAATTTCTGTGTTTCATCGTTAATAAGAAGGTCCAAGGTATATAGTAAACCTAAAGTAAAGCATCGGGATCTAAAACTGGACTCACAGGAGTGGTTCAACTCATAGTAAGTTAGAGTGTCGGTCCTCGTGTACGTAAGACGGCATTGTGCCTTTGTATTAAATTCGGATGCAATTTCTGTGTTTCATCGTCAATAAGAAGGTCGATGGTATACAGTAAACCTGAAGTGAAGCATCGGAACAGAAACTGGACTCACTGGATAGGTTCAAAACATAGAATGTTAGAGTGTCCGTCCTCTTGTACTTAAGTCGTCATTGAGCCTTTTCTATTAAATTCGGATGCAATTTCTGTCTTTCATCGTCAATAAGAAGGTCCAAGGGATACAGTTATCCAGAAGTGAAGCATCAGAATCTAAAACTGGACTCACAGGAGATGTTCAAATAAAAGAAAGTTAGAGTGTCAGTCCTCTTGTACTTAAGTCGGCATATTGCCTTTTGTTTTAAGTTCTGATGCAATTTCTGTGTTTCATCGTTAATACGTAGGTCCAAGGTATACAGTAAACCTAAAGTAAATCATCGGAATCTAAAATTGGACTCATAGAAGAGGTTCAACTCATAGCAAGTTACAGTGTCAGTCCGCTTGTACTTAAGACGGGATTGTGCCTTTTGTATTAAATTCGGATGCCATTTCTGTGTTTCATCGTCAATAAGAAGGTCCAAGGGATACAGTAAACCTGAAGTATTGAATCGGAATCACAAGCTGGACTCACAGGAGAGGTTCAAATCATAGAAAGTTAGAGTGTCAGTCCTCTTGTACTTAAGTCGGCATTGTGCCTTTTCTATTAAATTCGGATGCAATTTCTGTCTTTCATCGTCAATAAGAAGGTCCAAGGGATACAGTCAACCTGAAGTGAACCATCGGAATCTAAAACTGGACTCACAGGAGAGGATCAAATTATAGAAAGTTAGAGTGTCAGTCCTCTTGTACTTAAGTCGGTATTGTGCCTTTTGTATTAAATTCGGATGCAATTTCTGTGTTTCATCGTCAATGAGAAGGTCCAAGGTATGCAGTAAACCTGAAGTGAAGCATTGGAATCTAACACTGGACTCACTGGAGTGGTTCAAATCATAGAAAATTAGAGTGTCAGTCCTCTTGTACTTAAGTCGGCATTGTGCCATTTGTATTAAATTTGGATGCAATTTCTGTGTTTCATCGTAAATAAGAAGCTCCAAGGTATACAGCAAACCTGAAGTGAAGCATCGGAATCTAAAACTGGACTCACAGGAGAGGTTCAAATCCTACAAAGTTAGAGTGTCAGTCCTCTCGTACTTAAGTCGGAATTGTACCTTTTGTATTAAATTCGGATGCAATTTCTGTGTTTCATCGTCAATAAGAAGGTCCAAGGTATACAGTAAACCTGAAGTGAAGCATTGGAATCTAACACTGGACTCACTGGAGTGGTTCAAATCATAGAAAATTAGTGTGTCAGTCCTCTTGTACTTAAGTCGGCAATGTGCCTTATGTATTAAATTCGGATGCTATATCTGTGTTTCATCGTCAATTAGAAGGTCCAAGGTATACAGTAAACCTGAAGTGAAGCATCGGAATCTGAAACTGGACTCACAGGAGTGGTTCAACTCATAGAAAGTTAGAGTGACAGTCCTCTTGTACTTAAGTTCGCATTGTGCCTTTTGTATTAAATTCGGATGCAATTTCTGTGTTTCATCGTCAATAAGAATGTCAAAGGGATACAGTAAACCTGAAGTAAAGCATCAGATACTAAAACTGGACTCACAGGAGAGGTTCAAATAAAGAAAGTTAGAGTGTCAGTCCTCTTGTACTTAAGTCGGCATTGTGCTTTTGTATTAAATTCTGATGCAATTTCTGTGTTTCATCGTAAATAAGAAGGTCCAAGGTATACAGCAAACCTGAAGTGAAGCATCGGAATCTAACATTGGACTCACAGGAGAGGTTCAAATCATACAAAGTTAGAGTGTCAGTCCTCTTGTACTTAAGTCGGAATTGTGCCTTTTGTATTAAATTCGGATGCAATTTCTGTGTTTCATCGTCAATAAGAAGGTCCAAGGTATACAGTAAACCTGAAGTGAAGCATTGGAATCTAACACTGGACTCACTGGAGTGGTTCAAATCATAGAAAGTTAGAGTGTCAGTCCTCTTGTACTTAAGTCGGCATTGTGCCTTTTCTATTAAATTCGGATGCAATTTCTGTCTTTCATCGTCAATACGAAGGTCCAAGGGATACAGTAAACCTGAAGTGAAGCATCGGAATCTAAAACTGGACTCACAGGAGAGGTTCAAATCGAAAGAAATTAGAGTGTCAGTCCTCTAGTACTTAAGTCGGCATTGTGCCTTTTGAATTAAATTCGGATGCAATTTCTAAGTTTCATTGTCAATAAGAAGGTCCAAGGGATGCAGTAAACCTGTACTGAAGCATCGGAATCTAAAACTGGACTCACTGGAGAGGTTCAAATCATAGAAAGTTAGAGTGTAAGACCTCTTGTACGTAAGTCGGCTTTTTCCTTTTGTATTAAATTCGGATGCAATTTCTGTGTTTCATCGTCAATAAGAAGGTCTAAGATAAACAGTAAACCAAGAGTGAATCATTGGAATCTGAAACTGGACTCACTGGAGTGGTTTAAATCATAGATAGTTAGAGTGTTAGCCCTCTTGTACTTAAGTCGACATTGCGCCTTTTCTATTAAATTTGAATCCAATTTCTGTGTTTCATCGTAAATAAGAAGGTTCAAGGTATACAGTAAACCTCTAGTGAAGCATCAGAATATGAACCTGGACTCACAGGAGAGGATCAAATCAAAGAAAGTTTGCGTGTCAGTCCCCTTGTACTTAAGTCGGCATTGTGCCTTTTGTATTAAATTCTGATGCAATTTCTGTGTTTCATCGTCAATAAGAAGGTCCAAGGCATACAGTAAACCTGAAGTAAAGCATCGGAAACTAAAACTGGACTTACAGGAGAGGTTCAACTCATAGTAAGTTAGGGTGCCAGTCCTCTTGTACTTAAGACAGCATTGTGCATTTTGAATTAAATTCGGATGCAATTTCTGTGTTTCATCGCCAATAAGAAGGTCCAAGGTAAACAGTAAACCTGAAGTAAAGCATCGGAATCTCAAAATGGACTCACAGGAGAGGTTCAAAACATAGAAAGTTAAGGTGTCAGTCCTCTTGTACTTAAGTCGGCATTCTGCCTTTTCTATTAATTTCGGATGCAATTTCTGTCTTTCATCGTCAATAAGAAGGTCCAAGGGATACAGTAAACCTGAAGTAAAGCATCGGAATCAAAAACTGGACTCACAGGAGAGGTTCAAATCGTAGAAAGTTAGTGTGTCAGTCCTCTTGTACCTAAGTCGGCATTGTGCCTTTTCTATTAAATTCGGATGCAATTTCTGTCTTTCATCGTCAATCAGAAGGTCCAAGGGATACAATAACCCTGAAGGAAAGCATCGGAATC
The DNA here is from genome assembly GCF_021461395.2 of Schistocerca americana. Classification (NCBI taxonomy): domain Eukaryota; kingdom Metazoa; phylum Arthropoda; class Insecta; order Orthoptera; family Acrididae; genus Schistocerca; species Schistocerca americana. The sequence continues at coordinate 1,068,236,298 of NC_060120.1, read as the reverse complement.
TAAAACTGGACTCACAGGAGAGGTTCAAATCGTAGAAAGTTAGAGTGTCAGTCCTCTTGTACTTAAGTTGGCATTGTGCCTTTTGTATTAAATTTGGATGCAATTTCTGTGTCTCATCGTTAACATGAAGGTCCAAGGTATATAGTAAACCTAAAGTAAAGCATCGGGTCTAAAACTGGACTCACAGGAGAGGATCAAAACATAGAAAGTTAGAGTGTCAGTCCTCTTGTACTTAAGTCGGCATTGTGCGTTTTCTATTAAATTCGGATGTAATTTCTGTCTTTCATCGTCAATAAGAAGGTCCAAGGGATACAGTAAACCTGAAGTAAAGCATCGGAATCTAAAACTGGACTCACACGAGAGGTTCAAATCGTAGAAAGTTAGAGTGTCAGTCCTCTTGTACTTAAGTCGGCATTGTGCCTTTTCTATTAAATTCGGATGCAATTTCTGTATTTCATCGTCAATCAGAATTTCCAAGGGATACAATAAACCTGAAGTAAGGCATCGGAATCTAAAACTGGACTCATAGGAGAGGTCCAAATCAAAGAAAATTAGAGTGTCAGTCCGCTTGTACTTAAGTCGGCATTGTGACTTTTGCATTAAATTCTGATGCAATTTCTGTGTTTCATCGTTAACAAGAAGGCCCAAGGTATATAGTAAACCTAAAGTAAAGCATCGGAATCTAAAACTGTACTCACAGGAGAGGTTCAACTCATAGGAAGTTAGAGTGTCAGTCCTCTTGTACTTAAGACGGCATTGTGCCTTTTGTATTGAATTCGGATGCAATTTCTGTGTTTCATCGTCAATAAGAAGGTCCAAGGTATACAGTAAACCTGAAGTGAAGCATCGTAATCTGATACTGGACTCACAGGAGTGGTTCAACTCATAGAAAGTTAGAGTGTCAGTCCTCTTGTACTTAAGTCGGCATTGTGCCATTTGTATTAAATTTGGATGCAATTTTTGTGTCTCATCGTAAATAAGAAGGTCCAAGGTATACAGCAAACCTGAAGTGAAGCATCGGAATCTAAAACTGGACTCACAGGAGAGGTTCAAATCATAGAACGTTAGAGTGTCAGTCCTCTTGTACTTAAGTCGGAATTGTGCCTTTTGTATTAAATTCGGATGCAATTTCTGTGTTTCATCGTCAATAAGAAGTCCAAGGGATACAGTAAACCTGAAGTAAAGCATCAGATTCTAAAACTGGACTCACAGGAGAGGTTCAAATCAAAGAAAGTTAGAGTGTCAGTCCTCTTGTACTTAAGTCGGCATTGTGCCTTTTGTATTAAATTCTGATGCAATTTCTGTGTTTCATCGTTAATAAGAAGGTCCAAGGTATATAGTAAACCTAAAGTAAAGCATCGGGATCTAAAACTGGACTCACAGGAGTGGTTCAACTCATAGTAAGTTAGAGTGTCGGTCCTCGTGTACTTAAGACGGCATTGTGCCTTTGTATTAAATTCGGATGCAATTTCTGTGTTTCATCGTCAATAAGAAGGTCGATGGTATACAGTAAACCTGAAGTGAAGCATCGGAATCTAAAACTGGACTCACTGGATAGGTTCAAAACATAGAATGTTAGAGTGTCCGTCCTCTTGTACTTAAGTCGTCATTGAGCCTTTTGTATTAATTTTGGATGCAATTTCTGTGTTTCATCGTCGACAAGAAGGTCGAAGGGATACAGTAAACCTGAAGTGAAGCATCGGAACAGAAACTGGACTCACGGGAGTGGTTCAACTCATAGAATGTTAGAGTGTCAGTCCTCTTGTACTAAAGTCGGCATTGTGCCTATTGTATTAAATTCGGATGCAATTTCTGTGTTTCATCGTCTATAAGAATGTCCAAGGGATACAGTTAACCAGAAGTGAAGCATCGGAATCTAAAACTGGACTCACAGGAGAGGTTCAAATCATAGAACGTTAGAGTGTCAGTCCTCTTGTACTTAAGTCGGCATTGTGCCTTTTGTATTAAATTCTGATGCAATTTCTGTGTTTCATCGTTAATAAGTAGGTCCAAGGTATACAGTAAACCTAAAGTAAATCATCGGAATCTAAAACTGGACTCATAGAAGAGGTTCAACTCATAGCAAGTTACAGTGTCAATCCGCTTGTACTGAAGACGGGATTGTGCCTTTTGTATTAAATTCGGATGCCATTTCTGTGTTTCATCGTCAATAAGAAGGTCCAAGGGATACAGTAAACCTGAAGTAAAGAATCGGAATCACAAGCTGGACTCACAGGAGAGGTTCAAATCATAGAAAGTTACAGTGTCAGTCCTCTTGTACTTAAGTCGGCATTGTGCCTTTTCTATTAAATTCGGATGCAATTTCTGTCTTTCATCGTCAATAAGAAGGTCCAAGGGATACAGTCAACCTGAAGTGAACCATCGGAATCTAAAACTGGACTCACAGGAGAGGATCAAATTATAGAAAGTTAGAGTGTCAGTCCTCTTGTACTTAAGTCGGTATTGTGCCTTTTGTATTAAATTCGGATGCAATTTCTGTGTTTCATCGTCAATGAGAAGGTCCAAGGTATGCAGTAAACCTGAAGTGAAGCATTGGAATCTAACACTGGTCTCACTGGAGTGGTTCAAATCATAGAAAATTAGAGTGTCAGTCCTCTTGTACTTAAGTCGGCATTGTGCCATTTGTATTAAATTTGGATGCAATTTCTGTGTTTCATCGTAAATAAGAAGCTCCAAGGTATACAGCAAACCTGAAGTGAAGCATCGGAATCTAAAACTGGACTCACAGGAGAGGTTCAAATCCTACAAAGTTAGAGTGTCAGTCCTCTCGTACTTAAGTCGGAATTGTGCCTTTTGTATTAAATTCGGATGCAATTTCTGTGTTTCATCGTCAATAAGAAGGTCCAAGGTATACAGTAAACCTGAAGTGAAGCATCGTAATCTGAAACTGGACTCACAGGAGTGGTTCAACTCATAGAAAGTTAGAGTGTCAGTCCTCTTGTACTTAAGTCGGCATTGTGCCATTTGTATTAAATTTGGATGCAATTTTTGTGTCTCATCGTAAATAAGAAGGTCCAAGGTATACAGCAAACCTGAAGTGAAGCATCGGAATCTAAAACTGGACTCACAGGAGAGGTTCAAATCATAGAACGTTAGAGTATCAGTCCTCTTGTACTTAAGTCGGAATTGTGCCTTTTGTATTAAATTCGGATGCAATTTCTGTGTTTCATCGTCAATAAGAAGTCCAAGGGATACAGTAAACCTGAAGTAAAGCATCAGATTCTAAAACTGGACTCACAGGAGAGGTTCAAATCAAAGAAAGTTAGAGTGTCAGTCCTCTTGTACTTAAGTCGGCATTGTGCCTTTTGTATTAAATTCTGATGCAATTTCTGTGTTTCATCGTTAATAAGAAGGTCCAAGGTATATAGTAAACCTAAAGTAAAGCATCGGGATCTAAAACTGGACTCACAGGAGTGGTTCAACTCATAGTAAGTTAGAGTGTCGGTCCTCGTGTACTTAAGACGGCATTGTGCCTTTGTATTAAATTCGGATGCAATTTCTGTGTTTCATCGTCAATAAGAAGGTCGATGGTATACAGTAAACCTGAAGTGAAGCATCGGAATCTAAAACTGGACTCACTGGATAGGTTCAAAACATAGAATGTTAGAGTGTCCGTCCTCTTGTACTTAAGTCGTCATTGAGCCTTTTGTATTAAATTTGGATGCAATTTCTGTGTTTCATCGTCGACAAGAAGGTCGAAGGGATACAGTAAACCTGAAGTGAAGCATCGGAACAGAAACTGGACTCACGGGAATGGTTCAACTCATAGAATGTTAGAGTGTCAGTCCTCTTGTACTAAAGTCGGCATTGTGCCTATTGTATTAAATTCGGATGCAATTTCTGTGTTTCATCGTCTATAAGAATGTCCAAGGGATACAGTTAACCAGAAGTGAAGCATCGGAATCTAAAACTGGACTCACAGGAGAGGTTCAAATCATAGAACGTTAGAGTGTCAGTCCTCTTGTACTTAAGTCGGCATTGTGCCTTTTGTATTAAATTCTGATGCAATTTCTGTGTTTCATCGTTAATAAGTAGGTCCAAGGTATACAGTAAACCTAAAGTAAATCATCGGAATCTAAAATTGGACTCATAGAAGAGGTTCAACTCATAGCAAGTTACAGTGTCAATCCGCTTGTACTTAAGACGGGATTGTGCCTTTTGTATTAAATTCGGATGCCATTTCTGTGTTTCATCGTCAATAAGAAGGTCCAAGGGATACAGTAAACCTGAAGTAAAGAATCGGAATCACAAGCTGGACTCACAGGAGAGGTTCAAATCATAGAAAGTTAGAGTGTCAGTCCTCTTGTACTTAAGTCGGCATTGTGCCTTTTCTATTAAATTCGGATGCAATTTCTGTCTTTCATCGTCAATAAGAAGGTCCAAGGGATACAGTCAACCTGAAGTGAACCATCGGAATCTAAAACTGGACTCACAGGAGAGGATCAAATTATAGAAAGTTAGAGTGTCAGTCCTCTTGTACTTAAGTCGGTATTGTGCCTTTTGTATTAAATTCGGATGCAATTTCTGTGTTTCATCGTCAATGAGAAGGTCCAAGGTATGCAGTAAACCTGAAGTGAAGCATTGGAATCTAACACTGGTCTCACTGGAGTGGTTCAAATCATAGAAAATTAGAGTGTCAGTCCTCTTGTACTTAAGTCGGCATTGTGCCATTTGTATTAAATTTGGATGCAATTTCTGTGTTTCATCGTAAATAAGAAGCTCCAAGGTATACAGCAAACCTGAAGTGAAGCATCGGAATCTAAAACTGGACTCACAGGAGAGGTTCAAATCCTACAAAGTTAGAGTGTCAGTCCTCTCGTACTTAAGTCGGAATTGTGCCTTTTGTATTAAATTCGGATGCAATTTCTGTGTTTCATCGTCAATAAGAAGGTCCAAGGTATACAGTAAACCTGAAGTGAAGCATTGGAATCTAACACTGGACTCACTGGAGTGGTTCAAATCATAGAAAATTAGTGTGTCAGTCCTCATGTACTTAAGTCGGCATTGTGCCTTTTGTATTAAATTTGGATGCAATTTCTGTGTTTCATCGTAAATAAGAGAGTCCAAGGTATACAGTAAACCTGAAGTGAAGCATCGGAATCTACAACTGGACTCACAGGAGAGGTTCAAATCATAGAAAGTTAGAGTGTCAGTCCTCTTGTACTTAAGTCGGCAATGTGCCTTATGTATTAAATTCGGATGCTATATCTGTGTTTCATCGTCAATTAGAAGGTCCAAGGTATACAGTAAACCTGAAGTGAAGCATCGGAATCTGAAACTGGACTCACAGGAGTGGTTCAACTCATAGAAAGTTAGAGTGACAGTCCTCTTGTACTTAAGTTCGCATTGTGCCTTTTGTATTAAATTCGGATGCAATTTCTGTGTTTCATCGTCAATAAGAATGTCAAAGGGATACAGTAAACCTGAAGTAAAGCATCAGATTCTAAAACTGGACTCACAGGAGAGGTTCAAATCAAAGAAAGTTAGAGTGTCAGTCCTCTTGTACTTAAGTCGGCATTGTGCTTTTGTATTAAATTCTGATGCAATTTCTGTGTTTCATCGTAAATAAGAAGGTCCAAGGTATACAGCAAACCTGAAGTGAAGCATCGGAATCTAAAACTGGACTCACAGGAGAGGTTCAAATCATACAAAGTTAGAGTGTCAGTCCTCTTGTACTTAAGTCGGAATTGTGCCTTTTGTATTAAATTCGGATGCAATTTCTGTGTTTCATCGTCAATAAGAAGGTCCAAGGTATACAGTAAACCTGAAGTGAAGCATTGGAATCTAACACTGGACTCACTGGAGTGGTTCAAATCATAGAAAGTTAGAGTGTTAGTCCTCTTGTACTTAAGTCGGCATTGTGCCTTTTCTATTAAATTCGGATGCAATTTCTGTCTTTCATCGTCAATACGAAGGTCCAAGGGATACAGTAAACCTGAAGTGAAGCATCGGAATCTAAAACTGGACTCACAGGAGAGGTTCAATTCGAAAGAAATTAGAGTGTCAGTCCTCTAGTACTTAAGTCGGCATTGTGCCTTTTGAATTAAATTCGGATGCAATTTCTAAGTTTCATTGTCAATAAGAAGGTCCAAGGGATGCAGTAAACCTGAACTGAAGCATCGGAATCTAAAACTGGACTCACTGGAGAGGTTCAAATCATAGAAAGTTAGAGTGTAAGACCTCTTGTACGTCAGTCGGCTTTTTCCTTTTGTATTAAATTCGGATGCAATTTCTGTGTTTCATCGTCAATAAGAAGGTCTAAGATAAACAGTAAACCAAGAGTGAAGCATTGGAATCTGAAACTGGACTCACTGGAGTGGTTTAAATCATAGATAGTTAGAGTGTTAGCCCTCTTGTAAAGTCGGCATTGCGCCTTTTCTATTAAATTTGAATCCAATTTCTGTGTTTCATCGTAAATAAGAAGGTTCAAGGTATACAGTAAACCTCTAGTGAAGCATCAGAATCTGAACCTGGACTCACAGGAGAGGATCAAATCAAAGAAAGTTTGCGTGTCAGTCCTCTTGCACTTAAGTCGGCATTGTGCCTTTTGTATTAAATTCTGATGCAATTTCTGTGTTTCATCGTCAATAAGAAGGTCCAAGGCATACAGTAAACCTGAAGTAAAGCATCGGAAACTAAAACTGGACTTACAGGAGAGGTTCAAAACATAGAAAGTTAAGGTGTCAGTCCTCTTGTACTTAAGTCGGCATTCTGCCTTTTCTATTAAATTCGGATGCAATTTCTGTCTTTCATCGTCAATAAGAAGGTCCAAGGGATACAGTAAACCTGAAGTAAAGCATCGGAATCAAAAACTGGACTCACAGGAGAGGTTCAAATCGTAGGAAGTTAGTGTGTCAGTCCTCTTGTTCCTAAGTCGGCATTGTGCCTTTTCTATTAAATTCGGATGCAATTTCTGTCTTTCATCGTCAATCAGAAGGTCCAAGGGATACAATAACCCTGAAGTAAAGCATCGGAATCTAAAACTGGACTCACAGGAGAGGTTCAAATCGTAGAAAGTTAGAGTGTCAGTCCTCTTGTACTTAAGTTGGCATTGTGCCTTTTGTATTAAATTTGGATGCAATTTCTGTGTCTCATCGTGAACATGAAGGTCCAAGGTATATAGTAAACCTAAAGTAAAGCATCGGGTCTAAAACTGGACTCACAGGAGAGGATCAAAACATAGAAAGTTAGAGTGTTAGTCCTCTTGTACTTAAGTCGGCATTGTGCGTTTTCTATTAAATTCGGATGCAATTTCTGTCTTTTATCGTCAATAAGAAGGTCCAAGGGATACAGTAAACCTGAAGTAAAGCATCGGAATCTAAAACTGGACTCACACGAGAGGTTCAAATCGTAGAAAGTTAGAAAGTCAGTCCTCTTGTACTTAAGTCGGCATTGTGCCTTTTCTATTAAATTCGGATGCAATTTCTGTATTTCATCGTCAATCAGAATTTCCAAGGGATACAATAAACCTGAAGTAAGGCATCGGAATCTAAAACTGGACTCATAGGAGAGGTCCAAATCAAAGAAAATTAGAGTGTCAGTCCGCTTGTACTTAAGTCGGCATTGTGACTTTTGCATTAAATTCTGATGCAATTTCTGTGTTTCATCGTTAACAAGAAGGCCCAAGGTATATAGTAAACCTAAAGTAAAGCATCGGAATCTAAAACTGTACTCACAGGAGAGGTTCAACTCATAGGAAGTTAGAGTGTCAGTCCTCTTGTACTTAAGACGGCATTGTGCCTTTTGTATTGAATTCGGATGCAATTTCTGTGTTTCATCGTCAATAAGAAGGTCCAAGGTATACAGTAAACCTGAAGTGAAGCATCGTAATCTGAAACTGGACTCACAGGAGTGGTTCAACTCATAGAAAGTTAGAGTGACAGTCCTCTTGTACTTAAGTCGGCATTGTGCCTTTTGTATTAAATTCGGATGCAATTTCTGTGTTTCATCGTCAATAAGAATGTCCAAGGGATACAGTATACCTGAAGTAAAGCATCAGATTCTTAAACTGGACTCACAGGAGAGGTTCAAATCAAAGAAAATTAGACTGTCAGTCCGCTTGTACTTAAGTCGGCATTGTGACTTTTGCATTAAATTCTGATGCAATTTCTGTGTTTCATCGTTAACGAGAAGGCCCAAGGTATATAGTAAACCTAAAGTAAAGCATCGGAATCTAAAACTGTACTCACAGGAGAGGTTCAACACATAGGAAGTTAGAGTGTCAGTCCTCTTGTACTTAAGACGGCATAGTGCCTTTTGTATTGAATTCGGATGCAATTTCTGTGTTTCATCGTCAATAAGAAGGTCCAAGGCATACAGTAAACCTGAAGTAAAGCATCGGAATCTCAAACTGGACTCACAGGAGAAGTTCAAGTCATAGAAAGTTAGAGTGTCAGTCCTCTTGTACTTAATTCGGAATTGTGCCTTTTGTTGGTAAATTCTGATGCAATTTCTGTGTTTCATCGTTAATACGAAGGTCCAAGGTATACAGTAAACCTAAAGTAAATCATCGGAATCTAAAACTGGACTCACAGGAGAGGTTCAACTCATAGCTAGTTAGAGTGTCAGTCCTCTTGTACTTAAGTCGGCATTGTGACTTTTGTATTAAATTCGGATGCAATTTCTGTGTTTCATCGTCAATAAGAATGTATAAGGGATATAGTAAACCTGAAGTAAGGCATCAGATTCTAAAACTGGACTCACAGGAGAGGTTCAAATCAAAGAAAGTTAGAGTGTCAGTCCTCTTGTACTTAAGTCGGCATTGTGCCTTTTGTATTAAATTCTGATGCAATTTCTGTGTTTCATCGTTAATAAGAAAGTCCAAGGTATATAGTAAACCTAAAGTAAATCATCGGAATCTAAAACTGGACTCACAGGAGTGGTTCAATTCATAGTAAGTTAGAGTGTCAGTCCTCTTGTACTTAAGACGGCATTGTGCCTTTTGTATTAAATTCGGATGCAATTTCTGTGTTTCATCGTCAATACGAAGGCCCAAGTTATACAGTAAACCTGAGGTAAAGCATCGGGATCTAAAACTGGACTCACAGGAGAGGTTCAAATCGAAAAAAATTAGAGTGTCAGTCCTCTAGTACTTAAGTTGGCATTGTGCCTTTTGAATTAAATTCGGATGCAATTTCTGTGTTTCATTGTCAATAAGAAGGTCCAAGGGATGCAGTAAACCTAAACTGAAGCATCGAATCTAAAACTGGACTCACTGGAGAGGTTCAAATCATAGAAAGTTAGAGTGACAGTCCTCTTGTACTTAAGTTCGCATTGTGCCTTTTGTATTAAATTCGGATGCAATTTCTGTGTTTCATCGTCAATAAGAATGTCCAAGGGATACAGTAAACCTGAAGTAAAGCATCAGATTCTAAAACTGGACTCACAGGAGAGGTTCAAATCAAAGAAAGTTAGAGTGTCAGTCCTCTTGTACTTAAGTCGGCATTGTGCTTTTGTATTAAATTCTGATGCAATTTCTGTGTTTCATCGTAAATAAGAAGGTCCAAGGTATACAGCAAACCTGAAGTGAAGCATCGGAATCTAAAACTGAACTCACAGGAGAGGTTCAAATCATACAAAGTTAGAGTGTCAGTCCTCTTGTACTTAAGTCGGAATTGTGCCTTTTGTATTAGATTCGGATGCAATTTCTGTGTTTCATCGTCAATAAGAAGGTCCAAGGTATACAGTAAACCTGAAGTGAAGCATTGGAATCTAACACTGGAATCACTGGAGTGGTTCAAATCATAGAAAGTTAGAGTGTCAGTCCTCTTGTACTTAAGTCGGCATTGTGCCTTTTCTATTAAATTCGGATGCAATTTCTGTCTTTCATCGTCAATACGAAGGTCCAAGGGATACAGTAAACCTGAAGTGAAGCATCGGAATCTAAAACTGGACTCACAGGAGAGGTTCAAATCGAAAGAAATTAGAGTGTCAGTCCTCTAGTACTTAAGTCGGCATTGTGCCTTTTGAATTAAATTCGGATGCAATTTCTAAGTTTCATTGTCAATAAGAAGGTCCAAGGGATGCAGTAAACCTGAACTGAAGCATCGGAATCTAAAACTGGACTCACTGGAGAGGTTCAAATCATAGAAAGTTAGAGTGTAAGACCTCTTGTACGTAAGTCGGCTTTTTCCTTTTGTATTAAATTCGGATGCAATTTCTGTGTTTCATCGTCAATATGAAGGTCTAAGATAAACAGTAAACCAAGAGTGAAGCATTGGAATCTGAAACTGGACTCACTGGAGTAGTTTAAATCATAGATAGTTAGAGTGTTAGCCCTCTTGTACTTAAGTCGGCATTGCGCCTTTTCTATTAAATTTGAATGCAATTTCTGTGTTTCATCGTAAATAAGAAGGTTCAAGGTATACAGTAAACCTCTAGTGAAGCATCAGAATCTGAACCTGGACTCACAGGAGAGGATCAAATCAAAGAAAGTTTGCGTGTCAGTCCTCTTGTACTTAAGTCGGCATTGTGCCTTTTGTATTAAATTCTGATGCAATTTCTGTGTTTCATCGTCAATAAGAAGGTCTAAGGCATACAGTAAACCTGAAGTAAAGCATCGGAATCTCAAAATGGACTCACAGGAGAGGTTCAAAACATAGAAAGTTAGTGTGTCAGTCCTCTTGTACCTAAGTCGGCATTGTGCCTTTTCTATTAAATTCGGATGCAATTTCTGTCTTTCATCGTCAATCAGAAGGTCCAAGGGATACAATAACCCTGAAGGAAAGCATCGGAATCTAAAACTGGACTCACAGGAGAGGTTCAAATCGTAGAAAGTTAGAGTGTCAGTCCTCTTGTACTTAAGTTGGCATTGTGCCTTTTGTATTAAATTCGGATGCAATTTCTGTGTCTCATCGTTAACAAGAAGGTCCAAGGTATATAGTAAACCTAAAGTAAAGCATCGGGTCTAAAACTGGACTCACAGAAGAGGATCAAAACATAGAAAGTTAGAGTGTCAGTCCTCTTGTACTTAAGTCGGCATTGTGCGTTTTCTATTAAATTCGGATGCAATTTCTGTCTTTCATCGTCAATAAGAAGGTCCAAGGGATACAGTAAACCTGAAGTAAAGCATCGGAATCTAAAACTGGACTCACACGAGAGGTTCAAATCGTAGAAAGTTTGAGTGTCAGTCCTCTTGTACTTAAGTCGGCATTGTGTCTTTTCTATTAAATTCGGATGCAATTTCTGTATTTCATCGTCAATCAGAATTTCCAAGGGATACAATAAACCTGAAGTAAGGCATCGGAATCTAAAACTGGACTCATAGGAGAGGTCCAAATCAAAGAAAATTAGAGTGTCAGTCCGCTTGTACTTAAGTCGGCATTATGACTTTTGCATTAAATTCTGATGCAATTTCTGTGTTTCATCGTTAACAAGAAGGCCCAAGGTATATAGTAAACCTAAAGTAAAGCATCGGAATCTAAAACTGTACTCACAGGAGAGGTTCAACTCATAGGAAGTTAGAGTGTCAGTCCTCTTGTACTTAAGACGGCATTGTGCCTTTTGTATTGAATTCGGATGCAATTTCTGTGTTTCATCGTCAATAAGAAGGTCCAAGGTATACAGTAAACCTGAAGTGAAGCATCGTAATCTGAAACTGGACTCACAGGAGTGGTTCAACTCATAGAAAGTTAGAGTGACAGTCCTCTTGTACATAAGTCGGCATTGTGCCTTTTGTATTAAATTCGGATGCAATTTCTGTGTTTCATCGTCAATAAGAATGTCCAAGGGATACAGTATACCTGAAGTAAAGCATCAGATTCTTAAACTGGACTCACAGGAGAGGTTCAAATCAAAGAAAATTAGACTGTCAGTCCGCTTGTACTTAAGTCGGCATTGTGACTTTTGCATTAAATTCTGATGCAATTTCTGTGTTTCATCGTTAACAAGAAGGCCCAAGGTATATAGTAAACCTAAAGTAAAGCATCGGAATCTAAAACTGTACTCACAGGAGAGGTTCAACTCATAGGAAGTTAGAGTGTCAGTCCTCTTGTACTTAAGACGGCATTGTGCTTTTTGTATTGAATTCGGATGCATTTTCTGTGTTTCATCGTCAATAAGAAGGTCCAAGGTATACAGTAAACCTGAAGTAAAGCATCGGAATCTCAAACTGGACTCACAGGAGAAGTTCAAGTCATAGAAAGTTAGAGTGTCAGTCCTCTTGTACATAAGTCGGCATTGTGCCTTTTGTTGGTAAATTCTGATGCAATTTCTGTGTTTCATCGTTAATACGAAGGTCCAAGGTATACAGTAAACCTAAAGTAAATCATCGGAATCTAAAACTGGACTCACAGGAGAGGTTCGACTCATAGCAAGTTAGAGTGTCAGTCCTCTTGTACTTAAGTCGGCATTGTGACTTTTGTATTAAATTCGGATGCAATTTCTGTGTTTCATCGTCAATAAGAATGTCCAAGGGAAACAGTAAACCATAAGTAAAGCATCAGATTCTAAAACTGGACTCACAGGAGAGGTTCAAATCAAAGAATGTTACAGTGTCAGTCCTCTTGTACTTAAGTCCTCATTGTGCCTTTTGTATTAAATTCTGATGCAATTTCTGTGTTTCATCGTTAATAAGAAAGTCCAAGGTATATAGTAAACCTAAAGTAAATCATCGGAATCTAAAACTGGACTCACAGGAGTGGTTCAATTCATAGTAAGTTAGAGTGTCAGTCCTCTTGTACTTAAGACGGCATTGTGCCTTTTGTATTAAATTCGGATGCAATTTCTGTGTTTCATCGTCAATACGAAGGCCCAAGTTATACAGTAAACCTGAGGTAAAGCATCGGAATCTAAAACTGGACTCACAGGAGAGGTTCAAATCGAAAAAAATTAGAGTGTCAGTCCTCTAGTACTTAAGTCGGCATTGTGCCTTTTGAATTAAATTCGGATGCAATTTCTGTGTTTCATTGTCAATAAGAAGGTCCAAGGGATGCAGTAAACCTAAACTGAAGCATCGAATCTAAAACTGGACTCACTGGAGAGGTTCAAATCATAGAAAGTTAGAGTGTAAGTCCTCTTGTACTTAAGTCGGCATTTTTCCTTTTGTATTAAATTCGGATGCAATTTCTGTGTTTCATCGTCAATAAGAAGGTCTAAGATAAATAGTAAACCAGAAGTGAAGCACTGGAATCTATCACTGGACTCACTGGAGTGGTTCAAATCATAGAAAGCTAGAGTGTTAGCCCTCTTGTACATAAGTCGGCATTGTGCCTTTTGTATTAAATTTGAATGCAATTTCCGTGTTTCATCGTGAATAAGAAGGTTCAAGGTATACAGTAAACCTCTAGTGATGCATCAGATACTAAACCTGGACTCACAGGAGTGGTTCAAATCAAAGAAATTTAGCTTGTCAGTCCTCTTGTACTTAAGTCGGCATTGTGCCTTTTTTATTAAATTTGGATGCTACTTCTGTGTTTCATCGTCAACAAGGAGGTCCAAGGTATACAGTAAACCTGAAGTAAAGCATCGGAATCTAAAACTGGACTTACAGGAGAGGTTCAACTCATAGTAAGTTAGAGTGCCAGTCCTCTTGTAGTTAAGACGGCATTGAGCTTTTTGAATTAAATTCGAATGCAATTTCTGTGTTTCATCGTCAATAAGAAGGTCCAAGGTATACAGTAAACCTGAAGTAAAGCATCGGAATCTCAAACTGGACTCACAGGAGAGGTTCAAAGCATAGAAAGTTAGAGTGTCAGTCCTCTTGAACTTAAGTCGGCATTGTGCCTTTTCTATTAAATTCGGATGCAATTTCTGTCTTTCATCGTCAATCAGAAGGTCCAAGGGAAACAATAAACCTGAAGTAAAGCATAGGAATCTAAAACTGGACTCACAGGAGAGGTTCAAATCGTAGAAAGTTAGAGTCTCAGTCCTCTTGTACTTAAGTCGGCATTGTGGTTTTTCTATTAAATTCGGATGCAATTTCTGTCTTTCATCGTCAATCAGAAGGTCCAAGGGATACAATAAACCAGAAGGAGATCATCGGAATCTAAAACTGGACTCACAGGATAGGTTCAAATCGTAGAATGTTAGAGTGTCAGTCCTCTTGTACTTAAGTTGGCATTGTGCCTTTTGTATTAAATTCGGATGCAATTTCTGTGTCTCATCGTAAATAAGAAGGTCCAAGGTATACAGTACACCTGAAGTGAACCATCGAAATCTAAAACTGGACTCACAGGAGACGTTCAAATCATAGAAAGTTAGAGTGTCAGTCCTCTTGTACTTAAGTCGGCATTGTGCCTTTTGTATTAAATTCGGATGCAATTTCTGTGTTTCATCGTCAATAAGAATGTATAAGGGATATAGTAAACCTGAAGTAAGGCATCAGATTCTAAAACTGGACTCACAGGAGAGGTTCAAATCAAAGAAAGTTAGAGTGTCAGTCCTCTTGTACTTAAGTCGGCATTGTGCCTTTTGTATTAAATTCTGATGCGATTTCTGTGTTTCATCGTTAACAAGAAGGTCCAAGGTATATAGTAAACCTAAAGTAAAGCATCGGAATCAAAAACTGTACTCACAGGAGAGGTTCAACACATAGTAAGTTAGAGTGTCAGTCCTCTTGTACTTAAGACGGCATTGTGCCTTTTGTATTGAATTCGGATGCAATTTCTGTGTTTCATCGTCAATAAGAAGGTCCAAGGTATACAGTAAACCTGAGGTAAAGCATCGGAATCTCAAACTGGACTCACAGGAGAAGTTCAAGTCATAGAAAGTTAGAGTGTCAGTCCTCTTGTACTTAAGTGGGCATTGTGCCTTTTGTTGGTAAATTCTGATGCGATTTCTGTGTTTCATCGTTAACAAGAAGGTCCAAGGTATATAGTAAACCTAAAGTAAAGCATCGGAATCTAAAACTGGACTCACAGGAGAGGATCAAAACATAGAAAATTAGAGTGTCCGTCCTCTTGTACTTAAGTCGGCATTGTGCCTTTTCTATTAAATTCGGATGCAATTTCTGTCTTTCATCGTCAATAAGAAGGTCCAAGGGATACAGTAAACCTGAAGTAAATCATCGGAATCTAAAACTGGACTCACAGGAGAGGTTCAAATCGTAGGAAGTTAGAGTAACAGTCCTCTTGTACTTAAGTCGGCATTGTGCCTTTTCTATTAAATTCGGATTCAATTTCTGTCTTTCATCGTCAATCAGAAGGTCCAAGGGATACAATAAACCTGAAGTAAAGCATCGGAATCTAAAACTGGACTCACAGGAGAGGTTCAAATCATAGACAGTTAGAGTGTCAGTCCTCTTGTACTTAAGACGGCATTGTGCCTTTTGTATCAAATTCGGATACAAATTCTGTGTTTCATCGTCAATAAGAATGTCCAAGGGATACAGTATACCTGAAGTAAAGCATCAGATTCTTAAACTGGACTCACAGGAGAGGTTCAAATCAAAGAAAATTAGACTGTCAGTCCGCTTGTACTTAAGTCGGCATTGTGACTTTTGCATTAAATTCTGATGCAATTTCTGTGTTTCATCGTTAACAAGAAGGCCCAAGGTATATAGTAAACCTAAAGTAAAGCATCGGAATCTAAAACTGTACTCACAGGAGAGGTTCAACTCATAGGAAGTTAGAGTGTCAGTCCTCTTGTACTTAAGTCGGCATTGTGCCTTTTGTATTAAATTCGGATGCAATTTGTGTATTTCATCGTCAATAAGAATGTCCAAGGGATACAGTAAACCTTAAGTAAAGCATCAGATTCTAAAACTGGACTCACAGGAGAGGTTCAAATGTAAGAAAGTTAGAGTGTCAGTCCTCTTGTACTTAAGTCGGCATTGTGCCATTTGTATTAAATTCTGATGCAATTTCTGTGTTTCATCGTTAATAAGAAGGTCCAAGGTATATAGTAAACCTAAAGTAAATCATCGGAATCTAAAACTGGACTCACAGGAGTGGTTCAACTCATAGTAAGTTAGAGTGTCAGTCCTCTTGTACTTAAGACGGCATTGTGCCTTTTGTATTAAATTCGGATGCAATTTCTGTGTTTCATCGTCAATACGAAGGTCCAAGTTATACAGTAAACCTGAGGTAAAGCATCGGAATCTCAAACTGGACTCACAGGAGAGGTTCAAATCATAGACTGTTAGAGTGTCAGTCCTCTTGTACTTAAGTCGGCATTGTGCCTTTTCTATTAAATTCGGATGCAATTTCTGTCTTTCATCGTCAATAAGAAGGTCCAAGGGATACAGTAAACCTGAAGTGAAGCATCGGAATCTAAAACTGGACTCACAGGAGAGGTTCAAATCGAAAAAAATTAGAGTGTCAGTCCTCTAGTACTTAAGTCGGCATTGTGCCTTTTGAATTAAATTCGGATGCAATTTCTGTGTTTCATTGTCAATAAGAAGGTCCAAGGGATGCATTAAACCTAAACTGAAGCATCGAATCTAAAACTGGACTCACTGGAGAGGTTCAAATCATAGAAAGTTAGAGTGTAAGTCCTCTTGTACTTAAGTCGGCATTGTGCCTTTTGAATTAAATTCGGATGCAATTTCTGTGTTTCATTGTCAATAAGAAGGTCCAAGGGATGCAGTAAACCTAAACTGAAGCATCGAATCTAAAACTGGACTCACTGGAGAGGTTCAAATCATAGAAAGTTAGAGTGTCAGTCCTCTTGTACTTAAGTCGGCATTGTGCCTTTTGTATTAAATTCTGATGCGATTTCTGTGTTTCATCGTTAACAAGAAGGTCCAAGGGATACAGTAAACCTGAAGTAAAGCATCGGAATCTAAAACTGGACTCACAGGAGAGGTTCAAATCGTAGAAAGTTAGAGTGTCAGTCCTCTTGTACTTAAGTCGGCATTGTGCCTTTTGTATTAAATTCGGATGCAATATCAGTGTTTCATCGTCACTAGGAAGGTCCAAGGTATACAGTAAACCTGAAGTGAAGCATCGTAATCTGAAACTGGACTCACAGGAGTGGTTCAACTCATAGAAAGTTAGAGTCTCAGTCCTCTTGTACTTAAGTCGGCATTGCGCCTTTTGTATTGAATTCGGATGCAATATCTGTGTTTCATCGTCAATAAGAAGGTCGAAGGTATACAGTAAACCTGAAGTGAAGCATCGGAATCTCCAACTGGATCCACAGGAGAAGTTCAAGTCATAGAAAGTTAGAGTGTCAATCCTCTTGTACTTAAGTCGGCATTGTGCCTTTTGTATTAAATTCGGATGCAATTTCTGTGTTTCATCGTCAATAAGAATGTCCAAGGGATACAGTATACCTGAAGTAAAGCATCAGATTCTTAAACTGGACTCACAGGAGAGGTTCAAATCAAAGAAAATTAGACTGTCAGTCCGCTTGTACTTAAGTCGGCATTGTGACTTTTGCATTAAATTCTGATGCAATTTCTGTGTTTCATCGTTAACAAGAAGGCCCAAGGTATATAGTAAACCTAAAGTAAAGCATCGGAATCTAAAACTGTACTCACAGGAGAGGTTCAACTCATAGGAAGTTAGAGTGTCAGTCCTCTTGTACTTATGACGGCATTGTGCCTTTTGTATTGAATTCGGATGCAATTTCTGTGTTTCATCGTCAATAAGAAGGTCCAAGGTATACAGTAAACCTGAAGTGAAGCATCGTAATCTGAAACTGGACTCACAGGAGTGGTTCAACTCATAGAAAGTTAGAGTGACAGTCCTCTTGTACTTAAGTCGGCATTGTGCCTTTTGTATTAAATTCGGATGCAATTTCTGTGTTTCATCGTCAATAAGAATGTCCAAGGGATACAGTATACCTGAAGTAAAGCATCAGATTCTTAAACTGGACTCACAGGAGAGGTTCAAATCAAAGAAAATTAGACTGTCAGTCCGCTTGTACTTAAGTCGGCATTGTGACTTTTGCATTAAATTCTGATGCAATTTCTGTGTTTCATCGTTAACAAGAAGGCCCAAGGTATATAGTAAACCTAAAGTAAAGCATCGGAATCTAAAACGTACTCACAGGAGAGGTTCAACTCATAGTAAGTTAGAGTGTCAGTCCTCTTGTACTTAAGACGGCATTGTGCCTTTTGTATTGAATTCGGATGCAATTTCTGTGTTTCATCGTCAATAAGAAGTTCCAAGGTATACAGTAAACCTGAAGTAAAGCATCGGAATCTCAAACTGGACTCACAGGAGAAGTTCAAGTCATAGAAAGTTAGAGTGTCAGTCCTCTTGTACTTAAGTCGGCATTGTGCCTTTTGTTGGTAAATTCTGATGCAATTACTGTGTTTCATCGTTAATACGAAGGTCCAAGGTATAAAGTAAACCTAAAGTAAATCATCGGAATCTAAAACTGGACTCACAGGAGAGGTTCAACTCATAGCAAGTTAGAGTGTCAGTCCTCTTGTACTTAAGTCGGCATTGTGACTTTTGTATTAAATTCGGATGCAATTTCTGTGTTTCATCGTCAATAAGAATTTCCAAGGGATACAGTAAACCATAAGTAAAGCATCAGATTCTAAAACTGGACTCACAGGAGAGGTTCAAATCAAAGAAAGTTACAGTGTCAGTCCTCTTGTACTTAAGTCGGCATTGTGCCTTTTGTATTAAATTCTGATGCAATTTCTGTGTTTCATCGTTAATAAGAAAGTCCAAGGTATATAGTAAACCTAAAGTAAATCATCGGAATCTAAAACTGGACTCACAGGAGTGGTTCAATTCATAGTAAGTTAGAGTGTCAGTCCTCTTGTACTTAAGACGGCATTGTGCCTTTTGTATTAAATTCGGATGCAATTTCTGTGTTTCATCGTCAATACGAAGGTCCAAGTTATACAGTAAACCTGAGGTAAAGCATCGGAATCTAAAACTGGACTCACAGGAGAGGTTCAAATCGAAAAAAATTAGAGTGGCAGTCCTCTAGTACTTAAGTCGGCATTGTGCCTTTTGAATTAAATTCGGATGCAATTTCTGTGTTTCATTGTCAATAAGAAGGTCCAAGGGATGCAGTAAACCTAAACTGAAGCATCGAATCTAAAACTGGACTCACTGGAGAGGTTCAAATCATAGAAAGTTAGAGTGTAATTCCTCTTGTACTTAAGTCGGCATTTTTCCTTTTGTATTAAATTCGGATGCAATTTCTGTGTTTCATCGTCAATAAGAAGGTCTAAGATAAATAGTAAACCAGAAGTGAAGCATTGGAATCTAACACAGGACTCACTGGAGTGGTTCAAATCATAGAAAGCTAGAGTGTTAGCCCTCTTGTACATAAGTCGGCATTGTGCCTTTTGTATTAAATTTGAATGCAATTTCCGTGTTTCATCGTAAATAAGAAGGTTCAAGGTATACAGTAAACCTCTAGTGATGCATCAGATACTAAACCTGGACTCACAGGAGTGGTTCAAATCAAAGAAATTTAGCTTGTCAGTCCTCTTGTACTTAAGTCGGCATTGTGCCTTTTTTATTAAATTTGGATGCAATTTCTGTGTTTCATCGTCAACAAGAAGGTCCAAGGTATACAGTAAACCTGAAGTAAAGCATCGGAATCTAAAACTGGACTTACAGGAGAGGTTCAACTCATAGTAAGTTAGAGTGCCAGTCCTCTTGTAGTTAAGTCGGCATTGTGCCATTTGTTTTAAATTCTGATGCAATTTCTGTCTTTCATCGTCAATCAGAAGGTCCAAGGGATACAATAAACCTGAAGGAGATCATCGGAATCTAAAACTGGACTCACAGGATAGGTTCAAATCGTAGAAAGTTAGAGTGTCAGTCCTCTTGTACTTAAGTTGGCATTGTGCCTTTTGTATTAAATTCGGATGCAATTTCTGTGTCTCATCGTAAATAAGAAGGTCCAAGGTATACAGTACACCTGAAGTGAACCATCGGAATCTAAAACTGGACTCACAGGAGACGTTCAAATCATAGAAAGTTAGAGTGTCAGTCCTCTTGTACTTCAGTCGGCATTGTGATTTTTGTATTAAATTCGGATGCAATATCAGTGTTTCATCGTCACTAGGAAGGTCCAAGGTATACAGTAAACCTGAAGTGAAGCATCGTAATCTGAAACTGGACTCACAGGAGTGGTTCAACTCATAGAAAGTTAGAGTGTCAGTCCTCTTGTACTTAAGTCGGCATTGTGCCTTTTGTATTAAATTCGGATGCAATTTCTGTGTTTCATCGTCAATAAGAATGTCCAAGGGATATAGTAAACCTGAAGTAAAGCATCAGATTCTAAAACTGGACTCAGAGGAGAGGTTCAAATCAAAGAAAGTTAGAGTGTCAGTCCTCTTGTACTTAAGTCGGCATTGTGCCTTTTGTATTAAATTCTGATGCGATTTCTGTGTTTCATCGTTAACAAGAAGGTCCAAGGTATATAGTAAACCTAAAGTAAAGCATCGGAATCAAAAACTGTACTCACAGGAGAGGTTCAACTCATAGTAAGTTAGAGTGTCAGTCCTCTTGTACTTAAGACGGCATTGTGCCTTTTGTATTGAATTCGGATGCAATTTCTGTGTTTCATCGTCAATAAGAAGGTCCAAGGTATACAGTAAACCTGAGGTAAAGCATCGGAATCTCAAACTGGACTCACAGGAGAAGTTCAAGTCATAGAAAGTTAGAGTGTCAGTCCTCTTGTACTTAAGTCGGCATTGTGCCTTTTGTTGGTAAATTCTGATGCAATTTCTGTGTTTCATCGTTAATACGAAGGTCGAAGGTA
Source organism: Schistocerca americana (assembly GCF_021461395.2). Taxonomy (NCBI): domain Eukaryota; kingdom Metazoa; phylum Arthropoda; class Insecta; order Orthoptera; family Acrididae; genus Schistocerca; species Schistocerca americana. The sequence continues at coordinate 1,068,215,655 of NC_060120.1, read as the reverse complement.
TACAGTAAACCTAAAGTAAATCATCGGAATCTAAAACTGGACTCACAGGAGAGGTTCAACTCATAGCAAGTTAGAGTGTCAGTCCTCTTGTACTTAAGTCGGCATTGTGCCTTTTGTATTAAATTCGGATGCAATTTCTGTGTTTCATCGTCAATAAGAATGTCCAAGGGATACAGTAAATCTTAAGTAAAGCATCAGATACTAAATCTGGACTCACAGGAGAGGTTCAACTCAAAGAAAGTTAGAGTGTCAGTCCTCTTGTACTTAAGTCGGCATTGTGCCATTTGTTTTAAATTCTGATGCAATTTCTGTGTTTCATCGTTAATAAGAAGGTCCAAGGTATATAGTAAACCTAAAGTAAATCATCGGAATCTAAAACTGGACTCACAGGAGTGGTTCAACTCATAGTAAGTTAGAGTGTCAGTCCTCTTGTACTTAAGACGGCATTGTGCCTTTTGTATTAAATTCGGATGCAATTTCTGTGTTTCATCGTCAATACGAAGGTCCAAGTTATACAGTAAACCTGAGGTAAAGCATCGGAATCTCAAACTGGACTCACAGGAGAGGTTCAAATCATAGACAGTTAGAGTGTCAGTCCTCTTGTACTTAAGTCGGCATTGTGCCTTTTCTATTAAATTCGGATGCAATTTCTGTCTTTCATCGTCAATAAGAAGTTCCAAGGGATACAGTAAACCTGAAGTGAAGCATCGGAATCTAAAACTGGACTCACAGGAGAGGTTCAAATCGAAAAAAATTAGAGTGTCAGTCCTCTAGTACTTAAGTCGGCATTGTGCCTTTTGAATTAAATTCGGATGCATTTTCTGTGTTTCATTGTCAATAAGAAGGTCCAAGGGATGCAGTAAACCTAAACTGAAGCATCGAATCTAAAACTGGACTCACTGGAGAGGTTCAAATCATAGAAAGTTAGAGTGTAAGTCCTCTTGTACTTAAGTCGGCATTGTGCCTTTTGAATTAAATTCGGATGCAATTTCTGTGTTTCATTGTCAATAAGAAGGTCCAAGGGATGCAGTAAACCTAAACTGAAGCATCGAATCTAAAACTGGACTCACTGGAGAGGTTCAAATCATAGAAAGTTAGAGTGTCAGTCCTCTTGTACTTAAGTCGGCATTGTGCCTTTTGTATTAAATTCGGATGCAATATCAGTGTTTCATCGTCACTAGGAAGGTCCAAGGTATACAGTAAACCTGAAGTGAAGCATCGTAATCTGAAACTGGACTCACAGGAGTGGTTCAACTCATAGAAAGTTAGAGTGTCAGTCCTCTTGTACTTAAGTCGGCATTGTGCCTTTTGTATTAAATTCTGATGCAATTTCTGTGTTTCATCGTCAATAAGAATGTCCAAGGGATATAGTAAACCTGAAGTAAAGCATCGGAATCTAAAACTGGACTCACAGGAGAGGTTCAAATCGAAGAAAGTTAGAGTCTCAGTCCTCTTGTACTTAAGTCGGCATTGTGCCTTTTGCATTAAATTCTGATGCGATTTCTGTGATTCATCGTTAACAAGAAGGTCCAAGGTATATAGTAAACCTAAAGTAAAGCATCGGAATCTAAAACTGGACTCACAGGAGAGGATCAAAACATAGAAAATTAGAGTGTCCGTCCTCTTGTACTTAAGTCGGCATTGTGACTTTTCTATTAAATTCGGATGCAATTTCTGTCTTTCATCGTCAATAAGAAGGTCCAAGGGATACAGTAAACCTGAAGTAAAGCATCGGAATCTAAAACTGGACTCACAGGAGAGGTTCAAATCGTAGAAAGTTAGAGTGTCAGTCCTCTTGTACTTAAGTCGGCATTGTGCCTTTTCTATTAAATTCGGATACAATTTCTGTCTTTCATCGTCAATCAGAAGGTCCAAGGGATACAATAAACCTGAAGTAAAGCATCGGAATCTAAAACTGGACTCACAGGAGAGGTTCAAATCATAGACAGTTAGAGTGTCAGTGCTCTTGTACTTAAGACGGCACTGTGACTTTTGTATCAAATTCGGATACAAATTCTGTGTTTCATCGTCAATAAGAAGGTCCAAGGTATACAGTAAACCTGAAGTAAAGCATCGGAATCTCAAACTGGACTCACAGGGGAGGTTCAAATCATAGAAAGTTAGAGTGTCTGTCCTCTTGTACTTAAGTCGGCATTGTGCCTTTTCTATTAAATTCGGATGCAATTTCTGTCTTTCATCGTCAATAAGAAGGTCCAAGGGATACAATAAACCTGAAGTAAAGCATCGGAATCTAAAACTGGACTCACAGGAGAAATTCAAATCGTAGAAAGTTAGAGTCTCAGTCCTCTTGTACTTAAGTCGGCATTGCGCCTTTTGTATTGAATTCGGATGCAATATCTGTGTTTCATCGTCAATAAGAAGGTCCAAGGTATACAGTAAACCTGAAGTGAAGCATCGGGATCTCCAACTGGACCCACAGGAGAAGTTCAAGTCATACAAAGTTAGAGTGTCATACCTCTTGTACTTAAGTCGGCATTGTGCCTTTTGTTGTTAAATTCTGATGCAATTTCTGTGTTTCATCGTCAATAAGAAGGTCCAAGGTATACAGTAAATCTGAAGTAAAGCATCGGAATCTCAAACTGGACTCACAGGAGAGGTTCAAATCATAGAAAGTTAGAGTGTAAGTCCTCTTGTGCTTAAGTCGACATTTTTCCTTATGTATTAAAATCGGATGCAATTTCTGTGTTTCATCGTCAATAAGAAGGTCTATGATATATAGTAAACCTGAAGTGAATCATTTGAATCTAACACTGGACTCACAGGAGAGGTTCAAAGCATAGAAAGTTAGAGTCTCAGTCCTCTTGTACTTAAGTCGGCATTGTGCCTTTTCTATTAAATTCGGATGCAATTTCTGTCTTTCATCGTCAATCAGAAGGTCCAAGGGATACAATAAACCTGAAGGAAAGCATCGGAATCTCAAACTGGACTCACAGGAGAAGTTCAAATCGTAGAAAGTTAGAGTGTCAGTCCTCTTGTACTTAAGTTGGCATTGTGCCTTTTGTATTAAATTCGGATGCAATTTCTGTGTCTCATCGTAAATAAGAAGGTCCAAGGTATACAGTAAACCTGAAGTGAACCATCGGAATCTAAAACTGGACTCACAGGAGAGGTTCAAATCATAGAAAGTTAGAGTGTCAGTACTCTTGTACTTAAGTCGGCATTGTGCCTTTTGTCTTCAATTCGGATGCAATATCAGTGTTTCATCGTCACTAGGAAGGTCCAAGGTATACAGTAAACCTGAAGTGAAGCATCGTAATCTGAAACTGGACTCACAGGAGTGGTTCAACTCATAGAAAGTTCGAGTGTCAGTCCTCTTGTACTTAAGTCGGCATTGTGCCTTTTGTATTAAATTCGGATGCAATTTCTGTGTTTCATCGTCAATAAGAATGTCCAAGGGATATAGTAAACCTGAAGTAAAGCATCGGAATCTAAAACTGGACTCACAGGAGAAGTTCAAATCAAAGAAAGTTAGAGTGTCAGTCCTCTTGTACTTAAGTCGGCATTGTGCCTTTTGTATTAAATTCTGATGCAATATCTGTGTTTCATCGTCAATAAGAAGGTCCAAGGTATACAGTAAACCTGAAGTGAAGCATCGGAATCTCCAACTGGACTCACAGAAGAAGTTCAAGTCATAGAAAGTTAGAGTGTCAATCCTCTTGTACTTAAGTCGGCATTGTGCCTTTTGTTGTAAATTCTGATGCAATTTCTGTGTTTCATCGTCAATAAGAAGGTCCAAGGTATACAGTAAACCTAAAGTAAATCATCGGAATCTAAAACTGGACTCACAGGAGAGGTTCAACTCATAGCAAGTTAGAGTGTCAGTCCTCTTGTACTTAAGACGGCATTGTGCCTTTTGTATTAAATTCGGATGCAATTTCTGTGTTTCATCGTCAATAAGAAGGTCCAAGGTATACAGTAAACCTGAAGTAAAGCATCGGAATCTCAAACTGGACTCACAGGAGAGGTTCAAATCATAGAAAGTTACAGTGTCTGTCCTCTTGTACTTAAGTCGGCATTGTGCCTTTTCTATTAAATTCGGATGCAATTTCTGTCTTTCATCGTCAATAGGAAGGTCCAAGGGATACAGTAAACCTGAAGTGAAGCATCGGAATGTAAAACTGGACTCACAGGAGAGGTTCAAATCGTAGAAAGTTAGAGTGCCAGTACTCTTGTACTTAAGCCGGTATTGTGCCTTTTGTATTAATTCGGATGCAATTTCTGTGTTTCATCGTCAATAAGAAGGTCCAAGGGATGCAGTAAACCTGAACCGAAGCATCGGAATCTAAAACTGGACTCACTGGAGAGGTTCAAATCATAGAAAGTTAGAGTGTAAGTCCTCTTGTACTTAAGTCGACATTTTTCCTTATGTAATAAAATCGGATGCAATTTCTGTGTTTCATCGTCAATAAGAAGGTCTATGATATATAGTAAACCTGAGGTGAATCATTTGAATCTAACACTGGACTCACAGGAGAGGTTCAAAACATAGAAAGTTAGAGTCTCAGTCCTCTTGTACTTAAGTCAGCATTGTGCCTTTTCTATGAAATTCTAATGCAATTTCTGTCTTTCATCGTCAATCAGAAGGTCCAAGGGATACAATAAACCTGAAGGAAAGCATCGGAATCTAAAACTGGACTCACAGGAGAGGTTCAAATCGTAGAAAGTTAGAGTGTCAGTCCTCTTGTACTTAAGTTGGCATTGTGCCTTTTGTATTAAATTCGGATGCAATTTCTGTGTCTCATCGTAAATAAGAAGGTCCAAGGTATACAGTAAACCTGAAGTGAACCATCGGAATCTAAAACTGGACTCACAGGAGAGGTTCAAATCATAGAAAGTTAGAGTGTCAGTACTCTTGTACTTAAGTCGGCATTGTGCCTTTTGTATTCAATTCGGATGCAATATCAGTGTTTCATCGTCACTAGGAAGGTCCAAGGTATACAGTAAACCTGAAGTGAAGCATCGTAATCTGAAACTGAACTCACAGGAGTGGTTCAACTCATAGAAAGTTAGAGTGTCAGTCCTCTTGTACTTAAGTCGGCATTGTGCCTTTTGTATTAAATTCGGATGAAATTTCTGTGTTTCATCGTCAATAAGAATGTCCAAGGGATATAGTAAACCTGAAGTAAAGCATCAGATTCTAAAACTGGACTCACAGGAGAGGTTCAAATCAAAGAAAGTTAGAGTGTCAGTCCTCATGTACTTAAGTCGGCATTGTGCCTTTTGTATTAAATTCTGATGCGATTTCTGTGTTTCATCGTTAACAAGAAGGTCCAAGGTATATAGTAAACCTAAAGTAAAGCATCGGAATCTAAAACTGGACTCACAGGAGATGATCAAAACATAGAAAATTAGAGTGTCAGTCCTCTTGTACTTAAGTCGGCATTGTGCCTTTTCTATTAAATTCGGATGCAATTTCTGTCTTTGATCGTCAATAAGAAGGTCCAAGGGATACAGTAAACCTGAAGTAAAGCATCGGAATCAAAAACTGGACTCACAGGAGAGGTTCAAATCGTAGAAAGTTAGAGTGTCAGTCCTCTTGTACTTAAGTCGGCATTGTGCCTTTTCTATTAAATTCGGATACAATTTCTGTCTTTCATCGTCAATCAGAAGGTCCAAGGGATACAATAAACCTGAAGTAAAGCATCGGAATCTAAAACTGGACTCACAGGAGAGGTTCAAAAGATAGACAGTTAGAGTGTCAGTCCTCTTGTACTTAAGACGGCATTGTGCCTTTTGTATTAAATTCGGATGCAATTTCTGTGTTTCATCGTCAATAAGAAGGTCCAAGGTATACAGTAAACCTGAAGTAAAGCATCGGAATCTAAAACTGGACTCACAGGAGAGGTTCAACTAATAGCAAGTTAGAGTGTCAGTCCTCTTGTACTTAAGACGGCATTGTGCCTTTTGTATTAAATTCGGATGCAATTTCTGTGTTTCATCGTCAATAAGAAGGTCCAAGGTATACAGTAAACCTGAAGTAAAGCATCGGAATCTCAAACTGGACTCACAGGAGAGGTTCAAATCATACAAAGTTACAGTGTCTGTCCTCTTGTACTTAAGTCGGCATTGTGCCTTTTCTATTAAATGCGGTTGCAATTTCTGTCTTTCATCGTCAATAGGAAGGTCCAAGGGATACAGTAAACCTGAAGTGAAGCATCGGAATGTAAAACTGGACTCACAGGAGAGGTTCAAATCGTAGAAAGTTAGAGTGTCAGTACTCTTGTACTTAAGCCGGTATTGTGCCTTTTGTATTAATTCGGATGCAATTTCTGTGTTTCATCGTCATTAAGAAGGTCCAAGGGATGCAGTAAACCTGAACCGAAGCATCGGAATCTAAAACTGGACTCACTGGAGAGGCTCAAATCATAGAAAGTTAGAGTGTAAGTCTTCTTGTACTTAAGTCGACATTTTTCCTTATGTAATAAAATCGGATGCAATTTCTGTGTTTCATCGTCAATAAGAAGGTCTATGATATATAGTAAACCTGAAGTGAATCATTTGAATCTAACACTGGACTCACAGGAGAGGTTCAAAACATAGAAAGTTAGAGTCTCAGTTCTCTTGTACTTAAGTCAGCATTGTGCCTTTTCTATTAAATTCGGATGCAATTTCTGTCTTTCATCGTCAATCAGAAGGTCCAAGGGATACAATAAACCTGAAGGAAAGCATCGGAATCTAAAACTGGACTCATAGGAGAGGTTCAAATCGTAGAAACTTAGTGTGTCAGTCCTCTTGTACTTAAGTTGGCATTGTGCCTTTTGTATTAAATTCGGATGCAATTTCTGTGTCTCATCGTAAATAAGAAGGTCCAAGGTATACAGTAAACCTGAAGTGAACCATCGGAATCTAAAACTGGACTCACAGGAGAGGTTCAAATCATAGAAAGTTAGAGTGTCAGTACTCTTGTACTTAAGTCGGCATTGTGCCTTTTGTATTCAATTCGGATGCAATATCAGTGTTTCATCGTCACTAGGAAGGTCCAAGGTATACAGTAAACCTGAAGTGAAGCATCGTAATCTGAAACTGAACTCACAGGAGTGGTTCAACTCATAGAAAGTTAGAGTGTCAGTCCTCTTGTACTTAAGTCGGCATTGTGCCTTTTGTATTAAATTCGGATGAAATTTCTGTGTTTCATCGTCAATAAGAATGTCCAAGGGATATAGTAAACCTGAAGTAAAGCATCAGATTCTAAAACTGGACTCACAGGAGAGGTTCAAATCAAAGAAAGTTAGAGTGTCAGTCCTCTTGTACTTAAGTCGGCATTGTGCCTTTTGTATGAAATTCTGATGCGATTTCTGTGTTTCATCGTTAACAAGAAGGTCCAAGGTATATAGTAAACCTAAAGTAAAGCATCGGAATCTAAAACTGGACTCACAGGAGAGGATCAAAACATAGAAAATTAGAGTGTCAGTCCTCTTGTACTTAAGTCGGCATTGTGCCTTTTCTATTAAATTCGGATGCAATTTCTGTCTTTGATCGTCAATAAGAAGGTCCAAGGGATACAGTAAACCTGAAGTAAAGCATCGGAATCAAAAACTGGACTCATAGGAGAGGTTCAAATCGTAGAAAGTTAGAGTGTCAGTCCTCTTGTACTTAAGTCGGCATTGTGCCTTTTCTATTAAATTCGGATACAATTTCTGTCTTTCATCGTCAATCAGAAGGTCCAAGGGATACAATAAACCTGAAGTAAAGCATCGGAATCTAAAACTGGACTCACAGGAGAGGTTCAAAAGATAGACAGTTAGAGTGTCAGTCCTCTTGTACTTAAGACGGCATTGTGCCTTTTGTATTAAATTCGGATGCAATTTCTGTGTTTCATCGTCAATAAGAAGGTCCAAGGTATACAGTAAACCTGAAGTAAAGCATCGGAATCTCAAACTGGACTCACAGGAGAGGTTCAAATCATAGAAAGTTTGAGTGTCTGTCCTCTTGTACTTAAGTCGGCATTGTGCCTTTTCTATTAAATTCGGATGCAATTTCTGTCTTTCATCGTCAATAAGAAGGTCCAAGGGATACAATAAACCTGAAGTAAAGCATCGGAATCTAAAACTGGACTCACAGGAGAAGTTCAAATCGTAGAAAGGTAGAGTCTCAGTCCTCTTGTACTTAAGTCGGCATTGTGCCTTTTGTATTAAATTCGGATGCAATTTCTGTGTTTCATCGTAAATGAGAAGGTCCAAGGTATACCAGAAACCTGAAGTGAACCATTGGAATCTAAAACTGGACTCACAGGAGAGGTTCAAATCATAGAAAGTTAGAGTGTCAGCCCTCTTGTACTTATGTCGGCATTGTGCCTTTTGTATTAAATTTGAATGCAATTTCTGTCTTTCATCGTAAATAAGAAGGTTCAAGGTATACAGTAAACCTCTAGTGAAGCATCAGAATCTAAACCTGGACTCACAGGAGAGGTTCAAATCAAACTAAGTTAGAGTGTCAGTCCTCTTGTACTTATGTCGGCATTGTGCCTTTTGTATTAAATTTTGATGCAATTTCTGTGTTTCATCGTCAATAAGAAGGTCCAAGGTATACAGTAAACCTGAAGTAAAGCATCGGAATCTAAAACTAGACTTACAGGAGAGGTTCAACTCATAGTAAGTTAGAGTGCCAGTCCTCTTGTACTTATGACGGCATTGTGCTTTTTGAATTAAATTCGGATGCAATTTCTGTGTTTCATCGTCAATAAGAAGTTCCAAGGTATACAGTAAACCTGAAGTAAATCATCGGAATCAAAAACTGGACTCAGAGGAGAGCTTCAAATCCTAGAAAGTTAGAGTGTCAGTCCTCTTGTACTTAAGTCGGCATTGTGCCTTTTCTATTAAATTCGGATGCAATTTCTGTCTTTAATCGTCAATCAGAAGGTCCAAGGGATACAATAAACCTGAAGTAAAGCAGCGGAACCTAAGACTGGACTCACAGGAGAGGTTCAAATCGTAGAAAGTTAGAGTGTCAGTCCTCCTGTACTTAAGTCGGCATTGTGCCTTTTGTATTAAATTCGGATGCAATTTCTGTGTTTCATCGTAAATGAGAAGGTCCAAGGTATACAATAAACCTGAAGAGAACCATCGGAATCTAAAACTGGACTCACAGGAGAGGTTCAAATCATAGAAAGTTAGAGTGTCAGTCCTCTTGTACATAAGTCGGCATTGTGCCTTTTGTGTTAAATTCGGATGCAATATCTGTGTTTCATCGTCAATAAGAAGGTCCAAGGTATACAGTAAACCTTAAGTGTAGCATCGTAATCTGAAACGGGACTCACAGGAGTGGTTCAACTCATAGAAAGATAGAGTGACATTCCTCTTGTACTTAAGTTGGCATTGTGCCTTTTGTATTAAATTCGGATGCAATTTCTGTGTTTCATCGACAATAAGAAGGTCTAAGATATACAGTAAACCTGAAGTGAAGTATTGGAATCTAACACTGGACTCACTGGAGTGGTTCAAATCATAGAAAGTTTGAGTGTCAGCCCTCTTGTACTTAAGTCGGCATTGTGCTTTTGTATTAAATTTGAATGCAATTTCTGTGTTTCATCGTAAATAAGAAGGTTCAAGGTATACAGTAAACCTCTAGTGAAGCATCAGAATCTAAGCCTGGACTCACAGGAGAGGTTCAAATCAAAGAAAGTTAGCGTGTCAGTCCTCTTGTACTTAAGTCGGCGTTGTTCCTTTTGTATTAAATTCGGATGCAATTTCTGTGTATCATCGTCAATAAGAAGGTCCAAGGGATGCAGTAAACCTGAACCGAAGCATCGGAATCTAAAACTGGACTCCTTGGAGAGGTTCAAATAATAGAAAGTTAGAGTGTAAGTCCTCTTGTACTTAAGTCGACATTTTTCCTTATGTATTAAATTCGGATGCAATTTCTGTGTTTCATCGTCAATAAGAATGTCTATGATATATAGTAAACCTGAAGTGAATCATTTGAATCTAACACTGGACTCACTGGAGTGGTTCAAATCATATAAAGTTAGAGTGTCAGCCCTCTTGTACTTAAGTCGGCATTGTGCCTTTTGTATTAAATTTGAATGCAATTTCTGTGTTTCATCGTAAATAAGAAGGTTCAAGGTATACAGTAAACCTCTAGTGAAGCATCAGAATCTAAACCTGGCCTCACAGGAGACGTTCAAATCAAACTAAGTTAGAGTGTCAGTCCCTTGTACTTATGTCGGCATTGTGCCTTTTGTATTAAATTCTGATGCAATTTCTGTGTTTCATCGTCAATAAGAAGGTCCAAGGTATACAGTAAACCTGAAGTAAAGCATCTGAATCTAAAACTAGACTTACAGGAGAGGTTCAACTCATAGTAAGATAAAGTGCCAGTCCTCTTGTACTTATGACGGCATTGTGCTTTTTGAATTAAATTCGGATGCAATTTCTGTGTTTCATCGTCAATAAGAAGGTCCAAGGTATACAGTAAACCTGAAGTAAAGCATCGGAATCTAAAACTGGACTCACAGGAGAGGTTCAAATCGTAGAAAGTTAGAGAGTCAGTCCTCTTGTACTTAAGTCGGCATTGTGCATTTTGTATTAAATTCGGATGCATTTTCTGTGTTTCATCGTAAATGAGAAGGTCCAAGGTATACAGTAAACCTGAAGTGAACCATCGGAATCTAAAACTGGACTCACAGGAGAGGCTCAAATCATAGAAAGTTAGAGTGTCAGTCCTCTTGTACATATGTCGGCATTGTGCCTTTTGTATTAAATTCGGATGCAATATCTGTGTTTCATCGTCAATAAGAAGGTCCAAGGGATGCAGTAAACCTGAACCGAAGCATCGGAATCTAAAACTGGACTCACTGGAGAGGCTCAAATCATAGAAAGTTAGAGTGTAAGTCTTCTTGTACTTAAGTCGACATTTTTCCTTATGTAATAAAATCGGATGCAATTTCTGTGTTTCATCGTCAATAAGAAGGTCTATGATATATAGTAAACCTGAAGTGAATCATTTGAATCTAACACTGGACTCACAGGAGAGGTTCAAAACATAGAAAGTTAGAGTCTCAGTCCTCTTGTACTTAAGTCAGCATTGTGCCTTTTCTATTAAATTCGGATGCAATTTCTGTCTTTCATCGTCAATCAGAAGGTCCAAGGGATACAATAAACCTGAAGGAAAGCATCGGAATCTAAAACTGGACTCACAGGAGAGGTTCAAATCGTAGAAACTTAGTGTGTCAGTCCTCTTGTACTTAAGTTGGCATTGTGCCTTTTGTATTAAATTCGGATGCAATTTCTGTGTCTCATCGTAAATAAGAAGGTCCAAGGTATACAGTAAACCTGAAGTGAACCATCGGAATCTAAAACTGGACTCACAGGAGAGGTTCAAATCATTGAAAGTTAGAGTGTCAGTACTCTTGTACTTAAGTCGGCATTGTGCCTTTTGTATTCAATTCGGATGCAATATCAGTGTTTCATCGTCACTAGGAAGGTCCAAGGTATACAGTAAACCTGAAGTGAAGCATCGTAATCTGAAACTGAACTCACAGGAGTGGTTCAACTCATAGAAAGTTAGAGTGTCAGTCCTCTTGTACTTAAGTCGGCATTGTGCCTTTTGTATTAAATTCGGATGAAATTTCTGTGTTTCATCGTCAATAAGAATGTCCAAGGGATATAGTAAACCTGAAGTAAAGCATCAGATTCTAAAACTGGACTCACAGGAGAGGTTCAAATCAAAGAAAGTTAGAGTGTCAGTCCTCTTGTACTTAAGTCGGCATTGTGCCTTTTGTATTAAATTCTGATGCGATTTCTGTGTTTCATCGTTAACAAGAAGGTCCAAGGTATATAGTAAACCTAAAGTAAAGCATCGGAATCTAAAACTGGACTCACAGGAGAGGATCAAAACATAGAAAATTAGAGTGTCAGTCCTCTTGTACTTAAGTCGGCATTGTGCCTTTTCTATTAAATTCGGATGCAATTTCTGTCTTTGATCGTCAATACGAAGGTCCAAGGGATACAGTAAACCTGAAGTAAAGCATCGGAATCAAAAACTGGACTCATAGGAGAGGTTCAAATCGTAGAAAGTTAGAGTGTCAGTCCTCTTGTACTTAAGTCGGCATTGTGCCTTTTCTATTAAATTCGGATACAATTTCTGTCTTTCATCGTCAATCAGAAGGTCCAAGGGATACAATAAACCTGAAGTAAAGCATCGGAATCTAAAACTGGACTCACAGGAGAGGTTCAAAAGATAGACAGTTAGAGTGTCAGTCCTCTTGTACTTAAGACGGCATTGTGCCTTTTGTATTAAATTCGGATGCAATTTCTGTGTTTCATCGTCAATAAGAAGGTCCAAGGTATACAGTAAACCTGAAGTAAAGCATCGGAATCTCAAACTGGACTCACAGGAGAGGTTCAAATCATAGAAAGTTTGAGTGTCTGTCCTCTTGTACTTAAGTCGGCATTGTGCCTTTTCTATTAAATTCGGATGCAATTTCTGTCTTTCATCGTCAATAAGAAGGTCCAAGGGATACAATAAACCTGAAGTAAAGCATCGGAATCTAAAACTGGACTCACAGGAGAAGTTCAAATCGTAGAAAGGTAGAGTCTCAGTCCTCTTGTACTTAAGTCGGCATTGTGCCTTTTGTATTAAATTCGGATGCAATTTCTGTGTTTCATCGTAAATGAGAAGGTCCAAGGTATACCAGAAACCTGAAGTGAACCATTGGAATCTAAAACTGGACTCACAGGAGAGGTTCAAATCATAGAAAGTTAGAGTGTCAGCCCTCTTGTACTTATGTCGGCATTGTGCCTTTTGTATTAAATTTGAATGCAATTTCTGTCTTTCATCGTAAATAAGAAGGTTCAAGGTATACAGTAAACCTCTAGTGAAGCATCAGAATCTAAACCTGGACTCACAGGAGAGGTTCAAATCAAACTAAGTTAGAGTGTCAGTCCTCTTGTACTTATGTCGGCATTGTGCCTTTTGTATTAAATTTTGATGCAATTTCTGTGTTTCATCGTCAATAAGAAGGTCCAAGGTATACAGTAAACCTGAAGTAAAGCACCGGAATCTAAAACTAGACTTACAGGAGAGGTTCAACTCATAGTAAGTTAGAGTGCCAGTCCTCTTGTACTTATGACGGCATTGTGCTTTTTGAATTAAATTCGGATGCAATTTCTGTGTTTCATCGTCAATAAGAAGTTCCAAGGTATACAGTAAACCTGAAGTAAATCATCGGAATCAAAAACTGGACTCAGAGGAGAGGTTCAAATCCTAGAATGTTAGAGTGTCAGTCCTCTTGTACTTAAGTCGGCATTGTGCCTTTTCTATTAAATTCGGATGCAATTTCTGTCTTTAATCGTCAATCAGAAGGTCCAAGGGATACAATAAACCTGAAGTAAAGCAGCGGAACCTAAGACTGGACTCACAGGAGAGGTTCAAATCGTAGAAAGTTAGAGTGTCAGTCCTCCTGTACTTAAGTCGGCATTGTGCCTTTTGTATTAAATTCGGATGCAATTTCTGTGTTTCATCGTAAATGAGAAGGTCCAAGGTATACAATAAACCTGAAGAGAACCATCGGAATCTAAAACTGGACTCACAGGAGAGGTTCAAATCATAGAAAGTTAAAGTGTCAGTCCTCTTGTACATAAGTCGGCATTGTGCCTTTTGTGTTAAATTCGGATGCAATATCTGTGTTTCATCGTCAATAAGAAGGTCCAAGGTATACAGTAAACCTTAAGTGTAGCATCGTAATCTGAAACGGGACTCACAGGAGTGGTTCAACTCATAGAAAGATAGAGTGACATTCCTCTTGTACTTAAGTTGGCATTGTGCCTTTTGTATTAAATTCGGATGCAATTTCTGTGTTTCATCGACAATAAGAAGGTCTAAGATATACAGTAAACCTGAAGTGAAGTATTGGAATCTAACACTGGACTCACTGGAGTGGTTCAAATCATAGAAAGTTTGAGTTTCAGCCCTCTTGTACTTAAGTCGGCATTGTGCTTTTGTATTAAATTTGAATGCAATTTCTGTGTTTCATCGTAAATAAGAAGGTTCAAGGTATACAGTAAACCTCTAGTGAAGCATCAGAATCTAAGCCTGGACTCACAGGAGAGGTTCAAATCAAAGAAAGTTAGCGTGTCAGTCCTCTTGTACTTAAGTCGGCGTTGTTCCTTTTGTATTAAATTCGGATGCAATTTCTGTGTATCATCGTCAATAAGAAGGTCCAAGGGATGCAGTAAACCTGAACCGAAGCATCGGAATCTAAAACTGGACTCCTTGGAGAGGTTCAAATAATAGAAAGTTAGAGTGTAAGTCCTCTTGTACTTAAGTCGACATTTTTCCTTATGTATTAAATTCGGATGCAATTTCTGTGTTTCATCGTCAATAAGAATGTCTATGATATATAGTAAACCTGAAGTGAATCATTTGAATCTAACACTGGACTCACTGGAGTGGTTCAAATCATATAAAGTTAGAGTGTCAGCCCTCTTGTACTTAAGTCGGCATTGTGCCTTTTGTATTAAATTTGAATGCAATTTCTGTGTTTCATCGTAAATAAGAAGGTTCAAGGTATACAGTAAACCTCTAGTGAAGCATCAGAATCTAAACCTGGCCTCACAGGAGACGTTCAAATCAAACTAAGTTAGAGTGTCAGTCCCTTGTACTTATGTCGGCATTGTGCCTTTTGTATTAAATTCTGATGCAATTTCTGTGTTTCATCGTCAATAAGAAGGTCCAAGGTATACAGTAAACCTGAAGTAAAGCATCTGAATCTAAAACTAGACTTACAGGAGAGGTTCAACTCATAGTAAGATAAAGTGCCAGTCCTCTTGTACTTATGACGGCATTGTGCTTTTTGAATTAAATTCGGATGCAATTTCTGTGTTTCATCGTCAATAAGAAGGTCCAAGGTATACAGTAAACCTGAAGTAAAGCATCGGAATCTAAAACTGGACTCACAGGAGAGGTTCAAATCGTAGAAAGTTAGAGAGTCAGTCCTCTTGTACTTAAGTCGGCATTGTGCATTTTGTATTAAATTCGGATGCATTTTCTGTGTTTCATCGTAAATGAGAAGGTCCAAGGTATACAGTAAACCTGAAGTGAACCATCGGAATCTAAAACTGGACTCACAGGAGAGGCTCAAATCATAGAAAGTTAGAGTGTCAGTCCTCTTGTACTTAAGTCGGCATTGTGCCTTTTGTATTAAATTCTGATGCGATTTCTGTGTTTCATCGTTAACAAGAAGGTCCAAGGTATATAGTAAACCTAAAGTAAAGCATCGGAATCTAAAACTGGACTCACAGGAGAGGATCAAAACATAGAAAATTAGAGTGTCAGTCCTCTTGTACTTAAGTCGGCATTGTGCCTTTTCTATTAAATTCGGATGCAATTTCTGTCTTTGATCGTCAATACGAAGGTCCAAGGGATACAGTAAACCTGAAGTAATGCATCGGAATCAAAAACTGGACTCATAGGAGAGGTTCAAATCGTAGAAAGTTAGAGTGTCAGTCCTCTTGTACTTAAGTCGGCATTGTGCCTTTTCTATTAAATTCGGATACAATTTCTGTCTTTCATCGTCAATCAGAAGGTCCAAGGGATACAATAAACCTGAAGTAAAGCATCGGAATCTAAAACTGGACTCACAGGAGAGGTTCAAAAGATAGACAGTTAGAGTGTCAGTCCTCTTGTACTTAAGACGGCATTGTGCCTTTTGTATTAAATTCGGATGCAATTTCTGTGTTTCATCGTCAATAAGAAGGTCCAAGGTATACAGTAAACCTGAAGTAAAGCATCGGAATCTCAAACTGGACTCACAGGAGAGGTTCAAATCATAGAAAGTTTGAGTGTCTGTCCTCTTGTACTTAAGTCGGCATTGTGCCTTTTCTATTAAATTCGGATGCAATTTCTGTCTTTCATCGTCAATAAGAAGGTCCAAGGGATACAATAAACCTGAAGTAAAGCATCGGAATCTAAAACTGGACTCACAGGAGAAGTTCAAATCGTAGAAAGGTAGAGTCTCAGTCCTCTTGTACTTAAGTCGGCATTGTGCCTTTTGTATTAAATTCGGATGCAATTTCTGTGTTTCATCGTAAATGAGAAGGTCCAAGGTATACCAGAAACCTGAAGTGAACCATTGGAATCTAAAACTGGACTCACAGGAGAGGTTCAAATCATAGAAAGTTAGAGTGTCAGCCCTCTTGTACTTATGTCGGCATTGTGCCTTTTGTATTAAATTTGAATGCAATTTCTGTCTTTCATCGTAAATAAGAAGGTTCAAGGTATACAGTAAACCTCTAGTGAAGCATCAGAATCTAAACCTGGACTCACAGGAGAGGTTCAAATAAAACTAAGTTAGAGTGTCAGTCCTCTTGTACTTATGTCGGCATTGTGCCTTTTGTATTAAATTTTGATGCAATTTCTGTGTTTCATCGTCAATAAGAAGGTCCAAGGTATACAGTAAACCTGAAGTAAAGCATCGGAATCTAAAACTAGACTTACAGGAGAGGTTCAACTCATAGTAAGTTAGAGTGCCAGTCCTCTTGTACTTATGACGGCATTGTGCTTTTTGAATTAAATTCGGATGCAATTTCTGTGTTTCATCGTCAATAAGAAGTTCCAAGGTATACAGTAAACCTGAAGTAAATCATCGGAATCAAAAACTGGACTCAGAGGAGAGGTTCAAATCCTAGAAAGTTAGGGTGTCAGTCCTCTTGTACTTAAGTCGGCATTGTGCCTTTTCTATTAAATTCGGATGCAATTTCTGTCTTTAATCGTCAATCAGAAGGTCCAAGGGATACAATAAACCTGAAGTAAAGCAGCGGAACCTAAGACTGGACTCACAGGAGAGGTTCAAATCGTAGAAAGTTAGAGTGTCAGTCCTCCTGTACTTAAGTCGGCATTGTGCCTTTTGTATTAAATTCGGATGCAATTTCTGTGTTTCATCGTAAATGAGAAGGTCCAAGGTATACAATAAACCTGAAGAGAACCATCGGAATCTAAAACTGGACTCACAGGAGAGGTTCAAATCATAGAAAGTTAAAGTGTCAGTCCTCTTGTACATAAGTCGGCATTGTGCCTTTTGTGTTAAATTCGGATGCAATATCTGTGTTTCATCGTCAATAAGAAGGTCCAAGGTATACAGTAAACCTTAAGTGTAGCATCGTAATCTGAAACGGGACTCACAGGAGTGGTTCAACTCATAGAAAGATAGAGTGACATTCCTCTTGTACTTAAGTTGGCATTGTGCCTTTTGTATTAAATTCGGATGCAATTTCTGTGTTTCATCGACAATAAGAAGGTCTAAGATATACAGTAAACCTGAAGTGAAGTATTGGAATCTAACACTGGACTCACTGGAGTGGTTCAAATCATAGAAAGTTTGAGTGTCAGCCCTCTTGTACTTAAGTCGGCATTGTGCTTTTGTATTAAATTTGAATGCAATTTCTGTGTTTCATCGTAAATAAGAAGGTTCAAGGTATACAGTAAACCTCTAGTTAAGCATCAGAATCTAAGCCTGGACTCACAGGAGAGGTTCAAATCAAAGAAAGTTAGCGTGTCAGTCCTCTTGTACTTAAGTCGGCGTTGTTCCTTTTGTATTAAATTCGGATGCAATTTCTGTGTATCATCGTCAATAAGAAGGTCCAAGGGATGCAGTAAACCTGAACCGAAGCTTCGGAATCTAAAACTGGACTCCTTGGAGAGGTTCAAATAATAGAAAGTTAGAGTGTAAGTCCTCTTGTACTTAAGTCGACATTTTTCCTTATGTATTAAATTCGGATGCAATTTCTGTGTTTCATCGTCAATAAGAATGTCTATGATATATAGTAAACCTGAAGTGAATCATTTGAATCTAACACTGGACTCACTGGAGTGGTTCAAATCATATAAAGTTAGAGTGTCAGCCCTCTTGTACTTAAGTCGGCATTGTGCCTTTTGTATTAAATTTGAATGCAATTTCTGTGTTTCATCGTAAATAAGAAGGTTCAAGGTATACAGTAAACCTCTAGTGAAGCATCAGAATCTAAACCTGGCCTCACAGGAGACGTTCAAATCAAACTAAGTTAGAGTGTCAGTCCCTTGTACTTATGTCGGCATTGTGCCTTTTGTATTAAATTCTGATGCAATTTCTGTGTTTCATCGTCAATAAGAAGGTCCAAGGTATACAGTAAACCTGAAGTAAAGCATCTGAATCTAAAACTAGACTTACAGGAGAGGTTCAACTCATAGTAAGATAAAGTGCCAGTCCTCTTGTACTTATGACGGCATTGTGCTTTTTGAATTAAATTCGGATGCAATTTCTGTGTTTCATCGTCAATAAGAAGGTCCAAGGTATACAGTAAACCTGAAGTAAAGCATCGGAATCTAAAACTGGACTCACAGGAGAGGTTCAAATCGTAGAAAGTTAGAGAGTCAGTCCTCTTGTACTTAAGTCGGCATTGTGCATTTTGTATTAAATTCGGATGCATTTTCTGTGTTTCATCGTAAATGAGAAGGTCCAAGGTATACAGTAAACCTGAAGTGAACCATCGGAATCTAAAACTGGACTCACAGGAGAGGCTCAAATCATAGAAAGTTAGAGTGTCAGTCCTCTTATACATATGTCGGCATTGTGCCTTTTGTATTAAATTCGGATGCAATATCTGTGTTTCATCGTCAATAAGAAGGTCCAAGGTATACAGTAAACCTGAAGTGTAGCATCGTAATCTGAAACGGGACTCACAGGAGTGGTTCAACTCATAGAAAGTTAGAGCGTCAGTCCTCTTGTACTTATGTCGGCATTGTGCCTTTTCTTTTAAATTCGGATGCAATTTCTGTCTTTCATCGTCAATCAGAAGGTCCAAGGGATACAATAAACCTGAAGTAAAGCATAGGAATCTAAAACTGGACTCACAGGAGAGGTTCAAATCGTAGAAAGTTAGAGTGTCAGTCCTCTTGTACTTAAGTCGGCATTGTGCCTTTTCTATTAAATTCGGATGCAATTTCTGTCTTTCATCGTCAATCAGAAGGTCCAAGGGATACAATAAACCTGAAGGAGATCATCGGAATCTAAAACTGGACTCACAGGATAGGTTCAAATCGTAGAAAGTTAGAGTGTCAGTCCTCTTGTACTTAAGTTGGCATTGTGCCTTTTGTATTAAATTCGGATGCAATTTCTGTGTCTCAATGTAAATAAGAAGGTCCAAGGTATACAGTACACCTGAAGTGAACCATCGGAATCTAAAACTGGACTCACAGGAGACGTTCAAATCATAGAAAGTTAGAGTGTCACTCCTCTTGTACTTCAGTCGGCATTGTGATTTTTGTATTAAATTCGGATGCAATTTCTGTGTTTCATCGTCAATAAGAAGGTCCAAGGTATACAGTAAACCTGAAGCAAAGCATCAGATTCTAAAACTGGACTCACAGGAGAGGTTCAAATCGTAGAAAGTTAAAGTGTCAGTCCTCTTGTACTTAAGCCGGCATTGTGCCTTTTGTATTAAATTCTGATGCAATTTCTGTGTTTCATCGTCAATAAGAATGTCCAAGGGATATAGTAAACCTGAAGTAAAGCATCAGATTCTAAAACTGGACTCACAGGAGAGGTTCAAATCAAAGAAAGTTAGGGTGTCAGTCCTCTTGTACTTAAGTCGGCATTGTGCCTTTTGTATTTAATTCTGATGCGATTTCTGTGTTTCATCGGTAACAAGAAGGTCCAAGGTATATAGTAAACCTAAAGTAAAGCATCGGAATCAAAAACTGTACTCACAGGAGAGGTTCAACTCATAGTAAGTTAGAGTGTCAGTCCTCTTGTACTTAAGACGGCATTGTGCCTTTTGTATTGAATTCGGATGCAATTTCTGTGTTTCATCGTCAATAAGAAGGTCCAAGGTATACAGTAAACCTGAGGTAAAGCATCGGAATCTCAAACTGGACTCACAGGAGAAGTTCAAGTCATAGAAAGTTAGAGTGTCAGTCCTCATGTACTTAAGTCGGCATTGTGCCTTTTGTTGGTAAATTCTGATGCAATTTCTGTGTTTCATCGTTAATACGAAGGTCGAAGGTATACAGTAAACCTAAAGTAAATCATCGGAATCTAAAACTGGACTCACAGGAGAGGTTCAACTCATAGCAAGTTAGAGTGTCAGTCCTCTTGTACTTAAGTCGGCATTGTGCCTTTTGTATTAAATTCGGATGCAATTTCTGTGTTTCATCGTCAATAAGAATGTCCAAGGGATACAGTAAACCTTAAGTAAAGCATCAGATACTAAAACTGGACTCACAGGAGAGGTTCAAATCAAAGAAAGTTAGAGTGTCAGTCCTCTTGTACTTAAGTCGGCATTGTGCCATTTGTATTAAATTCTGATGCAATTTCTGTGTTTCATCGTTAATAAGAAGGTCCATGGTATATAGTAAACCTAAAGTAAATCATCGGAATCTAAAACTGGACTCACAGGAGTGGTTCAACTCATAGTAAGTTAGAGTGTCAGTCCTCTTGTACTTAAGACGGCATTGTGCCTTTTGTATTAAATTCGGATGCAATTTCTGTGTTTCATCGTCAATACGAAGGTCCAAGTTATACAGTAAACCTGAGGTAAAGCATCGGAATCTCAAACTGGACTCACAGGAGAGGTTCAAATCATAGACAGTTAGAGTGTTAGTCCTCTTGTACTTAAGTCGGCATTGTGCCTTTTCTATTAAATTCGGATGCAATTTCTGTCTTTCATCGTCAATAAGAAGGTCCAAGGGATACAGTAAACCTGAAGTGAAGCATCGGAATCTAAAACTGGACTCACAGGAGAGGTTCATATCGAAAAAAATTAGTGTGTCAGTCCTCTAGTACTTAAGTCGGCATTGTGCCTCTTGAATTAAATTCGGATGCAATTTCTGTGTTTCATTGTCAATAAGAAGGTCCAAGGGATGCAGTGAACCTAAACTGAAGCATCGAATCTAAAACTGGACTCACTGGAGAGGTTCAAATCATAGAAAGTTAGAGTGTAAGTCCTCTTGTACTTAAGTCGGCATTGTGCCTTTTGAATTAAATTCTTATGCAATTTCTGTGTTTCATTGTCAATAAGAAGGTCCAAGGGATGCAGTAAACCTAAACTGAAGCATCGAATCTAAAACTGGACTCACTGGAGAGGTTCAAATCATAGAAAGTTAGAGTGTCAGTCCTCTTGTACTTAAGTCGGCATTGTGCCTTTTGTATTAAATTCGGATGCAATATCAGTGTTTCATCGTCACTAGGAAGGTCCAAGGTATACAGTAAACCTGGAGTGAAGCATCGTAATCTGAAACTGGACTCACACGAGTGGTTCAACTCATAGAAAGTTAGAGTGTCAGTCCTCTTGTACTTAAGTCGGCATTGTGCCTTTTGTATTAAATTCTGATGCAATTTCTGTGTTTCATCGTCAATAAGAATGTCCAGGGGATGTAGTAAACCTGAAGTAAAGCATCGGAATCTAAAACTGGACTCACAGGAGAGGTTCAAATCGAAGAAAGTTAGAGTCTCAGTCCTCTTGTACTTAAGTCGGCATTGTGCATTTTGTATTAAATTCTGATGCGATTTCTGTGATTCATCGTTAACAAGAAGGTCCAAGGTATATAGTAAACCTAAAGTAAAGCATCGGAATCTAAAACTGGACTCACAGGAGAGGATCAAATCATA
Source organism: Schistocerca americana (assembly GCF_021461395.2). Classification (NCBI taxonomy): domain Eukaryota; kingdom Metazoa; phylum Arthropoda; class Insecta; order Orthoptera; family Acrididae; genus Schistocerca; species Schistocerca americana. Next base: position 1,068,194,054 of record NC_060120.1, on the reverse strand, counting down.
GAAAATTAGAGTGTCCGTCCTCTTGTACTTAAGTCGGCATTGTGCCTTTTCTATTAAATTCGGATGCAATTTCTGTCTTTCATCGTCAATAAGAAGGTCCAAGGGATACAGTAAACCTGAAGTAAAGCATCGGAATCAAAAACTGGACTCACAGGAGAGGTTCAAATCGTAGACAGTTAGAGTGTCAGTCCTCTTGTACTTAAGACGGCATTGTGCCTTTTGTATCAAATTCGGATACAAATTCTGTGTTTCATCGTCAATAAGAAGGTCCAAGGTATACAGTAAACCTGAAGTAAAGCATCGGAATCTCAAACTGGACTCACAGGGGAGGTTCAAATCATAGAAAGTTAGAGTGTCTGTCCTCTTGTACTTAAGTCGGCATTGTGCCTTTTCTATTAAATTCGGATGCAATTTCTGTCTTTCATCGTCAATAAGAAGGTCCAAGGGATACAATAAACCTGAAGTAAAGCATCGGAATCTAAAACTGGACTCACAGGAGAAATTGAAATCGTAGAAAGTTAGAGTCTCAGTCCTCTTGTACTTAAGTCGGCATTGCGCCTTTTGTATTGAATTCGGATGCAATATCTGTGTTTCATCGTCAATAAGAAGGTCCAAGGTATACAGTAAACCTGAAGTGAAGCATCGGGATCTCCAACTGGACCCACAGGAGAAGTTCAAGTCATACAAAGTTAGAGTGTCAATCCTCTTGTACTTAAGTCGGCATTGTGCCTTTTGTTGTTAAATTCTGATGCAATTTCTGTGTTTCATCGTCAATAAGAAGGTCCAAGGTATACAGTAAACCTGAAGTAAAGCATCGGAATCTCAAACTGGACTCACAGGAGAGGATCAAAACATAGAAAGTTAGAGTGTCAGTCCTCTTGTACTTAAGTCGGCATTGTGCCTTTTCCATTAAATTCGGATGCAATTTCTGTCTTTCATCGTCAATAAGAAGGTCCAAGGGATACAGTAAACCTGAAGTGAAGCATCGGAATCTAAAACTGGACTCACAGGAGAGGTTCAAATCGTAGAAAGTTAGAGTGTCAGTACTCTTGTACTTAAGTCGGCATTGTGCCTTTTGTATTAAATTCGGATGCAATTTCTGTGTTTCATCGTCAATAAGAATGTCCAAGGGATATAGTAAACCTGAAGTAAAGCATCGGAATCTATAACTGGACTCACAGGAGAAGTTCAAATCAAAGAAAGTTAGAGTGCCAGTCCTCTTGTACTTAAGTCGGCATTGTGCCTTTTGTATTAAATTCTGATGCAATATCTGTGTTTCATCGTCAATAAGAAGGTCCAAGGTATACAGTAAACCTGAAGTGCAGCATCGGAATCTCCAACTGGACTCACAGGAGAAGTTCAAGTCATAGAAAGTTAGAGTGTCAATCCTCTTGTACTTAAGTCGGCATTGTGCCTTTTGTTGTAAATTCTGATGCAATTTCTGTGTTTCATCGTCAATAAGAAGGTCCAAGGTATACAGTAAACCTAAAGTAAATCATCGGAATCTAAAACTGGACTCACAGGAGAGGTTCAACTCATAGCAAGTTAGAGTGTCAGTCCTCTTGTACTTAAGACGGCATTGTGCCTTTTGTATTAAATTCGGATGCAATTTCTGTGTTTCATCGTCAATAAGAAGGTCCAAGGTATACAGTAAACCTGAAGTAAAGCATCGGAATCTCAAACTGGACTCACAGGAGAGGTTCAAATCATAGAAAGTTACAGTGTCTGTCCTCTTGTACTTAAGTCGGCATTGTGCCTGTTTTATTAAATTCGGATTCAATTTCTGTCTTTCATCGTCAATAGGAAGGTCCAAGGGATACAGTAAACCTGAAGTGAAGCATCGGAATCTAAAACTGGACTCACAGGAGAGGTTCAAATCGTAGAAAGTTAGAGTGTCAGTACTCTTGTACTTAAGCCGGTATTGTGCCTTTTGTATTAATTCGGATGCAATTTCTGTGTTTCATCGTCAATAAGAAGGTCCAAGGGATGCAGTAAACCTGAACCGAAGCATCGGAATCTAAAACTGGACTCACTGGAGAGGTTCAAATCATAGAAAGTTAGAGTGTAAGTCCTCTTGTACTTAAGTCGACATTTTTCCTTATGTAATAAAATCGGATGCAATTTCTGTGTTTCATCGTCAATAAGAAGGTCTATGATATATAGTAAACCTGAAGTGAATCATTTGAATCTAACACTGGACTCACAGGAGAGGTTCAAAACATAGAAAGTTAGAGTCTCAGTCCTCTTGTACTTAAGTCGGCATTGTGCCTTTTGTATTAAATTCGGATGCAATTTCTGTGTTTCATCGTAAATGAGAAGGTCCAAGGTATACCAGAAACCTGAAGTGAACCATTGGAATCTAAAACTGGACTCACAGGGGAGGTTCAAATCATAGAAAGTTAGAGTGTCAGCCCTCTTGTACTTATGTCGGCATTGTGTTTTTTGTATTAAATTTGAATGCAATTTCTGTCTTTCATCGTAAATAAGAAGGTTCAAGGTATACAGTAAACCTCTAGTGAAGCATCAGAATCTAAACCTGGACTCACAGGAGAGGTTCAAATCAAACTAAGTTAGAGTGTCAGTCCTCTTGTACTTATGTCGGCATTGTGCCTTTTGTATTAAATTCTGATGCAATTTCTGTGTCTCATCGTCAATAAGAAGGTCCAAGGTATACAGTAAACCTGAAGTAAAGCATCGGAATCTAAAACTAGACTTACAGGAGAGGTTCAACTCATAGTAAGTTAGAGTGCCAGTCCTCTTGTACTTATGACGGCATTGTGCTTTTTGAATTAAATTCGGATGCAATTTCTGTGTTTCATCGTCAATAAGAAGTTCCAAGGTATACAGTAAAACTGAAGTAAATCATCGGAATCAAAAACTGGACTCAGAGGAGAGGTTCAAATCCTAGAAAGTTAGAGTGTCAGTCCTCTTGTACTTAAGTCGGCATTGTGCCTTTTCTATTAAATTCGGATGCAATTTCTGTCTTTAATCGTCAATCAGAATGTCCAAGGGATACAATAAACCTGAAGTAAAGCAGCGGAACCTAAGACTGGACTCACAGGAGAGGTTCAAATCGTAGAAAGTTAGAGTGTCAGTCCTCCTGTACTTAAGTCGGCATTGTGCCTTTTGTATTAAATTCGGATGCAATTTCTGTGTTTCATCGTAAATGAGAAGGTCCAAGGTATACAATAAACCTGAAGAGAACCATCGGAATCTAAACCTGGACTCACAGGAGAGGTTCAAATCATAGAAAGTTCGAGTGTCAGTCCTCTTGTACTTAAGTCGGCATTGTGCCTTTTGTATTAAATTCGGATGCAATTTCTGTGTTTCATCGTCAATAAGAATGTCCAAGGGATATAGTAAACCTGAAGTAAAGCATCGGAATCTAAAACTGGACTCACAGGAGAAGTTCAAATCAAAGGAAGTTAGAGTGCCAGTCCTCTTGTACTTAAGTCGGCATTGTGCCTTTTGTATTAAATTCTGATGCAATATCTGTGTTTCATCGTCAATAAGAAGGTCCAAGGTATACAGTAAACCTGAAGTGCAGCATCGGAATCTCCAACTGGACTCACAGGAGAAGTTCAAGTCATAGAAAGTTAGAGTGTCAATCCTCTTGTACTTAAGTCGGCATTGTGCCTTTTGTTGTAAATTCTGATGCAATTTCTGTGTTTCATCGTCAATAAGAAGGTCCAAGGTATACAGTAAACCTAAAGTAAATCATCGGAATCTAAAACTGGACTCACAGGAGAGGTTCAACTCATAGCAAGTTAGAGTGTCAGTCCTCTTGTACTTAAGACGGCATTGTGCCTTTTGTATTAAATTCGGATGCAATTTCTGTGTTTCATCGTCAATAAGAAGGTCCAAGGTATACAGTAAACCTGAAGTAAAGCATCGGAATCTCAAACTGGACTCACAGGAGAGGTTCAAATCATAGAAAGTTACAGTGTCTGTCCTCTTGTACTTAAGTCGGCATTGTGCCTTTTCTATTAAATTCGGATGCAATTTCTGTCTTTCATCGTCAATAGGAAGGTCCAAGGGATACAGTAAATCTGAAGTGAAGCATCGGAATCTAAAACTGGACTCACAGGAGAGGTTCAAATCGTAGAAAGTTAGAGTGTCAGTACTCTTGTACTTAAGCCGGTATTGTGCCTTTTGTATTAATTCGGATGCAATTTCTGTGTTTCATCGTCAATAAGAATGTCCAAGGGATGCAGTAAACCTGAACCGAAGCATCGGAATCTAAAACTGGACTCACTGGAGAGGTTCAAATCATAGAAAGTTAGAGTGTAAGTCCTCTTGTACTTATGTCGACATTTTTCCTTATGTAATAAAATCGGATGCAATTTCTGTGTTTCATCGTCAATAAGAAGGTCTATGATATATAGTAAACCTGAAGTGAATCATTTGAATCTAACACTGGACTCACAGGAGAGGTTCAAAACATAGAAAGTTAGAGTCTCAGTCCTCTTGTACTTAAGTCAGCATTGTGCCTTTTCTATTAAATTCGGATGCAATTTCTGTCTTTCATCGTCAATCAGAAGGTCCAAGGGATACAATAAACCTGAAGGAAAGCATCGGAATCTAAAACTGGACTCACAGGAGAGGTTCAAATCGTAGAAAGTTAGAGTGTCAGTTCTCTTGTACTTAAGTTGGCATTGTGCCTTTTGTATTAAATTCGGATGCAATTTCTGTGTCTCATCGTAAATAAGAAGGTCCAAGGTATACAGTAAACCTGAAGTGAACCATCGGAATCTAAAACTGGACTCACAGGAGAGGTTCAAATCATAGAAAGTTAGAGTGTCAGTACTCTTGTACTTAAGTCGGCATTGTGCCTTTTGTATTCAATTCGGATGCAATATCAGTGTTTCATCGTCACTAGGAAGGTCCAAGGTATACAGTAAACCTGAAGTGAAGCATCGTAATCTGAAACTGAACTCACAGGAGTGGTTCAACTCATAGAAAGTTAGAGTGTCAGTCCTCTTGTACTTAAGTCGGCATTGTGCCTTTTGTATTAAATTCGGATGAAATTTCTGTGTTTCATCGTCAATAAGAATGTCCAAGGGATATAGTAAACCTGAAGTAAAGCATCAGATTCTAAAACTGGACTCACAGGAGAGGTTCAAATCAAAGAAAGTTAGAGTGTCAGTCCTCTTGTACTTAAGTCGGCATTGTGCCTTTTGTATTAAATTCTGATGCGATTTCTGTGTTTCATCGTTAACAAGAAGGTCCAAGGTATATAGTAAACCTAAAGTAAAGCATCGGAATCTAAAACTGGACTCACAGGAGAGGATCAAAACATAGAAAATTAGAGTGTCAGTCCTCTTGTACTTAAGTCGGCATTGTGCCTTTTCTATTAAATTCGGATGCAATTTCTGTCTTTGATCGTCAATACGAAGGTCCAAGGGATACAGTAAACCTGAAGTAAAGCATCGGAATCAAAAACTGGACTCACAGGAGAGGTTCAAATCGTAGAAAGTTAGAGTGTCAGTCCTCTTGTACTTAAGTCGGCATTGTGCCTTTTCTATTAAATTCGGATACAATTTCTGTCTTTCATCGTCAATCAGAAGGTCCAAGGGATACAATAAACCTGAAGTAAAGCATCGGAATCTAAAACTGGACTCACAGGAGAGGTTCAAAAGATAGACAGTTAGAGTGTCAGTCCTCTTGTACTTAAGACGGCATTGTGCCTTTTGTATTAAATTCGGATGCAATTTCTGTGTTTCATCGTCAATAAGAACGTCCAAGGTATACAGTAAACCTGAAGTAAAGCATCGGAATCTCAAACTGGACTCACAGGAGAGGTTCAAATCATAGAAAGTTAGAGTGTCTGTCCTCTTGTACTTAAGTCGGCATTGTGCCTTTTCTATTAAATTCGGATGCAATTTCTGTCTTTCATCGTCAATAAGAAGGTCCAAAGGATACAATAAACCTGAAGTAAAGCATCGGAATCTAAAACTGGACTCACAGGAGAAGTTCAAATCGTAGAAATGTAGAGTCTCAGTCCTCTTGTACTTAAGTCGGCATTGTGCCTTTTGTATTAAATTCGGATGCAATTTCTGTGTTTCATCGTAAATGAGAAGGTCCAAGGTATACCAGAAACCTGAAGTGAACCATTGGAATCTAAAACTGGACTCACAGGAGAGGTTCAAATCATAGAAAGTTAGAGTGTCAGCCCTCTTGTACTTATGTCGGCATTGTGCCTTTTGTATTAAATTTGAATGCAATTTCTGTCTTTCATCGTAAATAAGAAGGTTCAAGGTATACAGTAAACCTCTAGTGAAGCATCAGAATCTAAACCTGGACTCACAGGAGAGGTTCAAATCAAACTAAGTTAGAGTGTCAGTCCTCTTGTACTTATGTCGGCATTGTGCCTTTTGTATTAAATTCTGATGCAATTTCTGTCTTTCATCGTCAATAAGAAGGTCCAAGGTATACAGTAAACCTGAAGTAAAGCATCGGAATCTAAAACTAGACTTACAGGAGAGGTTCAACTCATAGTAAGTTAGAGTGCCAGTCCTCTTGTACTTATGACGGCATTGTGCTTTTTGAATTAAATTCGGATGCAATTTCTGTGTTTCATCGTCAATAAGAAGTTCCAAGGTATACAGTAAAACTGAAGTAAATCATCGGAATCAAAAACTGGACTCAGAGGAGAGGTTCAAATCCTAGAAAGTTAGAGTGTCAGTCCTCTTGTACTTAAGTCGGCATTGTGCCTTTTCTATTAAATTCGGATGCAATTTCTGTCTTTAATCGTCAATCAGAATGTCCAAGGGATACAATAAACCTGAAGTAAAGCAGCGGAACCTAAGACTGGACTCACAGGAGAGGTTCAAATCGTAGAAAGTTAGAGTGTCAGTCCTCCTGTACTTAAGTCGGCATTGTGCCTTTTGTATTAAATTCGGATGCAATTTCTGTGTTTCATCGTAAATGAGAAGGTCCAAGGTATACAATAAACCTGAAGAGAACCATCGGAATCTAAAACTGGACTCACAGGAGAGGTTCAAATCATAGAAAGTTAGAGTGTCAGTCCTCTTGTACATAAGTCGGCATTGTGCCTTTTGTGTTAAGTTCGGATGCAATATCTGTGTTTCATCGTCAATAAGAAGGTCCAAGGTATACAGTAAACCTGAAGTGTAGCATCGTAATCTGAAACGGGACTCACAGGAGTGGTTCAACTCATAGAAAGATAGAGTGACATTCCTCTTGTACTTAAGTTGGCATTGTGCCTTTTGTATTAAATTCGGATGCAATTTCTGTGTTTCATCGTCAATAAGAAGGTCTAAGATATACAGTAAACCTGAAGTGAAGTATTGGAATCTAACACTGGACTCACTGGAGTGGTTCAAATCATAGAAAGTTTGAGTGTCAGCCCTCTTGTACTTAAGTCGGCATTGTGCTTTTGTATTAAATTTGAATGCAATTTCTGTGTTTCATCGTAAATAAGAAGGTTCAAGGTATACAGTAAACCTCTAGTGAAGCATCAGAATCTAAGCCTGGACTCACAGGAGAGGTTCAAATCAAAGAAAGTTAGCGTGTCAGTCCTCTTGTACTTAAGTCGGCGTTGTTCCTTTTGTATTAAATTCGGATGCAATTTCTGTGTATCATCGTCAATAAGAAGGTCCGAGGGATGCAGTAAACCTGAACCGAAGCATCGGAATCTAAAACTGGACTCCTTGGAGAGGTTCAAATAATAGAAAGTTAGAGTGTAAGTCCTCTTGTACTTAAGTCGACATTTTTCCTTATGTATTAAATTCGGATGCAATTTCTGTGTTTCATCGTCAATAAGAAGGTCTATGATATATAGTAAACCTGAAGTGAATCATTTGAATCTAACACTGGACTCACTGGAGTGGTTCAAATCATAGAAAGTTAGAGTGTCAGCCCTCTTGTACTTAAGTCGGCATTGTGCCTTTTGTATTAAATTTGAATGCAATTTCTGTGTTTCATCGTAAATAAGAAGGTTCAAGGTATACAGTAAACCTCTAGTGAAGCATCAGAATCTAAACCTGGCCTCACAGGAGACGTTCAAATCAAACTAAGTTAGGGTGTCAGTCCCTTGTACTTATGTCGGCATTGTGCCTTTTGTATTAAATTCTGATGCAATTTCTGTGTTTCATCGTCAATAAGAAGGTCCAAGGTATACAGTAAACCTGAAGTAAAGCATCTGAATCTAAAACTAGACTTACAGGAGAGGTTCAACTCATAGTAAGATAAAGTGCCAGTCCTCTTGTACTTATGACGGCATTGTGCTTTTTGAATTAAATTCGGATGTAATTTCTGTGTTTCATCGTCAATAAGAAGGTCCAAGGTATACAGTAAACCTGAAGTAAAGCATCGGAATCTAAAACTGGACTCACAGGAGAGGTTCAAATCGTAGAAGGTTAGAGAGTCAGTCCTCTTGTACTTAAGTCGGCATTGTGCATTTTGTATTAAATTCGGATGCATTTTCTGTGTTTCATCGTAAATGAGAAGGTCCAAGGTATACAGTAAACCTGAAGTGAACCATCGGAAGCTAAAACTGGACTCACAGGAGAGGTTCAAATCATAGAAAGTTAGAGTGTCAGTCCTCTTGTATATATGTCGGCATTGTGCCTTTTGTATTAAATTCGGATGCAATATCTGTGTGTCATCGTCAATAAGAAGGTCCAAGGTATACAGTAAACCTGAAGTGTAGCATCGTAATCTGAAACGGGACTCACAGGAGTGGTTCAACTCATAGAAAGTTAGATCGTCAGTCCTCTTGTACTTATGTCGGCATTGTGCCTTTTCTATTAAATTCGGATGCAATTTCTGTCTTTCATCGTCAATAAGAAGGTCCAAGGGATACAGTAAACCTGAAGTGAAGCATCGGAATCTAAAACTGGACTCACAGGAGAGGTTCAAATCGTAGAAAGTTAGAGTGTCAGTACTCTTGTACTTAAGTCGGCATTGTGCCTTTTGTATTAAATTCCGATGCAATTTCTGTGTTTCATCGTCAATAAGAATGTCCAAGGGATACAGTAAACCTGAGGTAAAGCATCAGATTCTAAAACTGGACTCACAGGAGAGGTTCAAATCAAAGAAAGTTAGAGTGTCAGTCCTCTTGTACTTAAGTCGGCATTGTGTCTTTTGTATTAAATTCTGATGCAATTTCTGTGTTTCATCGTTAATAAGAAGGTCCTAGGTATATAGTAAACCTAAAGTAAAGCATCGGAATCTAAAACTGGACTCACAGGAGAGGATCAAAACATAGAAAGTTAGAGTGTCAGTCCTCTTGTACTTAAGTCGGCTTTGTGCCTTTTCTATTAAATTCGGATGCAATTTCTGTCTTTCATCGTCAATAAGAAGGTCCAAGGGATACAGTAAACCTGAAGTGAAGCATCGGAATCTAAAACTGGACTCACAGGAGAGGTTTAAATCGTTGGAAGTTAGAGTGTCAGTACTCTTGTACTTAAGTCAGCATTGTGCCTTTTGTATTAAATTCGGATGCAATTTCTGTGTTTCATCGTCAATAAGAAGGTCCAAGGGATGCAGTAAACTTGAACCGAAGCATCGCAATCTAAAACTGGACTCACTGGAGAGGTTCATATCATAGAAAGTTAGAGTGTATGTACTCTTGTACTTAAGTCGATTATTTTCCTTATGTATTAATTTCGGATGCAATTTCTGTGTTTCATCGTCAATAAGAAGGTCTAAGATATATTGTAAACCTGAAGTGAATCATTTGAATCTAACACTGGACTCACTGGAGTGGTTCAAATCATAGAAAGTTAGAGCGTGAGCCCTCTTGTACTTAAGTCGGCATTGTGCCTTTTGTATTAAATTTGAATGCATTTTCTGTGTCTCATCGTAAATAAGAAGGTTCAAGGTATACAGTAAACCTCTAGTGAAGCATCAGAATCTAAACCTGGACTCACAGGAGAGGTTCAAATCAAACTAAGTTAGAGTGTCAGTCCTCTTGTACTTAAGTCGGCATTGTGCCTATTTGTATTAAATTCTGATGCAATTTCTGTGTTTCATCGTCAATAAGAAGGTCCAAGGTATACAGTAAACCTGAAGTAAAGCTTCGGAATCTAAAACTAGACTTACAGGAGAGGTTCAACTCATAGTAAGTTAGAGTGCCAGTCCTCTTGTACTTAAGACAGCTTTGTGCTTTTTGAATTAAATTCGGATGCAATTTCTGTGTTTCATCGTCAATAAGAAGGTCCAAGGTATACAGTAAACCTGAAGTAAAGCATCGGAATCAAAAACTGGACTCACAGGAGAGGTTCAAACCCTAGAAAGTTATAGTGTCAGTCCTCTTGTACTTAAGTCGGCATTGTGCCTTTTCTATTAAATTCGGATGCAATTTCTGTCTTTCATCGTCAATCAGAAGGTCCAAGGGATACAATAAACCTGAAGTAAAGCATCGGAATCTAAAACTGGACTCACAGGAGAGGTTCAAATCGTAGAAAGTTAGAGTGTCAGTCCTCTTGTACTTAAGTCGGCATTGTGCCTTTTGTATTAAATTCGGATGCAATTTCTGTGTTTCATCGTAAATGAGAAGGTCCAAGGTATACAGTAAACCTGAAGTGAACCATCGGAATCTAAAACTGGACTCACAGGAGAGGTTCACATCATATAAAGTTAGAGTGTCAGTCCTCTTGTACATAAGTCGGCATTGTGCCTTTTGTATTAATTTCGGATGCAATATCTGTGTTTCATCGTCAATAAGAAGGTCCAAGGTATACAGTAAACCTTAAGTGTAGCATCGTAATCTGAAACGGGACTCACAGGAGTGGTTCAACTCATAGAAAGTTAGAGTGACAGTACTTTTGTACTTAAGTAGGCATTGTGCCTTTTGTATTAAATTCGGATGCAATTTCTGTGTTTCATCGTCAATAAGAAGGTCTAAGATATACAGTAAACCTGAAGAGAAGCATTGGAATCTAACACTGGACTCACTGGAGTGGTTCAAATCATAGAAAGTTAGAGTGTCAGCCCTCTTGTACTTAAGTCGGCATTGTGCCTTTTGTATTAAATTTGAATGCAATTTCTGTGTTTCATCGTAAATACGAAGGTTCAAGGTATACAGTAAACCTCTTGTGAAGCATCAGAATCTAAGCCTGGACTCACAGGAGAGGTTCAAATCAAAGGAAGTTAGCGTGTCAGTCCTCTTGTACTTAAGTCGGCTTTGTGCCTTTTGTATTAAATTCTGACGCAATTTCTGTGTTTCATCGTCATTAAGAAGGTCCAAGGTATACAGTAAACCTGAAGTAAAGCATCGGAATCTAAAACTGGACTTACAGGAGAGGTACAACTCATAGTAAGTTAAAGTGCCAGTCCTCTTGTACTTAAGACGGCATTGTGCTTTTTGAATTAAATTCGGATGCAATTTCTGTGTTTCATCGTCAATAACAAGGTCCAAGGTATACAGTAAACCTGAAGTAAAGCATCGGAATCTCAAACTGAACTCACAGGAGAGGTTCAAAACATAGAAAGTTAGAGTGTCAGTCCTCTTCTACTTAAGTCGGCATTGTGCCTTTTCTATTAAATTCTGACGCAATTTCTGTGTTTCATCGTCAATAAGAAGGTCCAAGGTATACAGTAAACCTGAAGTAAAGCATCGGAATCTCAAACTGGACTCACAGGAGAGGTTAAAATCATAGAAAGTTAGAGTGTCTGTCCTCTTGTACTGAAGTCGGCATTGTGCCTTTTCTATTAAATTCGGATGCAATTTCTGTCTTTCATCGTCAATAAGAAGGTCCAAGGGATACAGTAAACCTGAAGTGAAGCATCGGAATCTAAAACTGGACTCACAGGAGAGGTTCAAATCGTAGAAAGTTAGAGTGTCAGTACTCTTGTACTGAAGTCGGCATTGTGCCTTTTGTATTAAATTCGGATGCAATTTCTGTGTTTCATCGTCAATAAGAATGTCCAAGGGATACAGTAAACCTGAAGTAAAGCATCAGATTCTACAACTGGACTCACAGGAGAGGTTCAAATCAAAGAAAGTTAAAGTTTCAGTCCTCTTGTACTTAAGTCGACATTGTGCCTTTTGTATTAAATTCTGATGCAAATTCTGTGTTGCATCGTTAATAAGAAGGTCCAAGGTATATAGTAAACCTAAAGTAAAGCATCGGAATCTAAAACTCGACTCACAGGACTGGATCAAAACATAGAAAGTTAGAGTGTCAGTCCTCATGTACTTAAGTCGGCATTGTGCCTTTTGTATTAAATTCGGATGCAATTTCTGTGTTTCATCGTCAATAAGAAGGTCCAAGGGATGCAGTAAACCTGAACCGAAGCATCGGAATCTGAAACTGGACTCACTGGAGAGGTTCAAATCATAGAAAGTTAGAGTGTAAGTCCTCTTGTACTTAAGTCGACATTTTTCCTTATGTATTAAATTCGGATGCAATTTCTGTGTTTCATCGTCAATAAGAAGGTCTAAGATATATAGTAAACCTGAAGTGAATCGTTTGAATCTAACACTGGACTCACTGGAGTGGTTCAAATCATAGAAAGTTAGAGCGTCAGCCCTCTTGTACTTAAGTCGGCATTGTGCCTTTTGTATTAAATTTGAATGCAATTTCTGTGTTTCATCGTAAATAAGAAGGTTCAAGGTATACAGTAAACCTCTAGTGAAGCATCAGAATCTAAACCTGGACACACAGGAGAGGTTCAAATCAAACTAAGTTAGAGTGTCAGTCCTCTTGTACTTAAGTCGGCATTGTGCCTTTTCTATTAAATTCTGACGCAATTTCTGTGTTTCATCGTCAATAAGAAGGTCCAAGGTATATAGTAAACCTGAAGTAAAGCATCGGAATCTCAAACTGGACTCACAGGAGAGGTTCAAATCATAGAAAGTTAGAGTGTCAGTCCTCTTGTACTTATGTTGGCATTGTGCCTTTTCTATTAAATTCGGATGCAATTTCTGTCTTTCATCGTCAATAAGAAGGTCCAAGGGATACAGTAAACCTGAAGTGAAGCATCGGAATCTAAAACAGGACTCACAGGAGAGGTTCAAATCGTAGAAAGTTAGAGTGTCAGTACTCTTGTACTTAAGTCGGCATTGTGCCTTTTGTATTCAATTCCGATGCAATTTCTGTGTTTCATCGTCAATAAGAATGTCCAAGGGATACAGTAAACCTGAGGTAAAGCATCAGATTCTAAAACTGGACTCACAGGAGAGGTTCAAATCAAAGAAAGTTAGAGTGTCAGTCCTCTTGTACTTAAGTCGGCATTGTGTCTTTTGTATTAAATTCTGATGCAATTTCTGTGTTTCATCGTTAATAAGAAGGTCCAAGGTATATAGTAAACCTAAAGTAAAGCATCGGAATCTAAAACTGGACTCACAGGAGAGGATCAAAACATAGAAAGTTAGAGTGTCAGTCCTCTTGTACTTAAGTCGGCATTGTGCCTTTTCCATTAAATTCGGATGCAATTTCTGTCTTTCATCGTCAATAAGAAGGTCCAAGGGATACAGTAAACCTGAAGTGAAGCATCGGAATCTAAAACTGGACTCACAGGAGAGGTTCAAATCGTAGAAAGTTAGAGTGTCAGTACTCTTGTACTTAAGTCGGCATTGTGCCTTTTGTATTAAATTCGGATGCAATTTCTGTGTTTCATCGTCAATAAGAAGGTCCAAGGGATGCAGTAAACTTGAACCGAAGCATCGGAATCTAAAACTGGACTCACTGGAGAGGTTCAAATCATAGAAAGTTAGAGTGTATGTCCTCTTGTACTTAAGTCGAATTTTTTCCTTATGTATTAATTTCGGATGCAATTTCTGTGTTTCATCGTCAATAAGAAGGTCTAAGATATATAGTAAACCTGAAGTGAATCATTTGAATCTAACACTGGACTCACTGGAGTGGTTGAAATCATAGAAAGTTAGAGCGTCAGCCCTCTTGTACTTAAGTCGGCATTGTGCCTTTTGTATTAAATTTGAATGCAATTTCTGTGTCTCATCGTAAATAAGAAGGTTCAAGCTATACAGTAAACCTATAGTGAAGCATCAGAATCTAAACCTGGACTCACAGGAGAGGTTCAAATCAAACTAAGTTAGAGTGTCAGTCCTCTTGTACTTAAGTCGGCATTGTGCCTTTCGTATTAAATTCTGATGCAATTTCTGTGTTTCATCGTCAATATGAAGGTCCAAGGTATACAGTAAACCTGAAGTAAAGCATCGGAATCTAAAACTAGACTTACAGGAGAGGTTCAACTCATAGTAAGTTAGAGTGCCAGTCCTCTTGTACTTAAGACGGCATTGTGCTTTTTGAATTAAATTCGGATGCAATTTCTGTGTTTCATCGTCAATAAGAAGGTCCAAGGTATACAGTAAACCTGAAGTAAAGCATCGGAATCAAAAACTGGACTCACAGGAGAGGTTCAAACCCTAGAAAGTTAGAGTGTCAGTCCTCTTGTACTTAAGTCGGCATTGTGCCTTTTCTATTAAATTCGGATGCAATTTCTGTCTTTCATCGTCAATCAGAAGGTCCAAGGGATACAATAAACCTGAAGTAAAGCATCGGAATCTAAAACTGGACTCACAGGAGAGGTTCAAATCGTAGAAAGTTAGAGTGTCAGTCCTCTTGTACTTAAGTCGGCATTGTGGCTTTTTTATAAATTCGGATGCAATTTCTGTGTTTCATCGTAATTGAGAAGGTCCAAGGTATACAGTAAACCTGAAGTGAACCATCGGAATCTAAAACTGGACTCACAGGAGAGGTTCAAATCATAGAAAGTTAGAGTGTCAGTCCTCTTGTACATAAGTCGGCATTGTGCCTTTTGTGTTAAGTTCGGATGCAATATCTGTGTTTCATCGTCAATAAGAAGGTCCAAGGTATACAGTAAACCTGAAGTGTAGCATCGTAATCTGAAACGGGACTCACAGGAGTGGTTCAACTCATAGAAAGATAGAGTGACATTCCTCTTGTACTTAAGTTGGCATTGTGCCTTTTGTATTAAATTCGGATGCAATTTCTGTGTTTCATCGTCAATAAGAAGGTCTAAGATATACAGTAAACCTGAAGTGAAGTATTGGAATCTAACACTGGACTCACTGGAGTGGTTCAAATCATAGAAAGTTTGAGTGTCAGCCCTCTTGTACTTAAGTCGGCATTGTGCTTTTGTATTAAATTTGAATGCAATTTCTGTGTTTCATCGTAAATAAGAAGGTTCAAGGTATACTGTAAACCTCTAGTGAAGCATCAGAATCTAAGCCTGGACTCACAGGAGAGGTTCAAATCAAAGAAAGTTAGCGTGTCAGTCCTCTTGTACTTAAGTCGGCGTTGTTCCTTTTGTATTAAATTCGGATGCAATTTCTGTGTATCATCGTCAATAAGAAGGTCCAAGGGATGCAGTAAACCTGAACCGAAGCATCGGAATCTAAAACTGGACTCCTTGGAGAGGTTCAAATAATAGAAAGTTAGAGTGTAAGTCCTCTTGTACTTAAGTCGACATTTTTCCTTATGTATTAAATTCGGATGCAATTTCTGTGTTTCATCGTCAATAAGAAGGTCTATGATATATAGTAAACCTGAAGTGAATCATTTGAATCTAACACTGGACTCACTGGAGTGGTTCAAATCATAGAAAGTTAGAGTGTCAGCCCTCTTGTACTTAAGTCGGCATTGTGCCTTTTGTATTAAATTTGAATGCAATTTCTGTGTTTCATCGTAAATAAGAAGGTTCAAGGTATACAGTAAACCTCTAGTGAAGCATCAGAATCTAAACCTGGCCTCACAGGAGACGTTCAAATCAAACTAAGTTAGGGTGTCAGTCCCTTGTACTTATGTCGGCATTGTGCCTTTTGTATTAAATTCTGATGCAATTTCTGTGTTTCATCGTCAATAAGAAGGTCCAAGGTATACAGTAAACCTGAAGTAAAGCATCTGAATCTAAAACTAGACTTACAGGAGAGGTTCAACTCATAGTAAGATAAAGTGCCAGTCCTCTTGTACTTATGACGGCATTGTGCTTTTTGAATTAAATTCGGATGTAATTTCTGTGTTTCATCGTCAATAAGAAGGTCCAAGGTATACAGTAAACCTGAAGTAAAGCATCGGAATCTAAAACTGGACTCACAGGAGAGGTTCAAATCGTAGAAGGTTAGAGAGTCAGTCCTCTTGTACTTAAGTGGGCATTGTGCATTTTGTATTAAATTCGGATGCATTTTCTGTGTTTCATCGTAAATGAGAAGGTCCAAGGTATACAGTAAACCTGAAGTGAACCATCGGAATCTAAAACTGGACTCACAGGAGAGGTTCAAATCATAGAAAGTTAGAGTGTCAGTCCTCTTGTATATATGTCGGCATTGTGCCTTTTGTATTAAATTCGGATGCAATATCTGTGTGTCATCGTCAATAAGAAGGTCCAAGGTATACAGTAAACCTGAAGTGTAGCATCGTAATCTGAAACGGGACTCACAGGAGTGGTTCAACTCATAGAAAGTTAGATCGTCAGTCCTCTTGTACTTATGTCGGCATTGTGCCTTTTCTATTAAATTCGGATGCAATTTCTGTCTTTCATCGTCAATAAGAAGGTCCAAGGGATACAGTAAACCTGAAGTGAAGCATCGGAATCTAAAACTGGACTCACAGGAGAGGTTCAAATCGTAGAAAGTTAGAGTGTCAGTACTCTTGTACTTAAGTCGGCATTGTGCCTTTTGTATTAAATTCCGATGCAATTTCTGTGTTTCATCGTCAATAAGAATGTCCAAGGGATACAGTAAACCTGAGGTAAAGCATCAGATTCTAAAACTGGACTCACAGGAGAGGTTCAAATCAAAGAAAGTTAGAGTGTCAGTCCTCTTGTACTTAAGTCGGCATTGTGTCTTTTGTATTAAATTCTGATGCAATTTCTGTGTTTCATCGTTAATAAGAAGGTCCTAGGTATATAGTAAACCTAAAGTAAAGCATCGGAATCTAAAACTGGACTCACAGGAGAGGATCAAAACATAGAAAGTTAGAGTGTCAGTCCTCTTGTACTTAAGTCGGCTTTGTGCCTTTTCTATTAAATTCGGATGCAATTTCTGTCTTTCATCGTCAATAAGAAGGTCCAAGGGATACAGTAAACCTGAAGTGAAGCATCGGAATCTAAAACTGGACTCACAGGAGAGGTTTAAATCGTTGGAAGTTAGAGTGTCAGTACTCTTGTACTTAAGTCAGCATTGTGCCTTTTGTATTAAATTCGGATGCAATTTCTGTGTTTCATCGTCAATAAGAAGGTCCAAGGGATGCAGTAAACTTGAACCGAAGCATCGCAATCTAAAACTGGACTCACTGGAGAGGTTCATATCATAGAAAGTTAGAGTGTATGTACTCTTGTACTTAAGTCGATTATTTTCCTTATGTATTAATTTCGGATGCAATTTCTGTGTTTCATCGTCAATAAGAAGGTCTAAGATATATAGTAAACCTGAAGTGAATCATTTGAATCTATCACTGGACTCACTGGAGTGGTTCAAATCATAGAAAGTTAGAGCGTGAGCCCTCTTGTACTTAAGTCGGCATTGTGCCTTTTGTATTAAATTTGAATGCATTTTCTGTGTCTCATCGTAAATAAGAAGGTTCAAGGTATACAGTAAACCTCTAGTGAAGCATCAGAATCTAAACCTGGACTCACAGGAGAGGTTCAAATCAAACTAAGTTAGAGTGTCAGTCCTCTTGTACTTAAGTCGGCATTGTGCCTATTTGTATTAAATTCTGATGCAATTTCTGTGTTTCATCGTCAATAAGAAGGTCCAAGGTATACAGTAAACCTGAAGTAAAGCTTCGGAATCTAAAACTAGACTTACAGGAGAGGTTCAACTCATAGTAAGTTAGAGTGCCAGTCCTCTTGTACTTAAGACAGCTTTGTGCTTTTTGAATTAAATTCGGATGCAATTTCTGTGTTTCATCGTCAATAAGAAGGTCCAAGGTATACAGTAAACCTGAAGTAAAGCATCGGAATCAAAAACTGGACTCACAGGAGAGGTTCAAACCCTAGAAAGTTATAGTGTCAGTCCTCTTGTACTTAAGTCGGCATTGTGCCTTTTCTATTAAATTCGGATGCAATTTCTGTCTTTCATCGTCAATCAGAAGGTCCAAGGGATACAATAAACCTGAAGTAAAGCATCGGAATCTAAAACTGGACTCACAGGAGAGGTTCAAATCGTAGAAAGTTAGAGTGTCAGTCCTCTTGTACTTAAGTCGGCATTGTGCCTTTTGTATTAAATTCGGATGCAATTTCTGTGTTTCATCGTAAATGAGAAGGTCCAAGGTATACAGTAAACCTGAAGTGAACCATCGGAATCTAAAACTGGACTCACAGGAGAGGTTCAAATCATATAAAGTTAGAGTGTCAGTCCTCTTGTACATAAGTCGGCATTGTGCCTTTTGTATTAATTTCGGATGCAATATCTGTGTTTCATCGTCAATAAGAAGGTCCAAGGTATACAGTAAACCTTAAGTGTAGCATCGTAATCTGAAACGGGACTCACAGGAGTGGTTCAACTCATAGAAAGTTAGAGTGACAGTACTTTTGTACTTAAGTAGGCATTGTGCCTTTTGTATTAAATTCGGATGCAATTTCTGTGTTTCATCGTAAATACGAAGGTTCAAGGTATACAGTAAACCTCTTGTGAAGCATCAGAATCTAAGCCTGGACTCACAGGAGAGGTTCAAATCAAAGGAAGTTAGCGTGTCAGTCCTCTTGTACTTAAGTCGGCTTTGTGCCTTTTGTATTAAATTCTGACGCAATTTCTGTGTTTCATCGTCATTAAGAAGGTCCAAGGTATACAGTAAACCTGAAGTAAAGCATCGGAATCTAAAACTGGACTTACAGGAGAGGTACAACTCATAGTAAGTTAAAGTGCCAGTCCTCTTGTACTTAAGACGGCATTGTGCTTTTTGAATTAAATTCGGATGCAATTTCTGTGTTTCATCGTCAATAACAAGGTCCAAGGTATACAGTAAACCTGAAGTAAAGCATCGGAATCTCAAACTGAACTCACAGGAGAGGTTCAAAACATAGAAAGTTAGAGTGTCAGTCCTCTTCTACTTAAGTCGGCATTGTGCCTTTTCTATTAAATTCTGACGCAATTTCTGTGTTTCATCGTCAATAAGAAGGTCCAAGGTATACAGTAAACCTGAAGTAAAGCATCGGAATCTCAAACTGGACTCACAGGAGAGGTTAAAATCATAGAAAGTTAGAGTGTCTGTCCTCTTGTACTGAAGTCGGCATTGTGCCTTTTCTATTAAATTCGGATGCAATTTCTGTCTTTCATCGTCAATAAGAAGGTCCAAGGGATACAGTAAACCTGAAGTGAAGCATCGGAATCTAAAACTGGACTCACAGGAGAGGTTCAAATCGTAGAAAGTTAGAGTGTCAGTACTCTTGTACTGAAGTCGGCATTGTGCCTTTTGTATTAAATTCGGATGCAATTTCTGTGTTTCATCGTCAATAAGAATGTCCAAGGGATACAGTAAACCTGAAGTAAAGCATCAGATTCTAAAACTGGACTCACAGGAGACGTTCAAATCAAAGAAAGTTAAAGTTTCAGTCCTCTTGTACTTAAGTCGACATTGTGCCTTTTGTATTAAATTCTGATGCAAATTCTGTGTTGCATCGTTAATAAGAAGGTCCAAGGTATATAGTAAACCTAAAGTAAAGCATCGGAATCTAAAACTCGACTCACAGGACTGGATCAAAACATAGAAAGTTAGAGTGTCAGTCCTCATGTACTTAAGTCGGCATTGTGCCTTTTGTATTAAATTCGGATGCAATTTCTGTGTTTCATCGTCAATAAGAAGGTCCAAGGGATGCAGTAAACCTGAACCGAAGCATCGGAATCTGAAACTGGACTCACTGGAGAGGTTCAAATCATAGAAAGTTAGAGTGTAAGTCCTCTTGTACTTAAGTCGACATTTTTCCTTATGTATTAAATTCGGATGCAATTTCTGTGTTTCATCGTCAATAAGAAGGTCTAAGATATATAGTAAACCTGAAGTGAATCGTTTGAATCTAACACTGGACTCACTGGAGTGGTTCAAATCATAGAAAGTTAGAGCGTCAGCCCTCTTGTACTTAAGTCGGCATTGTGCCTTTTGTATTAAATTTGAATGCAATTTCTGTGTTTCATCGTAAATAAGAAGGTTCAAGGTATACAGTAAACCTCTAGTGAAGCATCAGAATCTAAACCTGGACACACAGGAGAGGTTCAAATCAAACTAAGTTAGAGTGTCAGTCCTCTTGTACTTAAGTCGGCATTGTGCCTTTTCTATTAAATTCTGACGCAATTTCTGTGTTTCATCGTCAATAAGAAGGTCCAAGGTATATAGTAAACCTGAAGTAAAGCATCGGAATCTCAAACTGGACTCACAGGAGAGGTTCAAATCATAGAAAGTTAGAGTGTCAGTCCTCTTGTACTTATGTTGGCATTGTGCCTTTTCTATTAAATTCGGATGCAATTTCTGTCTTTCATCGTCAATAAGAAGGTCCAAGGGATACAGTAAACCTGAAGTGAAGCATCGGAATCTAAAACAGGACTCACAGGAGAGGTTCAAATCGTAGAAAGTTAGAGTGTCAGTACTCTTGTACTTAAGTCGGCATTGTGCCTTTTGTATTCAATTCCGATGCAATTTCTGTGTTTCATCGTCAATAAGAATGTCCAAGGGATACAGTAAACCTGAGGTAAAGCATCAGATTCTAAAACTGGACTCACAGGAGAGGTTCAAATCAAAGAAAGTTAGAGTGTCAGTCCTCTTGTACTTAAGTCGGCATTGTGCCTTTTCCATTAAATTCGGATGCAATTTCTGTCTTTCATCGTCAATAAGAAGGTCCAAGGGATACAGTAAACCTGAAGTGAAGCATCGGAATCTAAAACTGGAC
Source organism: Schistocerca americana (assembly GCF_021461395.2). Classification (NCBI taxonomy): domain Eukaryota; kingdom Metazoa; phylum Arthropoda; class Insecta; order Orthoptera; family Acrididae; genus Schistocerca; species Schistocerca americana. The sequence goes on along the minus strand of NC_060120.1, from coordinate 1,068,173,219 downwards.
TCACAGGAGAGGTTCAAATCGTAGAAAGTTAGAGTGTCAGTACTCTTGTACTTAAGTCGGCATTGTGCCTTTTGTATTAAATTCGGATGCAATTTCTGTGTTTCATCGTCAATAAGAAGGTCCAAGGGATGCAGTAAACTTGAACCGAAGCATCGGAATCTAAAACTGGACTCACTGGAGAGGTTCAAATCATAGAAAGTTAGAGTGTATGTCCTCTTGTACTTAAGTCGAATTTTTTCCTTATGTATTAATTTCGGATGCAATTTCTGTGTTTCATCGTCAATAAGAAGGTCTAAGATATATAGTAAACCTGAAGTGAATCATTTGAATCTAACACTGGACTCACTGGAGTGGTTGAAATCATAGAAAGTTAGAGCGTCAGCCCTCTTGTACTTAAGTCGGCATTGTGCCTTTTGTATTAAATTTGAATGCAATTTCTGTGTCTCATCGTAAATAAGAAGGTTCAAGCTATACAGTAAACCTATAGTGAAGCATCAGAATCTAAACCTGGACTCACAGGAGAGGTTCAAATCAAACTAAGTTAGAGTGTCAGTCCTCTTGTACTTAAGTCGGCATTGTGCCTTTTGTATTAAATTCTGATGCAATTTCTGTGTTTCATCGTCAATATGAAGGTCCAAGGTATACAGTAAACCTGAAGTAAAGCATCGGAATCTAAAACTAGACTTACAGGAGAGGTTCAACTCATAGTAAGTTAGAGTGCCAGTCCTCTTGTACTTAAGACGGCATTGTGCTTTTTGAATTAAATTCGGATGCAATTTCTGTGTTTCATCGTCAATAAGAAGGTCCAAGGTATACAGTAAACCTGAAGTAAAGCATCGGAATCAAAAACTGGACTCACAGGAGAGGTTCAAACCCTAGAAAGTTAGAGTGTCAGTCCTCTTGTACTTAAGTCGGCATTGTGCCTTTTCTATTAAATTCGGATGCAATTTCTGTCTTTCATCGTCAATCAGAAGGTCCAAGGGATACAATAAACCTGAAGTAAAGCATCGGAATCTAAAACTGGACTCACAGGAGAGGTTCAAATCGTAGAAAGTTAGAGTGTCAGTCCTCTTGTACTTAAGTCGGCATTGTGGCTTTTTTATAAATTCGGATGCAATTTCTGTGTTTCATCGTAATTGAGAAGGTCCAAGGTATACAGTAAACCTGAAGTGAACCATCGGAATCTAAAACTGGACTCACAGGAGAGGTTCAAATCATAGAAAGTTAGAGTGTCAGTCCTCTTGTACATAAGTCGGCATTGTGCCTTTTGTATTAATTTCGGATGCAATATCTGTGTTTCATCATCAATAAGAAGGTCCAAGGTATACAGTAAACCTTAAGTGTAGCATCGTAATCTGAAACGGGACTCACAGGAGTGGTTCCACTCATAGAAAGTTAGAGTGACAGTCTTTTTGTACTTAAGTTGGCATTGTGCCTTTTGTATTAAATTCGGATGCAATTTCTGTGTTTCATCGTCAATAAGAAGGTCTAAGATATACAGTAAACCTGAAGAGAAGCATTGGAATCTAACACTGGACTCACTGGAGTGGTTCAAATCATAGAAAGTTAGAGTGTCAGCCCTCTTGTACTTAAGTCGGCATTGTGCCTTTTGTATTAAATTTGAATGCAATTTCTGTGTTTCATCGTAAATACGAAGGTTCAAGGTATACAGTAAACCTCTAGTGCAGCATCAGAATCTAAGCCTGGACTCACAGGAGAGGTTGAAATCAAAGAAAGTTAGCGTGTGAGTCCTCTTGTACTTAAGTCGGCGTTGTGCCTTTTGCATTAAATTCTGACGCAATTTCTGTGTTTCATCGTCAATAAGAAGGTCCAAGGTATACAGTAAACCTGAAGTAAAGCATCGGAATCTCAAACTGGACTCACAGGAGAGGTTCATAACATAGAAAGTTAGAGTGTCAGTCCTCTTGTACTTAAGTCGGCATTGTGCCTTTTCTAATAAATTCTGACGCAATTTCTGTGTTTCATCGTCAATAAGAAGGTCCAAGGTATACAGTAAACCTGAAGTAAAGCATCGGAATCTAAAACTGGACTTACAGGAGAGGTACAACTCATAGTAAGTTAGAGTGCCAGTCCTCTTGTACTTAAGACGGCATTGTGCTTTTTGAATTAAATTCGGATGCAATTTCTGTGTTTCATCGTCAATAACAAGGTCCAAGGTATACAGTAAACCTGAAGTAAAGCATCGGAATCTCAAACTGAACTCACAGGAGAGGTTCAAAACATAGAAAGTTAGAGTGTCAGTCCTCTTCTACTTAAGTCGGCATTGTGCCTTTTCTATTAAATTCTGACGCAATTTCTGTGTTTCATCGTCAATAAGAAGGTCCAAGGTATACAGTAAACCTGAAGTAAAGCATCGGAATCTCAAACTGGACTCACAGGAGAGGTTAAAATCATAGAAAGTTAGAGTGTCTGTCCTCTTGTACTGAAGTCGGCATTGTGCCTTTTCTATTAAATTCGGATGCAATTTCTGTCTTTCATCGTCAATAAGAAGGTCCAAGGGATACAGTAAACCTGAAGTGAAGCATCGGAATCTAAAACTGGACTCACAGGAGAGGTTCAAATCGTAGAAAGTTAGAGTGTCAGTACTCTTGTACTGAAGTCGGCATTGTGCCTTTTGTATTAAATTCGGATGCAATTTCTGTGTTTCATCGTCAATAAGAATGTCCAAGGGATACAGTAAACCAAAAGTAAAGCATCAGATTCTAAAACTGGACTCACAGGAGAGGTTCAAATCAAAGAAAGTTAAAGTTTCAGTCCTCTTGTACTTAAGTCGACATTGTGCCTTTTGTATTAAATTCTGATGCAAATTCTGTGTTGCATCGTTAATAAGAAGGTCCAAGGTATATAGTAAACCTAAAGTAAAGCATCGGAATCTAAAACTCGACTCACAGGACTGGATCAAAACATAGAAAGTTAGAGTGTCAGTCCTCATGTACTTAAGTCGGCATTGTGCCTTTTGTATTAAATTCGGATGCAATTTCTGTGTTTCATCGTCAATAAGAAGGTCCAAGGGATGCAGTAAACCTGAACCGAAGCATCGGAATCTGAAACTGGACTCACTGGAGAGGTTCAAATCATAGAAAGTTAGAGTGTAAGTCCTCTTGTACTTAAGTCGACATTTTTCCTTATGTATTAAATTCGGATGCAATTTCTGTGTTTCATCGTCAATAAGAAGGTCTAAGATATATAGTAAACCTGAAGTGAATCGTTTGAATCTAACACTGGATTCACTGGAGTGGTTCAAATCATAGAAAGTTAGAGCGTCAGCCCTCTTGTACTTAAGTCGGCATTGTGCCTTTTGTATTAAATTTGAATGCAATTTCTGTGTTTCATCGTAAATAAGAAGGTTCAAGGTATACAGTAAACCTCTAGTGAAGCATCAGAATCTAAACCTGGACACACAGGAGAGGTTCAAATCAAACTAAGTTAGAGTGTCAGTCCTCTTGTACTTAAGTCGGCATTGTGCCTTTTCTATTAAATTCTGACGCAATTTCTGTGTTTCATCGTCAATAAGAAGGTCCAAGGTATACAGTAAACCTGAAGTAAAGCATCGGAATCTCAAACTGGACTCACAGGAGAGGTTAAAATCATAGAAAGTTAGAGTGTCTGTCCTCTTGTACTGAAGTCGGCATTGTGCCTTTTCTATTAAATTCGGATGCAATTTCTGTCTTTCATCGTCAATAAGAAGGTCCAAGGGATACAGTAAACCTGAAGTGAAGCATCGGAATCTAAAACTGGACTCACAGGAGAGGTTCAAATCGTAGAAAGTTAGAGTGTCAGTACTCTTGTACTGAAGTCGGCATTGTGCCTTTTGTATTAAATTCGGATGCAATTTCTGTGTTTCATCGTCAATAAGAATGTCCAAGGGATACAGTAAACCTGAAGTAAAGCATCAGATTCTAAAACTGGACTCACAGGAGAGGTTCAAATCAAAGAAAGTTAAAGTTTCAGTCCTCTTGTACTTAAGTCGACATTGTGCCTTTTGTATTAAATTCTGATGCAAATTCTGTGTTGCATCGTTAATAAGAAGGTCCAAGGTATATAGTAAACCTAAAGTAAAGCATCGGAATCTAAAACTCGACTCACAGGAGTGGATCAAAACATAGAAAGTTAGAGTGTCAGTCCTCATGTACTTAAGTCGGCATTGTGCCTTTTGTATTAAATTCGGATGCAATTTCTGTGTTTCATCGTCAATAAGAAGGTCCAAGGGATGCAGTAAACCTGAACCGAAGCATCGGAATCTGAAACTGGACTCACTGGAGAGGTTCAAATCATAGAAAGTTAGAGTGTAAGTCCTCTTGTACTTAAGTCGACATTTTTCCTTATGTATTAAATTCGGATGCAATTTCTGTGTTTCATCGTCAATAAGAAGGTCTAAGATATATAGTAAACCTGAAGTGAATCGTTTGAATCTAACACTGGACTCACTGGAGTGGTTCAAATCATAGAAAGTTAGATCGTCAGCCCTCTTGTACTTAAGTCGGCATTGTGCCTTTTGTATTAAATTTGAATGCAATTTCTGTGTTTCATCGTAAATAAGAAGGTTCAAGGTATACAGTAAACCTCTAGTGAAGCATCAGAATCTAAACCTGGACACACAGGAGAGGTTCAAATCAAACTAAGTTAGAGTGTCAGTCCTCTTGTACTTAAGTCGGCATTGTGCCTTTTCTATTAAATTCTGACGCAATTTCTGTGTTTCATCGTCAATAAGAAGGTCCAAGGTATATAGTAAACCTGAAGTAAAGCATCGGAATCTCAAACTGGACTCACAGGAGAGGTTCAAATCATAGAAAGTTAGAGTGTCAGTCCTCTTGTACTTATGTTGGCATTGTGCCTTTTCTATTAAATTCGGATGCAATTTCTGTCTTTCATCGTCAATAAGAAGGTCCAAGGGATACAGTAAACCTGAAGTGAAGCATCGGAATCTAAAACTGGACTCACAGGAGAGGTTCAAATCGTAGAAAGTTAGAGTGTCAGTACTCTTGTACTTAAGCCGGCATTGTGCCTTTTGTATTAAATTCCGATGCAATTTCTGTGTTTCATCGTCAATAAGAATGTCCAAGGGATACAGTAAACCTGAGGTAAAGCATCAGATTCTAAAACTGGACTCACAGGAGAGGTTCAAATCAAAGAAAGTTAGAGTGTCAGTCCTCTTGTACTTAAGTCGGCATTGTGTCTTTTGTATTAAATTCTGATGCAATTTCTGTGTTTCATCGTTAATAAGAAGGTCCAAGGTATATAGTAAACCTAAAGTAAAGCATCGGAATCTAAAACTGGACTCACAGGAGAGGATCAAAACATAGAAAGTTAGAGTGTCAGTCCTCTTGTACTTAAGTCGGCATTGTGTCTTTTCCATTAAATTCGGATGCAATTTCTGTCTTTCATCGTCAATAAGAAGGTCCAAGGGATACAGTAAACCTGAAGTGAAGCATCGGAATCTAAAACTGGACTCACAGGAGAGGTTCAAATCGTAGAAAGTTAGAGTGTCAGTACTCTTGTACTTAAGTCGGCATTGTGCCTTTTGTATTAAATTCGGATGCAATTTCTGTGTTTCATCGTCAATAAGAAGGTCCAAGGGATGCAGTAAACTTGAACCGAAGCATCGGAATCTAAAACTGGACTCACTGGAGAGGTTCAAATCATAGAAAGTTAGAGTGTATGTCCTCTTGTACTTAAGTCGAATTTTTTCCTTATGTATTAATTTCGGATGCAATTTCTGTGTTTCATCGTCAATAAGAAGGTCTAAGATATATAGTAAACCTGAAGTGAATCATTTGAATCTAACACTGGACTCACTGGAGTGGTTCAAATCATAGAAAGTTAGAGCGTCAGCCCTCTTGTACTTAAGTCGGCATTGTGCCTTTTGTATTAAATTTGAATGCAATTTCTGTGTCTCATCGTAAATAAGAAGGTTCAAGCTATACAGTAAACCTATAGTGAAGCATCAGAATCTAAACCTGGACTCACAGGAGAGGTTCAAATCAAACTAAGTTAGAGTGTCAGTCCTCTTGTACTTAAGTCGGCATTGTGCCTTCTGTATTAAATTCTGATGCAATTTCTGTGTTTCATCGTCAATAAGAAGGTCCAAGGTATAAAGTAAACCTGAAGTAAAGCATCGGAATCTAAAACTAGACTTACAGGAGAGGTTCAACTCATAGTAAGTTAGAGTGCCAGTCCTCTTGTACTTAAGACGGCATTGTGCTTTTTGAATTAAATTCGGATGCAATTTCTGTGTTTCATCGTCAATAAGAAGGTCCAAGGTATACAGTAAACCTGAAGTAAAGCATCGGAATCAAAAACTGGACTCACAGGAGAGGTTCAAACCCTAGAAAGTTAGAGTGTCAGTCCTCTTGTACTTAAGTCGGCATTGTGCCTTTTCTATTAAATTCGGATGCAATTTCTGTCTTTCATCGTCAATCAGAAGGTCCAAGGGATACAATAAACCTGAAGTAAAGCATCGGAATCTAAAACTGGACTCACAGGAGAGGTTCAAATCGTAGAAAGTTAGAGTGTCAGTCCTCTTGTACTTAAGTCGGCATTGTGGCTTATTTATAAATTCGGATGCAATTTCTGTGTTTCATCGTAATTGAGAAGGTCCAAGGTATACAGTAAACCTGAAGTGAACCATCGGAATCTAAAACTGGACTCACAGGAGAGGTTCAAATCATAGAAAGTTAGAGTGTCAGTCCTCTTGTACATAAGTCGGCATTGTGCCTTTTGTATTAATTTCGGATGCATTATCTGTGTTTCATCATCAATAAGAAGGTCCAAGGTATACAGTAAACCTTAAGTGTAGCATCGTAATCTGAAACGGGACTCACAGGAGTGGTTCAACTCATAGAAAGTTAGAGTGACAGTCCTTTTGTACTTAAGTTGGCATTGTGCCTTTTGTATTAAATTCGGATGCAATTTCTGTGTTTCATCGTCAATAAGAAGGTCTAAGATATACAGTAAACCTGAAGAGAAGCATTGGAATCTAACACTGGACTCACTGGAGTGGTTCAAATCATAGAAAGTTAGAGTGTCAGCCCTCTTGTACTTAAGTCGGCATTGTGCCTTTTGTATTAAATTTGAATGCAATTTCTGTGTTTCATCGTAAATACGAAGGTTCAAGGTATACAGTAAACCTCTAGTGAAGCATCAGAATCTAAGCCTGGACTCACAGGAGAGGTTGAAATCAAAGAAAGTTAGCGTGTCAGTCCTCTTGTACTTAAGTCGGCGTTGTGCCTTTTGTATTAAATTCTGACGCAATTTCTGTGTTTCATCGTCAATAAGAAGGTCCAAGGTATACAGTAAACCTGAAGTAAAGCATCGGAATCTCAAACTGGACTCACAGGAGAGGTTCATAACATAGAAAGTTAGAGTGTCAGTCCTCTTGTACTTAAGTCGGCATTGTGCCTTTTCTAATAAATTCTGACGCAATTTCTGTGTTTCATCGTCAATAAGAAGGTCCAAGGTATACAGTAAACCGGAAGTAAAGCATCGGAATCTCAAAGTGGACTCACAGGAGAGGTTAAAATCATAGAAAGTTAGAGTGTCTGTCCTCTTGTACTTAAGTCGGCATTGTGCCTTTTCTATTAAATTCGGATGCAATTTCTGTCTTTCATCGTCAATAAGAAGGTCCAAGGGATACAGTAAACCTGAAGTGAAGCATCGGAATCTAAAACTAGACTTACAGGAGAGGTTCAACTCATAGTAAGTTAGAGTGCCAGTCCTCTTGTACTTAAGACGGCATTGTGCTTTTTGAATTAAATTCGGATGCAATTTCCGTATTTCATCGTAAATGAGAAGGTCCAAGGTATACAGTAAACCTGAAGTGAACCATCGGAATCTAAAACTGGACTCTCAGGAGAGGTTCAAATCATAGAAAGTTAGAGTGTCAGTCCTCTTGTACATAAGTCGGCATTGTGCCTTTTCTATTAAATTCGGATGCAATTTCTGTCTTTCATCGTCAATCAGAAGGTCCAAGGGATACAATAAACCTGAAGTAAAGCATCGGAATCTAAAACTGGACTCACAGGAGAGGTTCAAGTCGTAGAAAGTTAGAGTGTCAGTCCTCTTGTACTTAAGTCGGCATTGAGCCTTTTGTATTAAATTCGGATGCAATTTCTGTGTTTCATCGTAAATGAGAAGGTCCAAGGTATACAGTAAACCTGAAGTGAACCATCGGAATCTAAAACTGGACTCACAGGAGAGGTTCAAAACATAGAAAGTTAGAGTGTCTGTCCTCTTGTACTTAAGTCGGCATTGTGCTCTTCTATTAAATTCTGACGCAATGTCTGTGTTTCATCGTCAATAAGAAGGTCCAAGGTATACAGTAAACCTGAAGTAAAGCATCGGAATTCCAAACTGGACTCACAGGAGAGGTTCAAATCATAGAAAGTTAGAGTGTCTGTCCTCTTGTACTTAAGTCGGCATTGTGCCTTTTGTATTAAATTCGGAAGCAATTTCTGTCTTTCATCGTCAATAAGAAGGTCCAAGGGATACAGTAAACCTGAAGTGAAGCATCGGAATCTAAAACTGGACTCACAGGAGAGGTTCAAATCGTAGAAAGTTAGAGTGTCAGTACTCTTGTACTTAAGTCGGCATTGTGCCTTTTGTATTAAATTCGGATGCAATTTCTGTGTTTCATCGTCAATAAGAATGTCCAAGGGATACAGTAAACCTGAAGCAAAGCATCAGATTCTAAAACTGGACTCACAGGAGAGGTTCAAATCAAAGAAAGTTAGAGTGTCAGTCCTCTTGTACTTAAGCCGGCATTGTGCCTTTTGTATTAAATTCTGATGCAATTTCTGTGTTTCATCGTTAATAAGAAGGGTCAAGGTATATAGTAAACCTAAAGTAAAGCATCGGAATCTAAGACTGGACTCACAGGGGAGGATCAAAACATAGAAAGTTAGAGTGTCAGTCCTCTTGTACTTAAGTCGGCATTGTGCCTTTTCTGTTAAATTCGGATGCAATTTCTGTCTTTCATCGTCAATAAGAAGGTCCAAGGGATACAGTAAACCTGAAGTGAAGCATCGGAATCTAAAACTGGACTCACAGGAGAGGTTCAAATCGTAGAAAGTTAGAGTGTCAGTACTCTTGTACTTAAGTCGGCATTGTGCCTTTTGTATTAGATTGGAATGCAATTTCTGTGTTTCATCGTAAATAAGAAGGTTCAAGGTGTTCAGTAAACCTCTAGTGAAGCATCAGAATCTAAACCTGGACTCACCGGAGAGGTTCACATCAAACTAAGTTAGAGTGTCAGTCATTTTGTACTTCAGTCAGCATTGTGCCTTTTGTATTAAATTCTGATGCAATTTCTGTGTTTCATCGTCTATAAGAAGGTCCAAGGTACACAGTAAACCTGAAGTGAACCATCGGAATCTAAAACTGGACTCACAGGAGAGGTTCAAATCATAGAAAGTTAGAGTGTCAGTCCTCTTGTACTTAAGTCGGCATTGTGCCTTTTGTATTAAATTCGGATGCAATATCTGTGTTTCATCGTCAAGAAGAAGGTCCAAGGTGTACAGTAAACCTGAAGTGAAGCATCGTAATCTGAATTTGGACTCACAGGAGTGGTTCAACTCATAGAAAGTTAGAGTGACAGTCCTCTTGTACTTAAGTTGGCATTGTGCCTTTTGTATTAAATTCGGATGCAATTTCTGTGTTTCTTCGTCAATAAGAAGGTCTAAGACATACAGTAAACCTGAAGTGAAGCATTGAAATCTAACACTGGACTCACTGGAGTGGTTCAAATCTTAGAAAGTTAGAGTGTCAGCCCTCTTGTACTTAAGTCGGCATTGTGCCTTTTGTATTAAATTTGAATGCAATTTCTGTGTTTCATCGTAAATAAGAAGGTTCAAGGTATACAGTACACCTCTAGTGAAACATCAGAATCTAAACCTGGACTCACAGGAGTGGTTCAAATCAAAGAAAGTTAGCGTGTCAGTCCTCTTGTACTTAAGTCGGCGTTGTGCCTTTTGTATTAAATTCTGACGCAATTTCTGTGTTTCATCGTCAATAAGAAGGTCCAAGGTATACAGTAAACCTGAAGTAAAGCATCGGAATCTAAAACTGGACTCACAGGAGAGGTTCAAATCAAAGAAAGTTAGAGTGTCTGTCCTCTTGTACTTAAGTCGGCATTGTGCCTTTTGTATTAAATTCTGATGAGATTTCTGTGTTTCATCGTCAATAAGAAGGGCCAAGGTATACAGTAAACCTGAAGTAAAGCATCGGAATATCAAACTGGACTCACAGGAGAGGTTCAAAACATAGAAAGTTAGAGTGTCAGTCCTCTTGTACTTAAGTCGGCATTGTGCGTTTTCTATTAAATTCTGACGCAATTTCTGTCGTTCATCGTCAATAAGAAGGGCCAAGGTATACAGTAAACCTGAAGTAAAGCATCGGAATCTCAAACTGGATTCACAGGAGAGGTTCAAAACATAGAAAGTTAGAGTGTCAGTCCTCTTGTACTTAAGTCGGCATTGTGCGTTTTCTATTAAATTCTGACGCAATTTCTGTCTTTCATCGTCAATAAGAAGGTCCAAGGTATACAGTAAACCTGAAGTAAAGCATCGGAATCTCAAACTGGACTCACAGGAGAGGTTCAAATCATAGAAAGTTAGAGTGTCTGTCCTCTTGTACTTAAGTCGGCATTGTGCTTTTCTATTAATTTCGGATGCAATTTCTGTCTTTCATCGTCAATAAGAAGGTCCAAGGGATACAGTAAACCTGAAGTGAAGCATCAGAATCTAAAACTGGACTCACAGGAGAGGTTCAAATCGTAGAAAGTTAGAGTGTCAGTACTCTTGTACTTAAGTCGGCATTGTGCTTTTTGTATTAAATTCGGATGCAATTTCTGTGTTTCATCGTCAATAAGAATGTCCAAGGGATACAGTAAACCCGAAGTAAAGCATCAGATTCTAAAACTGGACTCACAGGAGAGGTTCAAATCAAAGAAAGTTAGAGTGTCTGTCCTCTTGTACTTAAGTCGGCATTGTGCCTTTTGTATTAAATTCTGATGCAATTTCTGTGTTTCATCGTTAATAAGAAGGTCCAAGGTATATAGTAAACCTAAAGTAAAGCATCGGAATCTAAAACTGGACTCACGGGAGAGGATCAAAACATAGAAAGTTAGAGTGTCAGTCCTCCTGTACTTAAGTCGGCATTGTGCCTTTTCTATTAAATTCGGATGCAATTTCTGTCTTTCATCGTCAATAAGAAGGTCCAAGGGATGCAGTAAACCTGAAGTGAAGCATCAGAATCTCAAACTGGACTCACAGGAGAGGTTCAAATCGTAGAAAGTTAGAGTGTCAGTACTCTTGTACTTAAGTCGGCATTGTGCTTTTTCTATTAATTTCGGATGCAATTTCTGTCTTTCATCGTCAATAAGAAGGTCCAAGGGATGCAGTAAACCTGAACCGAAGCATCGGAATCTAAAACTAGACTCACTGGAGAGGTTCAAATCATAGAAAGTTAGAGTGTAAGTCCTCTTGTACTTAAGTCGACATTTTTCCTTAGGTATTAAATTCGGATGCAATTTCTGTGTTTCATCGTCAATAAGAAGGTCTAAGGTAAATAGTAAACCTGAAGTGAATCGTTTGAATCTAACACTGGACTCACTGGAGTGGTTCAAATCATAGAAAGTTAGAGCGTCAGCCCTCTTGTACTTAAGTCGGCATTGTGCCTTTTGTATTAAATTCTGATGAGATTTCTGTGTTTCATCGTCAATAAGAAGGGCCAAGGTATACAGTAAACCTGAAGTAAAGCATCGGAATATCAAACTGGACTCACAGGAGAGGTTCAAAACATAGAAAGTTAGAGTGTCAGTCCTCTTGTACTTAAGTCGGCATTGTGCGTTTTCTATTAAATTCTGACGCAATTTCTGTCTTTCATCGTCAATAAGAAGGGCCAAGGTATACAGTAAACCTGAAGTAAAGCATCGGAATCTCAAACTGGACTCACAGGAGAGGTTCAAAACATAGAAAGTTAGAGTGTCAGTCCTCTTGTACTTAAGTCGGCATTGTGCGTTTTCTATTAAATTCTGACGCAATTTCTGTCTTTCATCGTCAATAAGAAGGTCCAAGGTATACAGTAAACCTGAAGTAAAGCATCGGAATCTCAAACTGGACTCACAGGAGAGGTTCAAATCATAGAAAGTTAGAGTGTCTGTCCTCTTGTACTTAAGTCGGCATTGTGCCTTTTCTATTAATTTCGGATGCAATTTCTGTCTTTCATCGTCAATAAGAAGGTCCAAGGGATACAGTAAACCTGAAGTGAAGCATCAGAATCTAAAACTGGACTCACAGGAGAGGTTCAAATCGTAGAAAGTTAGAGTGTCAGTACTCTTGTACTTAAGTCGGCATTGTGCTTTTTGTATTAAATTCGGATGCAATTTCTGTGTTTCATCGTCAATAAGAATGTCCAAGGGATACAGTAAACCCGAAGTAAAGCATCAGATTCTAAAACTGGACTCACAGGAGAGGTTCAAATCAAAGAAAGTTAGAGTGTCTGTCCTCTTGTACTTAAGTCGGCATTGTGCCTTTTGTATTAAATTCTGATGCAATTTCTGTGTTTCATCGTTAATAAGAAGGTCCAAGGTATATAGTAAACCTAAAGTAAAGCATCGGAATCTAAAACTGGACTCACGGGAGAGGATCAAAACATAGAAAGTTAGAGTGTCAGTCCTCCTGTACTTAAGTCGGCATTGTGCCTTTTCTATTAAATTCGGATGCAATTTCTGTCTTTCATCGTCAATAAGAAGGTCCAAGGGATGCAGTAAACCTGAAGTGAAGCATCAGAATCTCAAACTGGACTCACAGGAGAGGTTCAAGTCGTAGAAAGTTAGAGTGTCAGTCCTCTTGTACTTAAGTCGGCATTGAGCCTTTTGTATTAAATTCGGATGCAATTTCTGTGTTTCATCGTAAATGAGAAGGTCCAAGGTATACAGTAAACCTGAAGTGAACCATCGGAATCTAAAACTGGACTCACAGGAGAGGTTCAAAACATAGAAAGTTAGAGTGTCTGTCCTCTTGTACTTAAGTCGGCATTGTGCTCTTCTATTAAATTCTGACGCAATGTCTGTGTTTCATCGTCAATAAGAAGGTCCAAGGTATACAGTAAACCTGAAGTGAACCATCGGAATCTAAAACTGGACTCACAGGAGAGGTTCAAAACATAGAAAGTTAGAGTGTCTGTCCTCTTGTACTTAAGTCGGCATTGTGCTCTTCTATTAAATTCTGACGCAATGTCTGTGTTTCATCGTCAATAAGAAGGTCCAAGGTATACAGTAAACCTGAAGTAAAGCATCGGAATTCCAAACTGGACTCACAGGAGAGGTTCAAATCATAGAAAGTTAGAGTGTCTGTCCTCTTGTACTTAAGTCGGCATTGTGCCTTTTGTATTAAATTCGGAAGCAATTTCTGTCTTTCATCGTCAATAAGAAGGTCCAAGGGATACAGTAAACCTGAAGTGAAGCATCGGAATCTAAAACTGGACTCACAGGAGAGGTTCAAATCGTAGAAAGTTAGAGTGTCAGTACTCTTGTACTTAAGTCGGCATTGTGCCTTTTGTATTAAATTCGGATGCAATTTCTGTGTTTCATCGTCAATAAGAATGTCCAAGGGATACAGTAAACCTGAAGCAAAGCATCAGATTCTAAAACTGGACTCACAGGAGAGGTTCAAATCAAAGAAAGTTAGAGTGTCAGTCCTCTTGTACTTAAGCCGGCATTGTGCCTTTTGTATTAAATTCTGATGCAATTTCTGTGTTTCATCGTTAATAAGAAGGGTCAAGGTATATAGTAAACCTAAAGTAAAGCATCGGAATCTAAGACTGGACTCACAGGGGAGGATCAAAACATAGAAAGTTAGAGTGTCAGTCCTCTTGTACTTAAGTCGGCATTGTGCCTTTTCTGTTAAATTCGGATGCAATTTCTGTCTTTCATCGTCAATAAGAAGGTCCAAGGGATACAGTAAACCTGAAGTGAAGCATCGGAATCTAAAACTGGACTCACAGGAGAGGTTCAAATCGTAGAAAGTTAGAGTGTCAGTACTCTTGTACTTAAGTCGGCATTGTGCCTTTTGTATTAGATTGGAATGCAATTTCTGTGTTTCATCGTAAATAAGAAGGTTCAAGGTGTTCAGTAAACCTCTAGTGAAGCATCAGAATCTAAACCTGGACTCACCGGAGAGGTTCACATCAAACTAAGTTAGAGTGTCAGTCATTTTGTACTTCAGTCAGCATTGTGCCTTTTGTATTAAATTCTGATGCAATTTCTGTGTTTCATCGTCTATAAGAAGGTCCAAGGTACACAGTAAACCTGAAGTGAACCATCGGAATCTAAAACTGGACTCACAGGAGAGGTTCAAATCATAGAAAGTTAGAGTGTCAGTCCTCTTGTACTTAAGTCGGCATTGTGCCTTTTGTATTAAATTCGGATGCAATATCTGTGTTTCATCGTCAAGAAGAAGGTCCAAGGTGTACAGTAAACCTGAAGTGAAGCATCGTAATCTGAATTTGGACTCACAGGAGTGGTTCAACTCATAGAAAGTTAGAGTGACAGTCCTCTTGTACTTAAGTTGGCATTGTGCCTTTTGTATTAAATTCGGATGCAATTTCTGTGTTTCTTCGTCAATAAGAAGGTCTAAGACATACAGTAAACCTGAAGTGAAGCATTGAAATCTAACACTGGACTCACTGGAGTGGTTCAAATCTTAGAAAGTTAGAGTGTCAGCCCTCTTGTACTTAAGTCGGCATTGTGCCTTTTGTATTAAATTTGAATGCAATTTCTGTGTTTCATCGTAAATAAGAAGGTTCAAGGTATACAGTACACCTCTAGTGAAACATCAGAATCTAAACCTGGACTCACAGGAGTGGTTCAAATCAAAGAAAGTTAGCGTGTCAGTCCTCTTGTACTTAAGTCGGCGTTGTGCCTTTTGTATTAAATTCTGACGCAATTTCTGTGTTTCATCGTCAATAAGAAGGTCCAAGGTATACAGTAAACCTGAAGTAAAGCATCGGAATCTAAAACTGGACTCACAGGAGAGGTTCAAATCAAAGAAAGTTAGAGTGTCTGTCCTCTTGTACTTAAGTCGGCATTGTGCCTTTTGTATTAAATTCTGATGAGATTTCTGTGTTTCATCGTCAATAAGAAGGGCCAAGGTATACAGTAAACCTGAAGTAAAGCATCGGAATATCAAACTGGACTCACAGGAGAGGTTCAAAACATAGAAAGTTAGAGTGTCAGTCCTCTTGTACTTAAGTCGGCATTGTGCGTTTTCTATTAAATTCTGACGCAATTTCTGTCGTTCATCGTCAATAAGAAGGGCCAAGGTATACAGTAAACCTGAAGTAAAGCATCGGAATCTCAAACTGGACTCACAGGAGAGGTTCAAAACATAGAAAGTTAGAGTGTCAGTCCTCTTGTACTTAAGTCGGCATTGTGCGTTTTCTATTAAATTCTGACGCAATTTCTGTCTTTCATCGTCAATAAGAAGGTCCAAGGTATACAGTAAACCTGAAGTAAAGCATCGGAATCTCAAACTGGACTCACAGGAGAGGTTCAAATCATAGAAAGTTAGAGTGTCTGTCCTCTTGTACTTAAGTCGGCATTGTGCTTTTCTATTAATTTCGGATGCAATTTCTGTCTTTCATCGTCAATAAGAAGGTCCAAGGGATACAGTAAACCTGAAGTGAAGCATCAGAATCTAAAACTGGACTCACAGGAGAGGTTCAAATCGTAGAAAGTTAGAGTGTCAGTACTCTTGTACTTAATTCGGCATTGTGCTTTTTGTATTAAATTCGGATGCAATTTCTGTGTTTCATCGTCAATAAGAATGTCCAAGGGATACAGTAAACCCGAAGTAAAGCATCAGATTCTAAAACTGGACTCACAGGAGAGGTTCAAATCAAAGAAAGTTAGAGTGTCTGTCCTCTTGTACTTAAGTCGGCATTGTGCCTTTTGTATTAAATTCTGATGCAATTTCTGTGTTTCATCGTTAATAAGAAGGTCCAAGGTATATAGTAAACCTAAAGTAAAGCATCGGAATCTAAAACTGGACTCACGGGAGAGGATCAAAACATAGAAAGTTAGAGTGTCAGTCCTCCTGTACTTAAGTCGGCATTGTGCCTTTTCTATTAAATTCGGATGCAATTTCTGTCTTTCATCGTCAATAAGAAGGTCCAAGGGATGCAGTAAACCTGAAGTGAAGCATCAGAATCTCAAACTGGACTCACAGGAGAGGTTCAAATCGTAGAAAGTTAGAGTGTCAGTACTCTTGTACTTAAGTCGGCATTGTGCTTTTTCTATTAATTTCGGATGCAATTTCTGTCTTTCATCGTCAATAAGAAGGTCCAAGGGATGCAGTAAACCTGAACCGAAGCATCGGAATCTAAAACTAGACTCACTGGAGAGGTTCAAATCATAGAAAGTTAGAGTGTAAGTCCTCTTGTACTTAAGTCGACATTTTTCCTTAGGTATTAAATTCGGATGCAATTTCTGTGTTTCATCGTCAATAAGAAGGTCTAAGGTAAATAGTAAACCTGAAGTGAATCGTTTGAATCTAACACTGGACTCACTGGAGTGGTTCAAATCATAGAAAGTTAGAGCGTCAGCCCTCTTGTACTTAAGTCGGCATTGTGCCTTTTGTATTAAATTCTGATGAGATTTCTGTGTTTCATCGTCAATAAGAAGGGCCAAGGTATACAGTAAACCTGAAGTAAAGCATCGGAATATCAAACTGGACTCACAGGAGAGGTTCAAAACATAGAAAGTTAGAGTGTCAGTCCTCTTGTACTTAAGTCGGCATTGTGCGTTTTCTATTAAATTCTGACGCAATTTCTGTCTTTCATCGTCAATAAGAAGGGCCAAGGTATACAGTAAACCTGAAGTAAAGCATCGGAATCTCAAACTGGACTCACAGGAGAGGTTCAAAACATAGAAAGTTAGAGTGTCAGTCCTCTTGTACTTAAGTCGGCATTGTGCGTTTTCTATTAAATTCTGACGCAATTTCTGTCTTTCATCGTCAATAAGAAGGTCCAAGGTATACAGTAAACCTGAAGTAAAGCATCGGAATCTCAAACTGGACTCACAGGAGAGGTTCAAATCATAGAAAGTTAGAGTGTCTGTCCTCTTGTACTTAAGTCGGCATTGTGCCTTTTCTATTAATTTCGGATGCAATTTCTGTCTTTCATCGTCAATAAGAAGGTCCAAGGGATACAGTAAACCTGAAGTGAAGCATCAGAATCTAAAACTGGACTCACAGGAGAGGTTCAAATCGTAGAAAGTTAGAGTGTCAGTACTCTTGTACTTAAGTCGGCATTGTGCTTTTTGTATTAAATTCGGATGCAATTTCTGTGTTTCATCGTCAATAAGAATGTCCAAGGGATACAGTAAACCCGAAGTAAAGCATCAGATTCTAAAACTGGACTCACAGGAGAGGTTCAAATCAAAGAAAGTTAGAGTGTCTGTCCTCTTGTACTTAAGTCGGCATTGTGCCTTTTGTATTAAATTCTGATGCAATTTCTGTGTTTCATCGTTAATAAGAAGGTCCAAGGTATATAGTAAACCTAAAGTAAAGCATCGGAATCTAAAACTGGACTCACGGGAGAGGATCAAAACATAGAAAGTTAGAGTGTCAGTCCTCCTGTACTTAAGTCGGCATTGTGCCTTTTCTATTAAATTCGGATGCAATTTCTGTCTTTCATCGTCAATAAGAAGGTCCAAGGGATGCAGTAAACCTGAAGTGAAGCATCAGAATCTCAAACTGGACTCACAGGAGAGGTTCAAATCGTAGAAAGTTAGAGTGTCAGTACTCTTGTACTTAAGTCGGCATTGTGCTTTTTCTATTAATTTCGGATGCAATTTCTGTCTTTCATCGTCAATAAGAAGGTCCAAGGGATGCAGTAAACCTGAACCGAAGCATCGGAATCTAAAACTAGACTCACTGGAGAGGTTCAAATCATAGAAAGTTAGAGTGTAAGTCCTCTTGTACTTAAGTCGACATTTTTCCTTAGGTATTAAATTCGGATGCAATTTCTGTGTTTCATCGTCAATAAGAAGGTCTAAGGTAAATAGTAAACCTGAAGTGAATCGTTTGAATCTAACACTGGACTCACTGGAGTGGTTCAAATCATAGAAAGTTAGAGCGTCAGCCCTCTTGTACTTAAGTCATCATTGTGCCTTTTGTATTAGATTTGAATGCAATTTCTGTGTTTCACCGTAAATAAGAAGGTTCAAGGTATACAGTAAACCTCTAGTGAAGCATCAGAATCTAAACCTGGACTCACAGGAGTGGTTCAAATCAAAGAAAGTAAGCGTGTCAGTCCTCTTGTACTTAAGTCGGCGTTGTGCTTTTTGTATTAAATTCTGACGCAATTTCTGTGTTTCATCGTCAATAAGAAGGTCCAAGGTATACAGTAAACCTGAAGTAAAGCATCGGAATTTAAAACTGGACTTACAGGAGAGGTACAACTCATAGTAAGTTAGAGTGCCAGACCTCTTGTACTTAAGACGGCATTGTGCTTTTTGAATTAAATTCGGATGCTATTTCTGTGTTTCATCGTCAATAAGAAGGTCCAAGGGATACAGTAAACCTGAAGTGAAGCATCGGAATCTAAAACTGGACTCACAGGAGAGGTTCAAATCGTAGAAAGTTAGAGTGTCAGTACTCTTGTACTTATGTCGGCATTGTGCCTTTTGTATTAAATTCGGATGCAATATCTGTGTTTCATCGTCAATAAGAATGTCCAAGGGATACAGTAAACCTGAAGTAAAGCATCAGATTCTAAAACTGAACTCACAGGAGAGGTTCAAATCAAAGAAAGTTAGAGTGTCAGTCCTCTAGTACTTAAGTCGGCATTGTGCCTTTTGTATTAAATTCTGATGCAATTTCTGTGTTTCATCGTTAATTCGAAGGGCCAAGGTATATAGTAAACCTAAAGTAAAGCATCGGAATCTAAAACTGGACTCACAGGAGAGGATCAAAACATAGAAAGTTAGAGTGTCAGTCCTCTTGTACTTAAGTCGGCATTGTGCCTTTTCTATTAAATTCGGATGCAATTTCTGTCTTTCATCGTCAATAAGAAGGTCCAAGGGATACAGTAAACCTGAAGTGAAGCATCGGAATCTAAAACTGGACTCACAGGAGAGGTTCAAATCGTAGAAAGTTAGAGTGCCAGTACTCTTGTACTTAAGTCGGCATTGTGCCTTTTGTATTAAATTCGGACGCAATTTCTGTGTTTCATCGTCAATAAGAAGGTCCAAGGGATGCAGTAAACCTGAACCGAAGCATCGGAATCTAAAACTGGACTCACTGGAGAGGTTCAAATCATAGAAAGTTAGAGTGTAAGTCCCCTTGTACTTAAGTCGACATTTTTCCTTATGTATTAAATTCGGATGCAATTTCTGTGTTTCATCGTCAATAAGAAGGTCTTAGGTAAATAGTAAACCTGAAGTGAATCGTTTGAATCTAACACAGGGCTCACTGGAGTGGTTCAAATCATAGAAAGTTAGAGCGTCAGCCCTCTTGTACATAAGTCGGCATTGTGCCTTTTGTATTAGATTTGAATGCAATTTCTGTGTTTCATCGTAAATAAGAAGGTTCAAGGTATACAGTAAACCTCTAGTGAAGCATCGGAATCTAAACCTGGACTCACAGGAGAGGTTCAAATCAAACTAAGTTAAGTGTCAGTCCTCTTGTACTTAAGTCGGCATTGTGCCTTTTGTATTAAATTCTGATGCAATTTCTGTGTTTCATCGTCTATAAGAAGGTCCACGGTGTACAGTAAACCTGAAGTGAAGCATCGTAATCTGAAAATGGACTCACAGGAGTGGTTCAACTCATAGAAAGTTAGAGTGACAGTCCTCTTGTACTTAAGTTGGCATTGTACCTTTTTTTGTATTAAATTCGGATGCAATTTCTGTGTTTCTTCGTCAATAAGAAGGTCTAAGATATACAGTAAACCTGAAGTGAAGCATTGGAATCTAACACTGGACTCACTGGAGTGGTTCAAATCATAGAAAGTTAGAGTGTCAGCCCTCTTGTACTTAAGTCGGCATTGTGCCTTTTGTATTAAATTTGAATGCAATTTCTGTGTTTCATCGTAAATAAGAAGGTTCAAGGTATACAGTACACCTCTAGTGAAGCATCAGAATCTAAACCTGGACTCACAGGAGTGGTTCAAATCAAAGAAAGTTTGCGTGTCAGTCCTCTTGTACTTAAGTCGGCGTTGTGCCTTTTGTATTAAATTCTGACGCAATTTCTGTGTTTCATCGTCAATATGAAGGTCCAAGGTATACAGTAAACCTGAAGTAAAGCATCGGAATCTCAAACTGGACTTACAGGAGAGGTACAACTCATAGTAAGTTAGAGTGCCAGTCCTCTTGTACTTAAGACGGCATTGTGCTTTTTGAATTAAATTCGGATGCAATTTCTGTGTTTCATCGTCAATAAGAAGGGCCAAGGTATACAGTAAACCTGAAGTAAAGCATCGGAATCTCAAACTGGACTCACAGGAGAGGTTCAAAACATAAAAAGTTAGAGTGTCAGTCCTCTTGTACTTAAGTCGGCATTGTGCCTTTTCTATTAAATTCTGACGCAATTTCTGTCTTTCATCGTCAATAAGAAGGTCCAAGGTATACAGTAAACCTGAAGTAAAGCATCGGAATCTCAAACTGGACTCACAGGAGAGGTTCAAATCATAGAAAGTTAGAGTGTCTGTCCTCTTGTACTTAAGTCGGCATTGTGCCATTTCTATTAAATTCGGATGCAATTTCTGTCTTTCATCGTCAATAAGAAGGTCCAAGGGATACAGTAAACCTGAAGTGAAGCATCAGAATCTCAAACTGGACTCACAGGAGAGGTTCAAATCGTAGAAAGTTAGAGTGTCAGTACTCTTGTACTTAAGTCGGCATTGTGCCTTTTGTATTAAATTCGGATGCAATTTCTGTGTTTCATCGTCAATAAGAAGGTCCAAGGGATACAGTAAACCTGAAGTAAAGCATCAGATTCTAAAACTGGACTCACAGGAGAGGTTCAAATCAAAGAAAGTTAGAGTGTCTGTCCTCTTGTACTTAAGTCGGCATTGTGCCTTTTGTATTACATTCTGATGCAATTTCTGTGTTTCATCGTTAATAAGAAGGTCAAAGGTATATAGTAAACCTAAAGTAAAGCATCGGAATCTAAAACTGGACTCACAGGAGAGGATCAAAACATAGAAAGTTAGAGTGTCAGTCCTCCTGTACTTAAGTCGGCATTGTGAATTTTCTATTAAATTCGGATGCAATTTCTGTCTTTCATCGTCGATAAGAAGGTCCAAGGGATACAGTAAACTTGAAGCGAAGCATCGGAATCTAAAACTGGACTCACTGGAGAGGTTCAAGTCATAGAAAGTTAGAGTGTAAGTCCTCTTGTACTTAAGTCGACATTTTTCCTTATGTATTAAATTCGGATGCAATATCAGTGTTTCATCGTCAATAAGAATGTCCAAGGGATATAGTAAACCTGAAGTAAAGCATCAGATTCTAAAACTGGACTCACAGGAGAGGTTCAAATCAAAGAAAGTTAGAGTGTCAGTCCTCTTGTACTTAAGTCGGCATTGTGCCTTTTGTATTAAATTCTGATGCGATTTCTGTGTTTCATCGTCAATTAGAAGGTCCAAGGGATGCAGTAAACCTGAACCGAAGCATCGGAATTTAAAACTGGACTCACTGGAGAGGTTCAAATCATAGAAAGTTAGAGTGTAAGTCCTCTTGTACTTAAGTCGACATTTTTCCTTATGTATTACATTCGGATGCAATTTCTGTGTTTCATCGTCAATAAGAAGGTCTAAGGTATATAGTAAACCTGAAGTGAATCGTTTGAATCTAACACTGGACTCACTGGAGTGGTTCAAATCATAGAAAGTTAGTGCGTCAGCCCTCTTGTACTTAAGTCGGCATTGTGCCTTTTGTATTAGATTTGAATGCAATTTCTGTGTTTCATCGTAAATAAGAAGGTTCAAGGTATACAGTAAACCTCTAGTGAAGCATCAGAATCTAAACCTGGACTCACAGGAGAGGTTCAAATCAAACTAAGTTTGAGTGTCAGTCCTCTTGTACTTAAGTCGGCATTGTGCCTTTTGTATTAAATTCTGATGCAATTTCTGTGTTTCATCGTCTATAAGAAGGTCCAAGGTATACAGTAAACCTGAAGTGAACCATCGGAATCTAAAACTGGACTCACAGGAGAGGATCAAATAATAGAAAGTTAGAGTGTCAGTCCTCTTGTACTTAAGTCGGCATTGTGCCTTTTGTATTAAATTCGGATGCAATATCTGTGTTGCATCGTCAAGAAGAAGGTCCAAGGTGTACAGTAAACCTGAAGTGAAGCATCGTAATCTGAAACTGGACTCACAGGAGTGGTTCAACTCATAGAAAGTTAGAGTGACAGTCCTCTTGTACTTAAGTTGGCATTGTGCCTTTTGTATTAAATTCGGATGCAATTTCTGTGTTTCTTCGTCAATAAGAAGGTCTAAGATATACAGTAAACCTGAAGTGAAGCATTGGAATCTAACTCTGGACTCACTGGAGTGGTTCAAATCATAGAAAGTTAGAGTGTCAGCCCTCTTGTACTTAAGTCGGCATTGTGCCTTTTGTATTAAATTTGAATGCAATTTCTGTGTTTCATCGTAAATAAGAAGGTTCAAGGTATACAGTACACCTCTAGTGAAGCATCAGAATCTAAACCTGGACTCACAGGAGTGGTTCAAAGCAAAGAAAGTTAGCGTGTCAGTCCTCTTGTACTTAAGTCGGCGTTGTGCCTTTTGTATTAAATTCTGACGCAATTTCTGTGTTTCATCGTCAATAAGAAGGTCCAAGGTATACAATAAACCTGAAGTAAAGCATCGGAATCTAAAACTGGACTTACAGGAGAGGTACAACTCATAGTAAGTTAGAGTGCCAGTCCTCTTGTACTTAAGTCGGCATTGTGCCTTTTCTATTAAATTCTGACGCAATTTCTGTCTTTCATCGTCAATAAGAAGGTCCAAGGTATACAGTAAACCTGATGTAAAACATCGGAATCTCAAACTGGACTCACAGGAGAGGTTCAAATCATAGAAAGTTAGAGTGTCAGTACTCTTGTACTTAAGTCGGCATTGTGCCTTTTGTATTAAATTCGGATGCAATTTCTGTGTTTCATCGTCAATAAGAATGTCCAAGGGATACAGTACACCTGAAGTAAAGCATCAGATACTAAAACTGGACTCACAGGAGAGGTTCAAATCAAAGAAAGTTAGAGTGTCTATCCTCTTGTACTTAAGTCGGCATTGTGCCTTTTGTATCAAATTCTGATGCAATTTCTGTGCTTCATCGTTAATAAGAAGGTCCAAGGTATATAGTAAACCTAAAGTAAAGCATCGGAATCTAAAACTGGACTCACAGGAGAGGATCAAAACATAGAAAGTTAGAGTGTCAGTCCTCCTGTACTTAAGTCGGCATTGTGCCTTTTCTATTAAATTCGGATGCAACTTCTGTCTTTCATCGTCACTAAGAAGGTCCAAGGGATACAGTAAACCTGAAGCGAAGCATCGGAATCTAAAACTGGACTCACTGGAGAGGTTCAAATCATAGAAAGTTAGAGTGTAAGTCCTCTTGTACTTAAGTCGACATTTTTCCTTATGTATTAAATTCGGATGCAATTTCTGTGTTTCATCGTCAATAAGAATGTCCAAGGGATATAGTAAACCTGAAGTAAAGCATCAGATTCTAAAACTGGACTCACAGGAGAGGTTCAAATCAAAGAAAGTTAGAGTGTCTGTCCTCTTGTACTTAAGTCGGCATTGTGCCTTTTGTATTAAATTCTGATGCGATTTCTGTGTTTCATCGTTAACAAGAAGGTCCAAGGTATATCGTAAACCTAAAGTAAAGCATCTGAATCTAAAACTGGACTCACAGGAGATGATCAAAACATAGAAAGTTAGAGTGTCAGTCCTCTTGTACTTAAGTCGGCATTGTGCCTTCTGTTATTATATTCTGATGCAATTTCTGTGTTTCATCGTTAATAAGAAGGTCCAATGTATACAGTAAACCTAAAGTAAATCATCGGAATCTAAAACTGGACTCACAGGATAGGTTCAACTCATAGCAAGTTAGAGTGTCAGTCCTCTTGTACTTAAGACGGCATTGTGCATTTTGTATTGAATTCGGATGCAATTTCTGTGTTTCATCGTCAATAAGAAGGTCCAAGGTATACAGTAAACCTGAAGTAAAGCATCGGAATCTCAAACTGGACTCACAGGAGAGGTTCAAATCATAGAAAATTAGAGTGTCTGTCCTCTTGTACTTAAGTCGGCATTGTGCTTTTTCTATTAAATTCGGATGTAATTTCTGTCTTTCATCGTCAATAAGAAGGTCCAAGGGATACAGTAAACCTGAAGTGAAGCATCGGAATGGAAAACTGGACTCACAGGAGAGGTTCAAATCGTAGAAAGTTAGAGTGTCAGTACTCTTGTACTGATGTCGGCATTGTGCCTTTTGTATTAAATTCGGATGCAATATCTGCGTTTCATCGTTAATAGGAAGGTCCAAGGGATGCAGTAAACCTGAACCGAAGCATCGGAATCTAAAACAGGACTCACTGGAGAGATTCAAATTACAGAAAGTTAGAGTGTAAGTCCTCTTGTACTTAAGTCGGCATTGTGCCTTTTGTATTAAATTCGGATGCAATATCTGTGTTGCATCGTCAAGAAGAAGGTCCAAGGTGTACAGTAAACCTGAAGTGAAGCATCGTAATCTGAAACTGGACTCACAGGAGTGGTTCAACTCATAGAAAGTTAGAGTGACAGTCCTCTTGTACTTAAGTTGGCATTGTGCCCTTTGTATTAAATTCGGATGCAATTTCTGTGTTTCTTCGTCAATAAGAAGGTCTAAGATATACAGTAAACCTGAAGTGAAGCATTGGAATCTAACACTGGACTCACTGGAGTGGTTCAAATCATAGAAAGTTAGAGTGTCAGCCCTCTTGTACTTAAGTCGGCATTGTGCCTTTTGTATTAAATTTGAATGCAATTTCTGTGTTTCATCGTAAATAAGAAGGTTCAAGGTATACAGTACACCTCTAGTGAAGCATCAGAATCTAAACCTGGACTCACAGGAGTAGTTCAAATCAAAGAAAGTTAGCGTGTCAGTCCTCTTGTACTTAAGTCGGCGTTGTGCCTTTTGTATTAAATTCTGACGCAATTTCTGTGTTTCATCGTCAATAAGAAGGTCCAAGGTATACAGTAAACCTGAAGTAAAGCATCGGAATCTTAAACTGGACTCACACGAGAGGATCAAAATATAGAAAGTTAGAGTGTCAGTCCTCTTGTACTTAAGTCGGCATTGTGCCTTTTCTATTAAATTCTGACGCAATTTCTGTCTTTCATCGTCAATAAGAAGGTCCAAGGTATACAGTAAACCTGATGTAAAACATCGGAATCTCAAACTGGACTCACAGGAGAGGTTCAAATCATAGAAAGTTAGAGTGTCAGTACTCTTGTACTTAAGTCGGCATTGTGCCTTTTGTATTAAATTCGGATGCAATTTCTGTGTTTCATCGTCAATAAGAATATCCAAGGGATACAGTACACCTGAAGTAAAGCATCAGATACTAAAACTGGACTCACAGGAGAGGTTCAAATCAAAGATAGTTAGAGTGTCTGTCCTCTTGTACTTAAGTCGGCATTGTGCCTTTTGTATTAAATTCTGATGCAATTTCTGTGCTTCATCGTTAATAAGAAGGTCCAAGGTATATAGTAAACCTAAAGTAAAGCATCGGAATCTAATACTGGACTCACAGGAGAGGATCAAATCATAGAAAGTTAGAGTGTCAGTCCTCCTGTACTTAAGTCGGCATTGTGCCTTTTCTATTAAATTCGGATGCAATTTCTGTCTTTCATCGTCACTAAGAAGGTCCAAGGGATACAGTAAACCTGAAGCGAAGCATCGGAATCTAAAACTGGACTCACTGGAGAGGTTCAAATCATAGAAAGTTAGAGTGTAAGTCCTCTTGTACTTAAGTCGACATTTTTCTTTATGTATTAAATTCGGATGCAATTTCTGTGTTTCATCGTCAATAAGAATGTCCAAGGGATATAGTAAACCTGAAGTAAAGCATCAGATTCTAAAACTGGACTCACAGGAGAGGTTCAAATCAAAGAAAGTTAGAGTGTCTGTCCTCTTGTACTTAAGTCGGCATTGTGCCTTTTGTATTAAATTCTGATGCGATTTCTGTGTTTCACCGTTAACAAGAAGGTACAAGGTATATCGTAAACCTAAAGTAAAGCATCTGAATCTAAAACTGGACTCACAGGAGAGGATCAAAACATAGAAAGTTAGAGTGTCAGTCCTCTTGTACTTAAGTCGGCATTGTGCCTTCTGTTGTTATATTCTGATGCAATTTCTGTGTTTCATCGTTAATAAGAAGGTCCAATGTATACAGTAAACCTAAAGTAAATCATCGGAATCTAAAACTGGACTCACAGGATAGGTTCAACTCATAGCAAGTTAGAGTGTCAGTCCTCTTGTACTTAAGACGGCATTGTGCATTTTGTATTGAATTCGGATGCAATTTCTGTGTTTCATCGTCAATAAGAAGGTCCAAGGTATACAGTAAACCTGAAGTAAAGCATCGGAATCTCAAACTGGACTCACAGGAGAGGTTCAAATCATAGAAAATTAGAGTGTCTGTCCTCTTGTACTTAAGTCGGCATTGTGCTGTTTCTATTAAATTCGGATGTAATTTCTGTCTTTCATCGTCAATAAGAAGGTCCAAGGGATACAGTAAACCTGAAGTGAAGCATCGGAATGTAAAACTGGACTCACAGGAGAGGTTCAAATCGTAGAAAGTTAGAGTGTCAGTACTCTTGTACTTAAGTCGGCATTGTGCCTTTTGTATTAAATTCAGATGCAATATCTGTGTTTCATCGTCAATAGGAAGGTCCAAGGGATGCAGTAAACCTGAACCGAAGCATCGGAATCTAAAACAGGACTCACTGGAGAGATTCAAATTACAGAAAGTTAGAGTGTAAGTCCTCTTGTACTTAAGTCGACATTTTTCCTTATGTATTAAATTCGGATGCAATTTCTGTGTTTCATCGTCAATAAGAAGGTCTAAGATATATAGTAAACCTGAAGTGAATCATTTGAATCTAACACTGGACTCACTGGAGTGGTTCAAATCATAGAAAGTTAGAGTGTCAGCCCTTTTGTTCTTAAGTCGGCATTGTGCCTTTTGTATTAAATTTGAATGCAATTTCTGTGTTTCATCGTAAATAAGAAGGTTCAAGGTATACAGTAAACCTCTAGTGAAGTATCAGAATCTAAACCTGGACTCACAGGAGAGGTTCAAATCAAACTAAGTTTGAGTGTCAGTCCTCTTGTACTTAAGTCGGCATTGTGCCTTTTGTATTAAATTCTGATGCAATTTCTGTGTTTCATCGTCAATAAGAAGGTCCAAGGTATACAGTAAACCTGAAGTAAAGCATCAGAATCAAAAACTGGACTCACAGGTGAGGTTCAAATCCTAGAAAGTTAGAGTGTCAGTCCTCTTGTACTTAAGTCGGCATTGTGCCTTTTCTATTAAATTCGGATGCAATTTCTGTCTTTCATCGTCAAACAGAAGGTCCAAGGGATACAATAAACCTGAGGTAAAGCATCGGAATCTAAAACTGGACTCACAGGAGAGGTTCAAGTCGTAGAAAGTTAGAGTGTCAGTCCTCTTGTACTTAAGTCGGCATTGTGCCTTTTGTATTAAATTCTGATGCAATTTTTGTGTTTCATCGTCAATAAGAAGGTCCAAGGTATACAGTAACCCTGAAGTGAAGCATCGTAATCTGAAACTGGACTCACAGGAGTGGTTCAACACATAGAAAGTTAGAGTGACTGTCCTCTTGTACTTAAGTTGGCATTGTGCCTTTTGTATTAAATTCTGACGCAATTTCTGTGTTTCATCGTCAATAAGAAGGTCCAAGGTATACAGTAAACCTGAAGTAAAGCATCGGAATCTAAAACTGGACTTACAGGAGAGGTACAACTCATAGTAAGTTAGAGTGCCAGTCCTCTTGTACTTAAGACGGCATTGTGCTTTTTGAATTAAATTCGGATGCAATTTCTGTGTTTCATCGTCAATAAGAAGGTCCAAGGCGTACAGTAAACCTGAAGTAAAGCATCGGAATCTTAAACTGGACTCACAGGAGAGGATTAAAATATAGAAAGTTAGAGTGTCAGTCCTCTTGTACTTAAGTCGGCATTGTGCCTTTTCTATTAAATTCTGACGCAATTTCTGTCTTTCATCGTCAATAAGAAGGTCCAAGGTATACAGTAAACCTGATGTAAAACATCGGAATCTCAAACTGGACTCACAGGAGAGGTTCAAATCATAGAAAGTTAGAGTGTCAGTACTCTTGTACTTAAGTCGGCATTGTGCCTTTTGTATTAAATTCGGATGCAATTTCTGTGTTTCATCGTCAATAAGAATGTCCAAGGGATACAGTACACCTGAAGTAAAGCATCAGATACTAAAACTGGACTCACAGGAGAGGTTCAAATCAAAGATAGTTAGAGTGTCTGTCCTCTTGTACTTAAGTCGGCATTGTGCCTTTTGTATTAAATTCTGATGCAATTTCTGTGCTTCATCGTTAATAAGGAGGTCCAAGGTATATAGTAAACCTAAAGTAAAGCATCGGAATCTAATACTGGACTCACAGGAGAGGATCAAAACATAGAAAGTTAGAGTGTCAGTCCTCCTGTACTTAAGTCGGCATTGTGCCTTTTCTATTAAATTCGGATGCAATTTCTGTCTTTCATCGTCACTAAGAAGGTCCAAGGGATACAGTAAACCTGAAGCGAAGCATCTGAATCTAAAACTGGACTCACAGGAGAGGATCAAAACATAGAAAGTTAGAGTGTCAGTCCTCTTGTACTTAAGTCGGCATTGTGCCTTCTGTTGTTATATTCTGATGCAATTTCTGTGTTTCATCGTTAATAAGAAGGTCCAATGTATACAGTAAACCTAAAGTAAATCATCGGAATCTAAAACTGGACTCACAGGATAGGTTCAACTCATAGCAAGTTAGAGTGTCAGTCCTCTTGTACTTAAGACGGCATTGTGCATTTTGTATTGAATTCGGATGCAATTTCTGTGTTTCATCGTCAATAAGAAGGTCCAAGGTATACAGTAAACCTGAAGTAAAGCATCGGAATCTCAAACTGGACTCACAGGAGAGGTTCAAATCATAGAAAATTAGAGTGTCTGTCCTCTTGTACTTAAGTCGGCATTGTGCTGTTTCTATTAAATTCGGATGTAATTTCTGTCTTTCATCGTCAATAAGAAGGTCCAAGGGATACAGTAAACCTGAAGTGAAGCATCGGAATGTAAAACTGGACTCACAGGAGAGGTTCAAATCGTAGAAAGTTAGAGTGTCAGTACTCTTGTACTTAAGTCGGCATTGTGCCTTTTGTATTAAATTCAGATGCAATATCTGTGTTTCATCGTCAACAGGAAGGTCCAAGGGATGCAGTAAACCTGAACCGAAGCATCGGAATCTAAAACAGGACTCACTGGAGAGATTCAAATTACAGAAAGTTAGAGTGTAAGTCCTCTTGTACTTAAGTCGACATTTTTCCTTATGTATTAAATTCGGATGCAATTTCTGTGTTTCATCGTCAATAAGAAGGTCTAAGATATATAGTAAACCTGAAGTGAATCATTTGAATCTAACACTGGACTCACTGGAGTGGTTCAAATCATAGAAAGTTAGAGTGTCAGCCCTTTTGTTCTTAAGTCGGCATTGTGCCTTTTGTATTAAATTTGAATGCAATTTCTGTGTTTCATCGTAAATAAGAAGGTTCAAGGTATACAGTAAACCTCTAGTGAAGTATCAGAATCTAAACCTGGACTCACAGGAGAGGTTCAAATCAAACTAAGTTTGAGTGTCAGTCCTCTTGTACTTAAGTCGGCATTGTGCCTTTTGTATTAAATTCTGATGCAATTTCTGTGTTTCATCGTCAATAAGAAGGTCCAAGGTATACAGTAAACCTGAAGTAAAGCATCAGAATCAAAAACTGGACTCACAGGTGAGGTTCAAATCCTAGAAAGTTAGAGTGTCAGTCCTCTTGTACTTAAGTCGGCATTGTGCCTTTTCTATTAAATTCGGATGCAATTTCTGTCTTTCATCGTCAAACAGAAGGTCCAAGGGATACAATAAACCTGAGGTAAAGCATCGGAATCTAAAACTGGACTCACAGGAGAGGTTCAAGTCGTAGAAAGTTAGAGTGTCAGTCCTCTTGTACTTAAGTCGGCATTGTGCCTTTTGTATTAAATTCTGATGCAATTTTTGTGTTTCATCGTCAATAAGAAGGTCCAAGGTATACAGTAACCCTGAAGTGAAGCATCGTAATCTGAAACTGGACTCACAGGAGTGGTTCAACACATAGAAAGTTAGAGTGACTGTCCTCTTGTACTTAAGTTGGCATTGTGCCTTTTGTATTAAATTCTGACGCAATTTCTGTGTTTCATCGTCAATAAGAAGGTCCAAGGTATACAGTAAACCTGAAGTAAAGCATCGGAATCTAAAACTGGACTTACAGGAGAGGTACAACTCATAGTAAGTTAGAGTGCCAGTCCTCTTGTACTTAAGACGGCATTGTGCTTTTTGAATTAAATTCGGATGCAATTTCTGTGTTTCATCGTCAATAAGAAGGTCCAAGGCATACAGTAAACCTGAAGTAAAGCATCGGAATCTTAAACTGGACTCACAGGAGAGGATTAAAATATAGAAAGTTAGAGTGTCAGTCCTCTTGTACTTAAGTCGGCATTGTGCCTTTTCTATTAAATTCTGACGCAATTTCTGTCTTTCATCGTCAATAAGAAGGTCCAAGGTATACAGTAAACCTGATGTAAAACATCGGAATCTCAAACTGGACTCACAGGAGAGGTTCAAATCATAGAAAGTTAGAGTGTCAGTACTCTTGTACTTAAGTCGGCATTGTGCCTTTTGTATTAAATTCGGATGCAATTTCTGTGTTTCATCGTCATTAAGAATGTCCAAGGGATACAGTACACCTGAAGTAAAGCATCAGATACTAAAACTGGACTCACAGGAGAGGTTCAAATCAAAGATAGTTAGAGTGTCTGTCCTCTTGTACTTAAGTCGGCATTGTGAATTTTGTATTAAATTCTGATGCAATTTCTGTGCTTCATCGTTAATAAGGAGGTCCAAGGTATATAGTAAACCTAAAGTAAAGCATCGGAATCTAATACTGGACTCACAGGAGAGGATCAAAACATAGAAAGTTAGAGTGTCAGTCCTCCTGTACTTAAGTCGGCATTGTGCCTTTTCTATTAAATTCGGATGCAATTTCTGTCTTTCATCGTCACTAAGAAGGTCCAAGGGATACAGTAAACCTGAAGCGAAGCATCGGAATCTAAAACTGGACTCACTGGAGAGGTTCAAATCATAGAAAGTTAGAGTGTAAGTCCTCTTGTACTTAAGTCGACATTTTTCCTTATGTATTAAATTCGGATGCAATTTCTGTGTTTCATCGTCAATAAGAATGTCCAAGGGATATAGTAAACCTGAAGTAAAGCATCAGATTCTAAAACTGGACTCACAGGAGAGGTTCAAATCAAAGAAAGTTAGAGTGTCTGTCCTCTTGTACTTAAGTCGGCATTGTGCCTTTTGTATTAAATTCTGATGCGATTTCTGTGTTTCATCGTTAACAAGAAGGTCCAAGGTATATCGTAAACCTAAAGTAAAGCATCTGAATCTAAAACTGGACTCACAGGAGAGGATCAAAACATAGAAAGTTAGAGTGTCAGTCCTCTTGTACTTAAGTCGGCATTGTGCCTTCTGTTGTTATATTCTGATGCAATTTCTGTGTTTCATCGTTAATAAGAAGGTCCAATGTATACAGTAAACCTAAAGTAAATCATCGGAATCTAAAACTGGACTCACAGGATAGGTTCAACTCATAGCAAGTTAGAGTGTCAGTCCTCTTGTACTTAAGACGGCATTGTGCATTTTGTATTGAATTCGGATGCAATTTCTGTGTTTCATCGTCAATAAGAAGGTCCAAGGTATACAGTAAACCTGAAGTAAAGCATCGGAATCTCAAACTGGACTCACAGGAGAGGTTCAAATCATAGAAAATTAGAGTGTCTGTCCTCTTGTACTTAAGTCGGCATTGTGCTTTTTCTATTAAATTCGGATGTAATTTCTGTCTTTCATCGTCAATAAGAAGGTCCAAGGGATACAGTAAACCTGAAGTGAAGCATCGGAATGTAAAACTGGACTCACAGGAGAGGTTCAAATCGTAGAAAGTTAGAGTGTAAGTACTCTTGTACTTACGTCGGCATTGTGCCTTTTGTATTAAATTCGGATGCAATATCTGTGTTTCATCGTCAATAGGAAGGTCCAAGGGATGCAGTAAACCTGAACCGAAGCATCGGAATCTAAAACAGGACTCACTGGAGAGATTCAAATTACAGAAAGTTAGAGTGTAAGTCCTCTTGTACTTAAGTCGACATTTTTCCTTATGTATTAAATTCAGATGCTATTTCTGTGTTTCATCGTCAATAAGAAGGTCTAAGATATATAGTAAACCTGAAGTGAATCATTTGAATCTAACACTGGACTCACTGGAGTGGTTCAAATCATAGAAAGTTAGAGTGTCAGCCCCCTTGTTCTTAAGTCGGCATTGTGCCTTTTGTATTAAATTTGAATGCAATTTCTGTGTTTCATCGTAAATAAGAAGGTTCAAGGTATACAGTAAACCTCTAGTGAAGTATCAGAATCTAAACCTGGACTCACAGGAGAGGTTCAAATCAAACTAAGTTTGAGTGTCAGTCCTCTTGTACTTAAGTCGGCATTGTGCCTTTTGTATTAAATTCTGATGCAATTTCTGTGTTTCATCGTCAATAAGAAGGTCCAAGGTATACAGTAAACCTGAAGTAAAGCATCAGAATCAAAAACTGGACTCACAGGTGAGGTTCAAATCCTAGAAAGTTAGAGTGTCAGTCCTCTTGTACTTAAGTCGGCATTGTGCCTTTTCTATTAAATTCGGATGCAATTTCTGTCTTTCATCGTCAAACAGAAGGTCCAAGGGATACAATAAACCTGAGGTAAAGCATCGGAATCTAAAACTGGACTCACAGAAGACGTTCAAGTCGTAGAAAGTTAGAGTGTCAGTCCTCTTGTACTTAAGTCGGCATTGTGCCTTTTGTATTAAATTCTGATGCAATTTTTGTGTTTCATCGTCAATAAGAAGGTCCAAGGTATACAGTAACCCTGAAGTGAAGCATCGTAATCTGAAACTGGACTCACAGGAGTGGTTCAACACATAGAAAGTTAGAGTGTCAGCCCTCTTGTCCTTAATTCGGCATTGTGCCTTTTGTATTAAATTTGAATGCAATTTCTGTGTTTCGTCGTAAATAAGAAGGTTCAAGGTATACAGTAAACCTCTAGTGAAGCATCAGAATCTAAACCTGGACTCAGAGGAGAGGTTCAAATCAAAGAAAGTTAGCGTGTCAGTCCTCTTGTACTTAAGTCGGCGTTGTGCCTTTTGTATTAAATTCTGACACAATTTCTGTGTTTCATCGTCAATAAGAAGGTCCAAGGTATACAGTAAACCTGAAGTAAAGCATCGGAATCTAAAACTGGACTTACAGGAGAGGTACAACTCATAGTAAGTTAGAGTGCCTGTCCTCTTGTACTTAAGACGGCTTTGTGCTTTTTGAATTAAATTCGGATGCAATTTCTGTGTTTCATCGTCAATAAGAAGGTCCAAGGTATACAGTAAACCTGAAGTAAAGCATCGGAATCTCAAACTGGACTCACAGGAGAGGTTCAAATCGTAGAAAGTTAGAGTGTCAGTCCTCTTGTACTTAAGTCGGCATTGTGCCTTTTCTATTAAATTCGGATGCAATTTCTGTCTTTCATCGTCAATCAGAAGGTCCAAGGGATACAATAAACCTGAAGTAAAGCATCGGAATCTAAAACTGGACTCACAGGAGAAATTCAAATCGTAGAAAGTTAGAGTCTCAGTCCTCTTGTACTTAAGTCGGCATTGTGCCTTTTGTATTAAATTCGGATGCAATTTCTGTGTTTCATCGTAAATAAGAAGGTCCAAGGTATACAGTAAACCTGAAGTGAACCATCGGAATCTAAAACTGGACTCACAGGAGAGGTTCAAATCATAGAAAGTTAGAGTGTAAGTCCTCTTGTACTTAAGTCGGCATTGTGCCTTTTGTATTAAATTCGGATGCAATATCTGTGTTTCATCGTCAATAAGAAGGTTCAAGGTATACAGTAAACCTGAAGTGAAGCATCGGAATCTCAAACTGGGCTCACAGGAGAAGTTCAAGTCATAGAAAGTTAGAGTGTCAGTCCTCTTGTACTTAAGTCGGCATTGGGCCTCCTGTTGTTAAATTCTGATGCAATTTCTGTGTTTCATCGTTAATAAGAAGGTCCAAGGTATACAGTAAACCTAAAGTAAATCATCGGAATCTAAAACTGGACTCACAGGAGAGGTTCAACTCATAGCAAGTTAGAGTGTCAGTCCTCTTGTACTTAAGACGGCATTGTGCATTTTGTATTGAATTCGGATGCAATTTCTGTGTTTCATCGTCAATAAGCAGGCCAAGGTATACAGTAAACCTGAAGTAAAGCATTGGAATCTCAAACTGGACTCACAGGAGAGGTTCAAATCATAGAAAGTTAGAGTGTCTGTCCACATGTAGTTAAGTCGGCATTGTGCCTTTTCTATTAAATTCGGATGCAATTTCTGTCTTTCATCGTCAATAAGAAGGTCCAAGGGATACAGTAAACCTGAAGTGAAGCATCGGAATCTAAAACTGGAGTCACAGGAGAGGTTCAAATCGTAGAAAGTTAGAGTGTCAGAACTCTTGTACTTAAGTCGGCATTGTGTCTTTTCTATTAAATTCGGATGCAATTTCTGTCTTTCATCGTCAATAAGAAGGTCCAAGGGATGCAGTAAACCTGAACCGAAGCATCGGAATCTAAAACTGGACTCACTGGACAGGTTCAAATCACAGAAAGGTAGAGTGTAAGTCCTCTTGTATTTAAGACGACATTGTGCTTTTTGAATTAAATTCGGATGCAATTTCTGTGATTCATCGTCAATACGAAGGTCCAAGGTATACAGTAAACCTGAAGTAAAGCATCAGAATCAGAAACTGGACTCACAGGTGAGGTTCAAATCCTAGAAAGTTAGAGTGTCAGTCCTCTTGTACTATGGTCGGCATTGTGCCTTTTCTATTAAATTCGGATGCAATTTCTGTCTTTCATCGTCAATCAGAAGGTCCAAGGTATACAATAAACCTGAAGTAAAGCATCGGAAAATAAAACTGGACTCACAGGAGAGGTTCAAGTCGTAGAAAGTTAGAGTGTCAGTCCTCTTGTACTTAAGTCGGCATTGTGCCTTTTGTATTAAATTCGGATGCAATTTTTGTGTTTCATCGAAAATGAGAAGGTCCAAGGTATACACCAAACCTGAAGTGAACCATCGGAATCTAAAACTGGACTCACAGGAGAGGTTCAAATCATAGAAAGTTAGAGTGTCAGTCCTCTTGTACTTAAGTCGGCATTGTGCCTTTTGTATTAAATTCGGATGCAATATCTGTGTTTCATCGTCAATAAGAAGGTCCAAGGTATACAGTAAACCTGAAGTGAAGCATCGTAATCTGAAACTGGACTCACAGGAGTGGTTCAACTCATAGAAAGTTAGAGTGCCAGTCCTCTTGTACTTAAGACGTCTTTGTGCTTTTTGAATTAAATTCGGATGCAATTTCTGTGTTTCATCGTCAATAAGAAGGTCCAAGGTATACAGTAAACCTGAAGTAAAGCATCGGAATCTCAAACTGGACTCACAGGAGAGGTTCAAAACATAGAAAGTTAGAGTGTCAGTCCTCTTGTACTTAAGTCGGCATTGTGCCTTTTCTATTAAATTCGGATGCAACTTCTGTCTTTCATCGTCAATAAGAAGGTCCAAGGGATACAGTAAACCTGAAGTAAAGCATCGGAATCAAAAACTGGACTCACAGGAGAGGTTCAAATAGTTGAAAGTTAGAGTGTCAGTCCTTTTGTACTTAAGTCGGCATTGTGCCTTTTCTATTAAATTCGGATGCAATTTCTGTCTTTCATCGTCAATCAGAAGGTCCAAGGTATACAGTAAACCTGAAGTAAAGCATCGGAATCTCAAACTGGACTCACAGGAGAGGTTCAAGTCATAGAAAGTTAGAGTGTCAGTCCTCTTGTACTTAAGCCGGCATTGTGTTTTTTGTTGTTAAATTCTGATGCAATTTCTGTGTTCCATCGTTAATAAGAAGGTCCAAGGTATACAGTAAACCTAAAGTAAATCATCGGAATCTAAAACTGGACTCACAGGAAAGGTTCAACTCATAGCAAGTTAGAGTGTCAGTCCTCTTGTACTTAAGTCGGCATTGTGCCTTTTGTATTAAATTCGGATGCAATATCTGTGTTCCATCGTCAATAAGAAGGTCCAAGGTATACAGTAAACCTGAAGTGAAGCATCGTAATCTGAAACTGGACTCACAGGAGCTGTTCAACTCATCGAAAGTTAGAGTGACAGTCCTCTTGTACTTAAGTCGGCATTGTGCCTTCTGTATTAAATTCGGATGCAATTTCTGTGTTTCATCGTCAACAAGAATGTCCAAGGGATACAGTAAACCTGAAGTAAAGCATCAGATTCTAAAACTGGACTCACAGGAGAGGTTCAAAACATAGAAAGTTAGAGTGTCAGTCCTCTTGTTCTTAAGTCGGCATTGTGCCTTTTGTATTAAATTCGGATGCAATTTCTGTGTTTCATCGTCAATAAGAATGTCCAAGGCATACAGTAAACCTGAAGTAAAGCATCAGATTCTAAAACTGGACTCACAGGAGAGGTTCAAATCAAAGAAAGTTAGAGTGTCAGTCCTCTTGTACTTAAGTCAGCATTGTGCCTTTTGTATTAAATTCGGATGCAATTTCTGTGTTTCATCGTTAATAAGAAGGTCCAAGGTATATAGTAAACCTAAAGTAAAGCATCGGAATCTAAAACTGGACTCACAGGAAAGGTTCAAATCGAAAAAAATTAGAGTGCCAGTCCTCTAGTACTTAAGTCGGCATTGTGCCTTTTGAATTAAATTCGGATGCAATTTCTGTGTTTCATTGTCAATAAGAAAGTCCATAGGATGCATTAAACCTGAACTGAAGCATCGGAATCTAAAACTGGCCTCACTGGAGAGGTTCAAATCATAGAAAGTTAGAGTGTAAGTCCTCTTGTACTTAAGTCGACATTTTTCCTTTTGTATTAAATTCGGATGCAATTTCTGTGTTTCATCGTCAATAAGAAGGTCTAAGATATACAGTAAACCTGAAGTGAAGCATTGGAATCTAACACTGGACTCACTGGAGTGGTTCAAATCATAGAAAGTTAGAGGGTCAGCCCTCTTGTACTTAAGTCGGCATTGTGCCTTTTGTATTAAATTTGATCGCAATTTCTGTGTTTCATCGTAAATAGGATGGTTCAAGGCATACAGTAAACCTCTAGTGAAGCATCAGAATCTAAACCTGGACTCACAGGAGAGGTTCAAATCAAAGAAAGTTAGCGTGTCAGTCCTCTTGTACTTAAGTCGGCGTTGTGCCTTTTGTATTAAATTCTGATGCAATTTCTGTGTTTCATCGTCAATAAGAAGGTCCAAGGTATACAGTAAACCTGAAGTAAAGCATCGGAATCTAAAACTGGACTTACAGGAGAGGTACAACTCATAGTAAGTTAGAGTGCCAGTCCTCTTGTACTTAAGATGGCATTGTGCTTTTTGAATTAAATTCGGATGCAATTTCTGTGTTTCATCGTAAATACGAAGGTCCAAGGGATGCAGTAAACCTGAACCGAAGCATCGGAATCTAAAACAGGACTCACTGGAGAGATTCAAATTACAGAAAGTTAGAGTGTAAGTCCTCTTGTACTTAAGTCGACATTTTTCCTTATGTATTAAATTCGGATGCAATTTCTGTGTTTCATCGTCAATAAGAAGGTCTAAGATATATAGTAAACCTGAAGTGAATCATTTGAATCTAACACTGGACTCACTGGAGTGGTTCAAATCATAGAAAGTTAGAGTGTCAGCCCTCTTGTTCTTAAGTCGGCATTGTGCCTTTTGTATTAAATTTGAATGCAATTTCTGTGTTTCATCGTAAATAAGAAGGTTCAAGGTATACAGTAAACCTCTAGGGAAGTATCAGAATCTAAACCTGGACTCACAGGAGAGGTTCAAATCAAACTAAGTTTGAGTGTCAGTCCTCTTGTACTTAAGTCGGCATTGTGCCTTTTGTATTAAATTCTGATGCAATTTCTGTGTTTCATCGTCAATACGAAGGTCCAAGGTATACAGTAAACCTGAAGTAAAGCATCAGAATCAGAAACTGGACTCACAGGTGAGGTTCAAATCCTAGAAAGTTAGAGTGTCAGTCCTCTTGTACTATGGTCGGCATTGTGCCTTTTCTCTTAAATTCGGATGCAATTTCTGTCTTTCATCGTCAATCAGAAGGTCCAAGGAATACAATAAACCTGAAGTAAAGCATCGGAAAATAGAACTGGACTCACAGGAGAGGTTCAAGTCGTAGAAAGTTAGAGTGTCAGTCCTCTTGTACTTAAGTCGGCATTGTGCCTTTTGTATTAAATTCGGATGCAATTTTTGTGTTTTATCGTAAATGAGAAGGTCCAAGGTATACACTAAACCTGAAGTGAACCATCGGAATCTAAAACTGGACTCACAGGAGGGGTTCAAATCATAGAAAGTTATAGTGTCAGTCCTCTTGTACTTAAGTCGGCATTATGCCTTTTGTATTAAATTCGGATGCAATATCTGTGTTTCATCGTCAATAAGAAGGTCCAAGGTATACTGTAAACCTGAAGTGAAGCATCGTAATCTGAAACTGGACTTACAGGAGTGGTTCAACTCATAGAAAGTTAGAGTGCCAGTCCTCTTGTACTTAAGACGGCTTTGTGCTTTTTGAATTAAATTCGGATGCAATTTCTGTGTTTCATCGTCAATAAGAAGGTCCAAGGTATACAGTAAACCTGAAGTAAAGCATCGGAATCTCAAACTGGACTCACAGGAGAGGTTCAAAACATAGAAAGTTAGAGTGTCAGTCCTCTTGTACTTAAGTCGGCATTGTGCCTTTTCTATTAAATTCGGATGCAACTTCTGTCTTTCATCGTCAATAAGAAGGTCCAAGGGATACAGTAAACCTGAAGTAAAGCATCGGAATCAAAAACTGGACTCACAGGAGAGGTTCAAATCGTAGAAAGTTAGAGTGTCAGTCCTTTTGTACTTAAGTCGACATTGTGCCTTTTCTATTAAATTCGGATGCAATTTCTGTCTTTCATCGTCAATCAGAAGGACCAAGGTATACAGTAAACCTGAAGTAAAGCATCGGAATCTCAAACTGGACTCACAGGAGAGGTTCAAGTCATAGAAAGTTAGAGTGTCAGTCCTCTTGTACTTAAGCCGGCATTGTGCTTTTTGTTGTTAAATTCTGATGCAATTTCTGTGTTCCATCGTTAATAAGAAGGTCCAAGGTATACAGTAAACCTAAAGTAAATCATCGGAATCTAAAACTGGACTCACAGGAAAGGTTCAACTCATAGCAAGTTAGAGTGTCAGTCCTCTTGTACTTAAGTCGGCATTGTGCCTTTTGTATTAAATTCGGATGCAATATCTGTGTTTCATCGTCAATAAGAAGGTCCAAGGTATACAGTAAACCTGAAGTGAAGCATCGTAATCTGAAACTGGACTCACAGGAGCTGTTCAACTCATCGAAAGTTAGAGTGACAGTCCTCTTGTACTTAAGTCGGCATTGTGCCTTCTGTATTAAATTCGGATGCAATTTCTGTGTTTCATCGTCAACAAGAATGTCCAAGGGATACAGTAAACCTGAAGTAAAGCATCAGATTCTAAAACTGGACTCACAGGAGAGGTTCAAAACATAGAAAGTTAGAGTGTCAGTCCTTTTGTTCTTAAGTCGGCATTGTGCCTTTTGTATTAAATTCGGATGCAATTTCTGTGTTTCATCGTCAATAAGAATGTCCAAGGCATACAGTAAACCTGAAGTAAAGCATCAGATTCTAAAACTGGACTCACAGGAGAGGTTCAAATCAAAGAAAGTTAGAGTGTCAGTCCTCTTGTACTTAAGTCAGCATTGTGCCTTTTGTATTAAATTCGGATGCAATTTCTGTGTTTCATCGTTAATAAGAAGGTCCAAGGTATATAGTAAACCTAAAGTAAAGCATCGGAATCTAAAACTGGACTCACAGGAAAGGTTCAAATCGAAAAAAATTAGAGTGCCAGTCCTCTAGTACTTAAGTCGGCATTGTGCCTTTTGAATTAAATTCGGATGCAATTTCTGTGTTTCATTGTCAATAAGAAAGTCCATAGGATGCATTAAACCTGAACTGAAGCATCGGAATCTAAAACTGGCCTCACTGGAGAGGTTCAAATCATAGAAAGTTAGAGTGTAAGTCCTCTTGTACTTAAGTCGACATTTTTCCTTTTGTATTAAATTCGGATGCAATTTCTGTGTTTCATCGTCAATAAGAAGGTCTAAGATATACAGTAAACCTGAAGTGAAGCATTGGAATCTAACACTGGACTCACTGGAGTGGTTCAAATCATAGAAAGTTAGAGGGTCAGCCCTCTTGTACTTAAGTCGGCATTGTGCCTTTTGTATTAAATTTGATCGCAATTTCTGTGTTTCATCGTAAATAGGAAGGTTCAAGGTATACAGTAAACCTCTAGTGAAGCATCAGAATCTAAACCTGGACTCACAGGAGAGGTTCAAATCAAAGAAAGTTAGCGTGTCAGTCCTCTTGTACTTAAGTCGGCGTTGTGCCTTTTGTATTAAATTCTGATGCAATTTCTGTGTTTCATCGTCAATAAGAAGGTCCAAGGTATACAGTAAACCTGAAGTGAAGCATCGTAATCTGAAACTGGACTCACAGGAGTTGCTCAACTCATAGAAAGTTAGAGTGACAGTCCTCTTGTACTTAAGTCGGCATTGTGCCTTCTGTATTAAATTCGGATGCAATTTCTGTGTTTCATCGTCAATAAGAATGTGCAAGGGATACAGTAAACCTGAAGTAAAGCATCAGATTCTAAAACTGGACTCACAGGAGAGGTTCAAAACATAGAAAGTTAGAGTGTCAGTCCTCTTGTACTTAAGTCGGCATTGTGCCTTTTGTATTAAATTCGGATGCAATTTCTGTGTTTCATCGTCAATAAGAATGTCCAAGGGATACAGTAAACCTGAAGTAAAGCATCTGATTCTAAAACTGGACTCACAGGAGAGGTTCAAATCAAAGGAAGTTAGAGTGTCAGTCCTCTTGTACTTAAGTCAGCATTGTGCCTTTTGTATTAAATTCTGATGCAATTTCTGTGTTTCATCGTGAATAAGAAGGTCCAAGGTATATAGTAAACCTAAAGTAAAGCATCGGAATCTAAAACTGGACTCACAAGAGTGGTTCAACTCATAGTAAGTTAGAGTGTCAGTCCTCTTGTACTTAAGACGGCATTGTGCCTTTTGTATTAAATTCGGATGCAATTTCTGTGCTTCATCGTCAATAAGAAGGTCCAAGTTATACAGGAAACCTGAAGTAAAGCATCGGAAACTCAAACTGGACTCACAGGAGAGGTTCAAATCATACAAAGTTAGAGTGTCAGACCTCTTGTACTTAAGTCGGCATTGTGCCATTTCTATTAAATTCGGATGCAATTTCTGTCTTTCATCGTCAATAAGAAGGTCCAAGGGATACAGTAAACCTGAAGTGAAGCATCGGAATCTAAGACTGGACTCACATGAAAGAATCAAATCGAAAAAAATTAGAGTGTCAGCCCTCTAGTACTTAAGTCGGCATTGTGCCTTTTGAATTAAATTCGGATGCAATTTCTGTGTTTCATCGTAAATAAGAAGGTCCAAGGGATACAGTAAACCTGAAGTAAAACATCAGATTCTAAAAGTGGACTCACAGGAGAGGTTCAAATCAAAGAAAGTTAGAGTGTCAGTCCTCCTTTACTTAAGTCAGCATTGTGCCTTTTGTATAAAATTCTGATGCAATTTCTGTGTTTCATCGTGAATAAGAGGGTCCAAGGTATATAGTAAACCTA
This sequence comes from Schistocerca americana, assembly GCF_021461395.2. Lineage (NCBI taxonomy): Eukaryota > Metazoa > Arthropoda > Insecta > Orthoptera > Acrididae > Schistocerca > Schistocerca americana. The sequence continues at coordinate 1,068,131,010 of NC_060120.1, read as the reverse complement.
AAGTAAAGCATCGGAATCTAAAACTGGACTCACAAGAGTGGTTCAACTCATAGTAAGTTAGAGTGTCAGTCCTCTTGTACTTAAGACGGCATTGTGCCTGTTGTATTAAATTCGGATGCAATTTCTGTGCTTCATCGTCAATAAGAAGGTCCAAGTTATACAGGAAACCTGAAGTAAAGCATCAATATCTCAAACTGGACTCACAGGAGAGGTTCAAATCATAGAAAGTTAGAGTGTCAGTCCTCTTGTACTTAAGTCGGCATTGTGCCATTTCTATTAAATTCGGATGCAATTTCTGTGTTTCATCGTCAATAAGAAGGTCTAAGATATACAGTAAACCTGAAGTGAAGCATTGGAATCTAACACTGGACTCACTGGAGTGGTTCAAATCATAGAAAGTTTGAGTGTCAGCCCTCTTGTACTTAGGTCGGGATTGTGCCTTTTGTATTAAATTTGAATGCCATTTCTGTGTTTCATCGTCAATAAGAAGGTCCAAGGTATACAGTAAACCTGAAGTAAAGCATCGGAATCTAAAACTGGACTCACAGGAAAGGTTCAACTCATAGTAAATTAGAGTGCCAGTCCTCTTGTACTTAAGCCGGCATTGTGCTTTTTGAATTAAATTCGGATGTAATTTCTGTCTTTCATCGTCAATATGAAGGTGCAAGATATACAGTAAATCTGAAGTAAAGAATCGGGATCAAAAACTGGACTCACAGGAGAGGTTCAAATCGTAGAAAGTTAGGGTGTCAGTCCTCTTGTACTTAAGTCGGCATTGTGCCTTTTCTATTAAATTCGGATGCAATTTCTGTCTTTCATCGTCAATCAGAAGGTCCAAGGGATACAGTAAACCTGAAGTAAAGAATCGGAATCTAAAACTGGACTAACAGGAGAGGTTCAAATCGTAGAAAGTTGGAGTGTCACTCCTCTTGTACTTAAGTCGGCATTGTGCCTTTTCTATTAAATTCGGATGCAATTTCTGTCTTTCATCGTCAATAAGAAGGTCCAAGGGATACAGTAAACCTGAAGTGAAGCATCGGAATCTAAAACTGGACGCACAGGAGAGGTTGAAATCGTAGAAAGTTAGAGTGTCAGTCCTCTTGTACTTAAGTCGGCATTGTGCCTTTTGTATTAAATTCGGATGCAATTTCTGTGTTTCATCGTTAATAAGAATGTCCAAGGGATACAGTAAACCTGAAGTAAAAAATCAGATTCTAAAACTGGACTCACAGGAGAGGTTAAAATCAAAGAAAGTTAGAGTGTCAGTCCTCTTGTACTTAAGTCGGCATTGTGCCTTTTGTATTAAATTCGGATGCAATTTCTGTGCTTCATCGTCAATAAGAAGGTCCAAGTTATACAGGAAACCTGAAGTAAAGCATCGGAATCTCAAACTGGACTCACAGGAGAGGTTCAAATCATAGAAAGTTAGAGTGTCAGTCCTCTTGTACTTAAGTCGGCATTGTGCCATTTCTATTAAATTCGGATGCAATTTCTGTCTTTCATCGTCAATAAGAAGGTCCAAGGGATACAGTAAACCTGAAGTGAAGCATCGGAATCTAAAACTGGACTCACAGGAAAGGTTCAAATCGAAAAAAATTAGAGTGTCAGCCCTCTAGTACTTAAGTCGGCATTGTGAATTTTGAATTAAATTCGGATGCAATTTCTGTGTTTCATCGTAAATAAGAATGTCCAAGGGATACAGTAAACCTGAAGTAAAAAATCAGATTCTAAAACTGGACCCACAGGAGAGGTTAAAATCAAAGAAAGTTAGAGTGTCAGTCCTCTTGTACTTAAGTCGGCATTGTGCCTTTTGTATTAAATTCTGATGCATGTTCTGTGTTTCATCGTCAATAAGAAGGTCCAAGGTATACCGTAAACCTGAAGTAAAGCATCGTAACCTAAAACTGGACTTACAGGAGAGGTTCAACTCATAGTAAGTTAGAGTGCCAGTCCTCTTGTACTTAAGACGGCATTGTGCTTTTTGAATTAAATTAGGATGCAATTTCTGTGTTTCATCGTCAATAAGAAGCTCCAAGGTATACAGTAAACCTGAAGTAAAGCATCGGAATCTCAAACTGGACTCACAGGGGAGGTTCAAAACATAGAAAGTTAGAGTGTCAGCCCTCTGTACTTAAGTCGGCATTGTGCCTTTCTATTAAATTCGGATGCAATTTCTGTCTTTCATCGTCAATAAGAAGGTCCAAGGGATACAGTAAACCTGAAGTGAAGCATCGGAATCTAAAACTGGACGCACAGGAGAGGTTCAAATCGTAGAAAGTTAGAGTGTCAGTCCTCTTGTACTTAAGTCGGCATTGTGCCTTTTGTATTAAATTCGGATGCAATTTCTGTGTTTCATCGTCAATAAGAATGTCCAAGGGATACAGTAAACCTGAAGTAAAAAATCAGATTCTAAAACTGGACTCACAGGAGAGGTTAAAATCATAGAAAGTTAGAGTGTCAGTCCTCTTGTACTTAAGTCGGCATTGTGCCTTTTGGATTAAATTCTGATGCAATTTCTGTGTTTCATCATCAATAAGAAGGTCCAAGGTATACAGTAAACCTGAAGTAAAGCATCGGAATCTAAAAGTGGACTTACAGGAGAGGTTCAACTCATAGTAAGTTAGAGTCCTAGTCCTCTTGTACTTCAGACGGCATTGTGCTTTTTGAATTAAATTCAGATGCAATATCTGTGTTTCATCGTCAATAAGAAGGTCCAATGTATAAAGTAAACCCGAAGTAAAGCATCGGAATCTCAAACTGGACTCACAGGAGAGGTTCAAAGCATAGAAAGTTAGAGTGTCAGTCCTCTTGTACTTAAGTCGGCATTGTGCCTTTTGTATTATATTCTGATGCAATTTCTGTGTTTCATCGTCAACAAGAAGGTCCAAGGTATATCGTAAACCTAAAGTAAAGCGTCGTAATCTAAAACTGGACTCACAGGAGAGGTTCAAAACATAGAAAGTTAGAGTGTCACTCCTCTTGTACTTAAGTCGGCATTGTACTTTTCCTATTAAATTCGGATGTAATTTCTGTCTTTCATCGTCAATAAGAAGGTGCAAGGGATACAGTAAATCTGAAGTAAAGAATCGGGATCAAAAACTGGACTCACAGGAGAGGTTCAAATCGTAGAAAGTTATGGTGTCAGTCCTCTTGTACTTAAGTCGGCATTGTGCCTTGTCTATTAAATTAGGATGCAATTTCTGTCTTTCATCGTCAATCAGAAGGTCCAAGGGATACAGTAAACCTGAAGTAAAGAATCGGAATCTAAAACTGGACCCACAGGAGAGGTTCAAATCGCAGAAAGTTGGAGTGTCACTCCTCTCGTACTGAAGTCGGCATTGTGCCTTTTCTATTAAATTCGGATGCAATTTCTGTCTTTCATCGTCAATAAGAAGGTCCAAGGTATACCGTAAACCTGAAGTAAAGCATCGTAACCTAAAACTGGACTTACAGGAGAGGTTCAACTCATAGTAAGTTAGAGTGCCTGTCCTCTTGTACTTAAGACGGCATTGTGCATTTTGAATTAAATTCGGATGCAATTTCTGTGTTTCATTGTCAATAAGAAGGAGCAAGGGATGCAGAAAACCTGAACTGAAGCATCGGAATCTAAAACTGGACTCACTGGAGTGGTTGAAATCATAGAGAGTTAGAGTGTAAGTCCTCTTGTACTTAAGTCGGCATTTTTCCTTTTGTATTAAATTCGGATACAATTTCTGTGTTTCATCGTCAATAAGGAGGTCTAAGATATACAGTAAACCTGAAGTGAAGCGTCGGAATCTAACACTGGACTCACTGGAGTGGTTCAAATCATAGAAAGCTAGAGTGTCAGCCCTCTTGTACTTAAGTCGGCTTTGTGCCTTTTGTATAAAATTTGAATGCTATTTCTGTGTTTCATCGAAAATAAGAAGGTTCAAGGTATACAGTAAACCTCTAGTGAAGCATCAGAATCTAAACCTGGACTCACAGGAGAGGTTCAAATCAAAGAAAGTTAGAGTGTCAGTCCTCTTGTACTTAAGTCGGCATTGTGCCTTTTGTATTAAATTGTGATGCAATTTCTGTGTTTCATCGTCAATAAGAAGGTCCAAGGTATACCGTAAACCTGAAGTAAAGCATCGTAACCTAAAACTGGACTTACAGGAGAGGTTCAACTCATAGTAAGTTAGAGTGCCAGTCCTCTTGTACTTAAGACGGCATTGTGCTTTTTGAATTAAATTAGGATGCAATTTCTGTGTTTCATCGTCAATAAGAAGCTCCAAGGTATACAGTAAACCTGAAGTAAAGCATCGGAATCTCAAACTGGACTCACAGGGGAGGTTCAAAACATAGAAAGTTAGAGTGTCAGCCCTCTGTACTTAAGTCGGCATTGTGCCTTTCTATTAAATTCGGATGCAATTTTGTCTTTCATCGTCAATAAGAAGGTCCAAGGGATACAGTAAACCTGAAGTGAAGCATCGGAATCTAAAACTGGACGCACAGGAGAGGTTCAAATCGTAGAAAGTTAGAGTGTCAGTCCTCTTGTACTTAAGTCGGCATTGTGCCTTTTGTATTAAATTCGGATGCAATTTCTGTGATTCATCGTCAATAAGAAGCTCCAAGGTATACAGTAAACCTGAAGTAAAGCATCGGAATCTCAAACTGGACTCACAGGGGAGGTTCAAAACATAGAAAGTTAGAGTGTCAGCCCTCTGTACTTAAGTCGGCATTGTGCCTTTCTATTAAATTCGGATGCAATTTCTGTCTTTCATCGTCAATAAGAAGGTCCAAGGGATACAGTAAACCTGAAGTGAAGCATCGGAATCTAAAACTGGACGCACAGGAGAGGTTCAAATCGTAGAAAGTTAGAGTGTCAGTCCTCTTGTACTTAAGTCGGCATTGTGCCTTTTGTATTAAATTCGGATGCAATTTCTGTGTTTCATCGTCAATAAGAATGTCCAAGGGATACAGTAAACCTGAAGTAAAAAATCAGATTCGAAAACTGGACTCACAGGAGAGGTTCAAATCATAGAAAGTTAGAGTGTCAGTCCTCTTGTACTTAAGTCGGCATTGTGCCTTTTGGATTAAATTCTGATGCAATTTCTGTGTTTCATCATCAATAAGAAGGTCCAAGGTATACAGTAAACCTGAAGTAAAGCATCGGAATCTAAAAGTGGACTTACAGGAGAGGTTCAACTCATAGTAAGTTAGAGTCCTAGTCCTCTTGTACTTCAGACGGCATTGTGCTTTTTGAATTAAATTCAGATGCAATATCTGTGTTTCATCGTCAATAAGAAGGTCCAATGTATAAAGTAAACCTGAAGTAAAGCATCGGAATCTCAAACTGGCCTCACAGGAGAGGTTCAAAGCATAGAAAGTTAGAGTGTCAGTCCTCTTGTACTTAAGTCGGCATTGTGCCTTTTGTATTATATTCTGATGCAATTTCTGTGTTTCATCGTCAACAAGAAGGTCCAAGGTATATCGTAAACCTAAAGTAAAGCATCGTAATCTAAAACTGGACTCACAGGAGAGGTTCAAAACATAGAAAGTTAGAGTGTCACTCCTCTTGTACTTAAGTCGGCAATGTACCTTTTCTATTAAATTCGGATGTAATTTCTGTCTTTCATCGTCAATAAGAAGGTGCAAGGGATACAGTAAATCTGAAGTAAAGAATCGGGATCAAAAACTGGACTCACAGGAGAGGTTCAAATCGTAGAAAGTTAGGGTGTCAGTCCTCTTGTACTTAAGTCGGCATTGTGACTTTTCTATTAAATTCGGATGCAATTTCTGTCTTTCATCGTCAATCAGAAGGTCCAAGGGATACAGTAAACCTGAAGTAAAGAATCGGAATCTAAAACTGGACTCACAGGAGAGGTTCAAATCGTAGAAAGTTGGAGTGTCACTCCTCTTGTACTTAAGTCGGCATTGTGCCTTTTCTATTAAATTCGGATGCAATTTCTGTCTTTCATCGTCAATAAGAAGGTCCAAGGGATACAGTAAACCTGAAGTGAAGCATCGGAATCTAAAACTGGACTCACAGGAGAGGTTCAAATCGAAAAAAATTAGAGTGTCAGTCCTCTAATACTTAAGTCAGCATTGTGCATTTTGAATTAAATTCGGATGCAATTTCTGTGTTTCATTGTCAATAAGAAGGAACAAGGGATGCAGAAAACCTGAACTGAAGCATCGGAATCTAAAACTGGACTCACTGGAGAGGTTCAAATCATAGAAAGTTAGAGTGTAAGTCCTCTTGTACTTAAGTCGGCATTTTTCCTTTTGTATTAAATTCGGATGCATTTTCTGTGTTTCATCGTCAATAAGAAGGTCTAAGATATACAGTAAACCTGAAGTGAAGCGTTGGAATCTAACACTGGACTCACTGGAGTGGTTCAAATCATAGAAAGCTAGAGTGTCAGCCCTCTTGTACTTACGTCGGCATTGTGCCTTTTGTATTAAATTTGAATGCAATTTCTGTGTTTCATCGTAAATAAGAAGGTTCAAGGTATACAGTAAACCTCTAGTGAAGCATCAGAATCTAAACCTGGACTCACAGGAGAGGTTCAAATCAAAGAAAGTTAGAGTGTCAGTCCTCTTGTACTTAAGTCGGCATTGTGCCTTTTGTATTAAATTCTGATGCAATTTCTGTGTTTCATCGTCAATAAGAAGGTCCAAGGTATACAGTAAACCTGAAGTTAAGCATCGGAACCTAAAACTGGACTTACAGGAGAGGTTCAACTCATAGTAAGTTAGAGTGCCAGTCCTCTTGTACTTAAGACGGCATTGTGCTTTTTGAATTAAATTAGGATGCAATTTCTGTGTTTCATCGTCAATAAGAAGGTCCAAGGTATACAGTAAACCTGAAGTAAAGCATCGGAATCTCAAACTGGACTCACAGGAGAGGTTCAAAACATAGAAAGTTAGAGTGTCACCCCTCTGTACTTAAGTCGGCATTGTGCTTTTCTATTAAATTCGGATGCAATTTCTGTCTTTCATCGTCAATAAGAAGGTCCAAGGGATACAGTAAACCTGACGTAAAGCATCGGAATCAAAAACTGGACTCCCAGGAGAGGTTCAAATCGTAGAAAGTTATGGTGTCAGTCCTCTTGTACTTAAGTCGGCATTGTGCCTTGTCTATTAAATTAGGATGCAATTTCTGTCTTTCATCGTCAATCAGAAGGTCCAAGGGATACAGTAAACCTGAAGTAAAGAATCGGAATCTAAAACTGGACCCACAGGAGAGGTTCAAATCGCAGAAAGTTGGAGTGTCACTCCTCTCGTACTGAAGTCGGCATTGTGCGTTTTCTATTAAATTCGGATGCAATTTCTGTCTTTCATCGTCAATAAGAAGGTCCAAGGTATACCGTAAACCTGAAGTAAAGCATCGTAACCTAAAACTGGACTTACAGGAGAGGTTCAACTCATAGTAAGTTAGAGTGCCTGTCCTCTTGTACTTAAGACGGCATTGTGCATTTTGAATTAAATTCGGATGCAATTTCTGTGTTTCATTGTCAATAAGAAGGAGCAAGGGATGCAGAAAACCTGAACTGAAGCATCGGAATCTAAAACTGGACTCACTGGAGTGGTTGAAATCATAGAGAGTTAGAGTGTAAGTCCTCTTGTACTTAAGTCGGCATTTTTCCTTTTGTATTAAATTCGGATACAATTTCTGTGTTTCATCGTCAATAAGGAGGTCTAAGATATACAGTAAACCTGAAGTGAAGCGTCGGAATCTAACACTGGACTCACTGGAGTGGTTCAAATCATAGAAAGCTAGAGTGTCAGCCCTCTTGTACTTAAGTCGGCTTTGTGCCTTTTGTATAAAATTTGAATGCTATTTCTGTGTTTCATCGAAAATAAGAAGGTTCAAGGTATACAGTAAACCTCTAGTGAAGCATCAGAATCTAAACCTGGACTCACAGGAGAGGTTCAAATCAAAGAAAGTTAGAGTGTCAGTCCTCTTGTACTTAAGTCGGCATTGTGCCTTTTGTATTAAATTCTGATGCAATTTCTGTGTTTCATCGTCAATAAGAAGGTCCAAGGTATACCGTAAACCTGAAGTAAAGCATCGTAACCTAAAACTGGACTTACAGGAGAGGTTCAACTCATAGTAAGTTAGAGTGCCAGTCCTCTTGTACTTAAGACGGCATTGTGCTTTTTGAATTAAATTAGGATGCAATTTCTGTGTTTCATCGTCAATAAGAAGCTCCAAGGTATACAGTAAACCTGAAGTAAAGCATCGGAATCTCAAACTGGACTCACAGGGGAGGTTCAAAACATAGAAAGTTAGAGTGTCAGCCCTCTGTACTTAAGTCGGCATTGTGCCTTTCTATTAAATTCGGATGCAATTTTGTCTTTCATCGTCAATAAGAAGGTCCAAGGGATACAGTAAACCTGAAGTGAAGCATCGGAATCTAAAACTGGACGCACAGGAGAGGTTCAAATCGTAGAAAGTTAGAGTGTCAGTCCTCTTGTACTTAAGTCGGCATTGTGCCTTTTGTATTAAATTCGGATGCAATTTCTGTGATTCATCGTCAATAAGAAGCTCCAAGGTATACAGTAAACCTGAAGTAAAGCATCGGAATCTCAAACTGGACTCACAGGGGAGGTTCAAAACATAGAAAGTTAGAGTGTCAGCCCTCTGTACTTAAGTCGGCATTGTGCCTTTCTATTAAATTCGGATGCAATTTCTGTCTTTCATCGTCAATAAGAAGGTCCAAGGGATACAGTAAACCTGAAGTGAAGCATCGGAATCTAAAACTGGACGCACAGGAGAGGTTCAAATCGTAGAAAGTTAGAGTGTCAGTCCTCTTGTACTTAAGTCGGCATTGTGCCTTTTGTATTAAATTCGGATGCAATTTCTGTGTTTCATCGTCAATAAGAATGTCCAAGGGATACAGTAAACCTGAAGTAAAAAATCAGATTCGAAAACTGGACTCACAGGAGAGGTTCAAATCATAGAAAGTTAGAGTGTCAGTCCTCTTGTACTTAAGTCGGCATTGTGCCTTTTGGATTAAATTCTGATGCAATTTCTGTGTTTCATCATCAATAAGAAGGTCCAAGGTATACAGTAAACCTGAAGTAAAGCATCGGAATCTAAAAGTTGACTTACAGGAGAGGTTCAACTCATAGTAAGTTAGAGTCCTAGTCCTCTTGTACTTCAGACGGCATTGTGCTTTTTGAATTAAATTCAGATGCAATATCTGTGTTTCATCGTCAATAAGAAGGTCCAATGTATAAAGTAAACCTGAAGTAAAGCATCGGAATCTCAAACTGGCCTCACAGGAGAGGTTCAAAGCATAGAAAGTTAGAGTGTCAGTCCTCTTGTACTTAAGTCGGCATTGTGCCTTTTGTATTATATTCTGATGCAATTTCTGTGTTTCATCGTCAACAAGAAGGTCCAAGGTATATCGTAAACCTAAAGTAAAGCATCGTAATCTAAAACTGGACTCACAGGAGAGGTTCAAAACATAGAAAGTTAGAGTGTCACTCCTCTTGTACTTAAGTCGGCAATGTACCTTTTCTATTAAATTCGGATGTAATTTCTGTCTTTCATCGTCAATAAGAAGGTGCAAGGGATACAGTAAATCTGAAGTAAAGAATCGGGATCAAAAACTGGACTCACAGGAGAGGTTCAAATCGTAGAAAGTTAGGGTGTCAGTCCTCTTGTACTTAAGTCGGCATTGTGACTTTTCTATTAAATTCGGATGCAATTTCTGTCTTTCATCGTCAATCAGAAGGTCCAAGGGATACAGTAAACCTGAAGTAAAGAATCGGAATCTAAAACTGGACTCACAGGAGAGGTTCAAATCGTAGAAAGTTGGAGTGTCACTCCTCTTGTACTTAAGTCGGCATTGTGCCTTTTCTATTAAATTCGGATGCAATTTCTGTCTTTCATCGTCAATAAGAAGGTCCAAGGGATACAGTAAACCTGAAGTGAAGCATCGGAATCTAAAACTGGACTCACAGGAGAGGTTCAAATCGAAAAAAATTAGAGTGTCAGTCCTCTAATACTTAAGTCAGCATTGTGCATTTTGAATTAAATTCGGATGCAATTTCTGTGTTTCATTGTCAATAAGAAGGAGCAAGGGATGCAGAAAACCTGAACTGAAGCATCGGAATCTAAAACTGGACTCACTGGAGAGGTTCAAATCATAGAAAGTTAGAGTGTAAGTCCTCTTGTACTTAAGTCGTCATTTTTCCTTTTGTATTAAATTCGGATGCATTTTCTGTGTTTCATCGTCAATAAGAAGGTCTAAGATATACAGTAAACCTGAAGTGAAGCGTTGGAATCTAACACTGGACTCACTGGAGTGGTTCAAATCATAGAAAGCTAGAGTGTCAGCCCTCTTGTACTTACGTCGGCATTGTGCCTTTTGTATTAAATTTGAATGCAATTTCTGTGTTTCATCGTAAATAAGAAGGTTCAAGGTATACAGTAAACCTCTAGTGAAGCATCAGAATCTAAACCTGGACTCACAGGAGAGGTTCAAATCAAAGAAAGTTAGAGTGTCAGTCCTCTTGTACTTAAGTCGGCATTGTGCCTTTTGTATTAAATTCTGATGCAATTTCTGTGTTTCATCGTCAATAAGAAGGTCCAAGGTATACAGTAAACCTGAAGTTAAGCATCGGAACCTAAAACTGGACTTACAGGAGAGGTTCAACTCATAGTAAGTTAGAGTGCCAGTCCTCTTGTACTTAAGACGGCATTGTGCTTTTTGAATTAAATTAGGATGCAATTTCTGTGTTTCATCGTCAATAAGAAGGTCCAAGGTATACAGTAAACCTGAAGTAAAGCATCGGAATCTCAAACTGGACTCACAGGAGAGGTTCAAAACATAGAAAGTTAGAGTGTCACCCCTCTGTACTTAAGTCGGCATTGTGCTTTTCTATTAAATTCGGATGCAATTTCTGTCTTTCATCGTCAATAAGAAGGTCCAAGGGATACAGTAAACCTGAAGTAAAGCATCGGAATCAAAAACTGGACTCCCAGGAGAGGTTCAAATCGTAGAAAGTTAGAGTGTCAGTCCTCTTGTACTTAAGTCGGCATTGTGCCTTTTCTATTAAATTCGGATGCAATTTCTGTCTTTCATCGTCAATCAGAAGGTCCAAGGGATACAATTAACCTGAAGTAAAGCATCGGAATCCAAAACTGGACTCACAGGAGAGGTTCAAATCGTAGAAAGTTAGAGTGTCAGTCCTCTTGTACTTAAGTCGGCATTGTGCCTTTTGTATTAAATTCGGATGCAATTTCTGTGTTTCATCGTAAATAAGAAGGTCCAAGGTATACAGTAAACCTGAAGTGAAGCATCGTAATCTGAAACTGGACTCACAGGAGTGGTTCAACTCATAGAAAATTAGAGTGACAGTCCTCTTGTACTTAAGTCGGCATTGTGCCTTTTGTATTAAATTCGGATGCAATTTCTGTGTTTCATCGTCAATAAGAATGTCCAAGGGATACAGTAAACCTAAAGTAAAGCATCAGATTCTAAAACTGGACACACAGGAGAGGTTCAAATCAAAGAAAGTTAGAGTGTCAGGCCTCTT